>NC_053171.1:38398566-38998566 GCF_016835505.1 Polypterus senegalus | reverse complement strand
GAAGCCAAGGTCAATGAATATGGACACTTCACAACAGGACTGCACCATTGTTGAACAGCACATCTCAGTGACGTTTCTATGGGCAGAGGGAGTGAAACCTGCTGAAAATCATTGAATTGGCTTGTGCAGATCAGGTACCCAAACTTTATGATACCCCAGGTCATCATGAACTATGGTCCATGCAGATCCATAGCTAATAGCGGCAACAGCGGACAATGTAATCAGTTGGTCTCTGCTGATAAAGGCGTTCGCCACATCAATGTGGGCTCATGTGCTCGATGTTGATGGTCAACCAGATCGAGCTTTGTCAGTTACACTTGTTCTTCCCACTTTAAACCTTTCTATCCATCCATCCATTTTCCAACCTGCTGAATCCGAACACAGGGTCACAGGGGTCTGCTGGAGCCAATCCCAGCCAACACAGGGCACAAGGCAGGAACCAATCCTGGGCAGGGTGCCAACCCACCGCAGGACACACACAAACACACCCACACACAACAAGCACACACTAGGGCCAATTTAGAATCGCCAATCCACCTAACCTGCATGTCTTTGGACTGTGGGAGGAAACCCACGGAGACACGGGGAGAACATGCAAACTCCACGCAGGGAGGACCCGGGAAACGAACTCGGGTCTTCTAACTGCGAGGCAGCAGCGCTACCACTGTGCCGCCGTGCCGCCCAAACCTTTTTAGCCATTCATAATTGTTTCGTTAAGTCAGGCTGTTTTCACTTCTATACTGTCCCGACATCTTGTATGTTGTGGATGTAAATACTGTAACTCGGACATCACAATGATTTAGCTGAAGAATTGAATGATTAAATGTTTCCTTTGGTAATTAACTACTTGATTGTTCACAATAATTTTTGTTAAGACATTCTTGCTCCCTAGTGACTACTCCAACCTTATATTTACGACCCACAAAAGTGTCTTGTGTGTTCACCCACCTCAGTACTCACAATAAAAACCACACAGCTGTCTCCAGCTCTCCATGGCCACTTTTATGGTCACACTGCCTCCCTGCCATCAGAGCTTTTGCTCATCTTGCCTCATTCTTGTAGACTGACTTAGCTACTGTCTGCAGCAGGCCATTTACGTTCTACTCTTCCTTGAGTCACATCTGCGCTTAGTGGTGAACACAAAATCCTAGAGGGGCCCTGTTGTGGCTACAGGTAAAATTACAACCCTGATGCCCGTAGTATGGACTCCTATTGTCCTTGGAGCCACTTAAGCTTAAAGACTTGTTGACTATGGACTATGGAGTGTTAGGTCTCCTTGCAATGATCCCTTTTACATCTACAGGGATTGCAACACCATAGTGACCCCAGTCCACCCACTAGAAGCATTTGGAGCAGCTGCCGATCCACCAGCACACTCTTCACTCATATAGGACCTAGAATACTATTAGGACTCGTCTGCTCCCAGGAATTCGTTTCCAACTGGGTGAGTTGTCACACATTTATATTTTTTGGAATGGGTGATGACCAAAGCTCTTTTGCCAATTTTCAATGATGGTGCCCAATTATTAAGGCTCCTGGCACACTTCATCACCATGTATGTATTACAGATCACATTGTATTAAGCACATTGAATAAGAGTGTTTTATTGGTGGGACAGTTACATGTAAGAATGTAAGTTTACCGAATCTCAGAGAATGCATGTCCAGCTGCTTTTGTTCATTGAAAAGCTGCGTCATTAACTGGCCGGCACAAAGAAGTGGCAAACAATTAGGTGACAAGTGTAAGACATGACCAGCTCTATGGTGACAAGCGTAAGTACAGCTCAGTGCTGCCGGGGTCCCTGACACCTGGGACCCTCAACTGGACAGTGTATAGATGGATAACACCACTCTGGATAATAAACTCTGTCTGAGATTGGATGCTATGTAATACAATTAAAGGCAGTATTTTTTTTTTTGGCACCAAGCAAGTTCATTCATTTTCATAGGATTTAAATAAATAGGGCTCTTCAGATCCAATGGAACAGATAGTGTGTTCCACTTTTTTCATCATCTAGTAAAAAAAGTGGATTTTTAGTAGATTTTACATTATTATGGGTAACATTCAAATTAATTAAATGTGAATATTCTATGAAACTCTAACCTTGGCCCATTTGCTCGAGTGAGCCCGTTGACCGACTGGCACCTAACAAGTAGCGGTGGCAGCTGGATGGGCTCTGGCCCCCTACCACCCTATGACTCTGAGCTTGCTGCTGGACCCCCCTACTTAGCCGTATGTCCCAAGGAGTGGGACGGGAGGGGCAAAATCCTGACGCCCACTTGCACAAATCCCAGCAGACAGCCTGGGTGCTCCTTTGCCATTTCACTGAGACTAAAGTCGCTCCAAAGCCCCCCCGTACGTACGTCTTATAGAGAAAAACAAACAAAAAGGCCTTTGAAATGTAATTTGTGTTTTGTCTGATTTTATTCTTTGTTTATTTTGTGTGTGTCAGATAAAGAAATTTAAAGAAGTCTGGTGCCCCTAAGGCCTGGGCTTTTTAAGATGTATTATTGCCGTAATTGATAACATGTCATTTATTTCAATAATCAGGACAAATCATTATCTTAGGAGCACATTTATAAGACTGTCCCAATTTTTAATATTCCTATCAACCTATACACATTCACTTGCCATTGAATCGCTGTAATTGAATGAGTTTTTGTCATTATTTTGATTAATCATATTAATTTGTACTAATTAAGAGATGGTTTGAAGTGATGACAATTAGATTAATGAAATTAGTTTTAACTTTTCCCCCGTACCTTATAACAAAAAGAGAAATCGTACAGTGAGTGTTATGAAACAGTTGGCAATCTGGATTTTGGGACTAATTGAATGTCTGATTTTATTAATGATGAAATTTATAAAAGTCCTTGGGGGGAAAATTAACGCAAATTCAGCAGCTAGGAGAGGGAAATTAATTAAAATTCCTTGAGATATTTCGTAAATTAAAAGCACAGACCTTGTAAAACCCTTGGTCCTGAACCAAAGGTGTGAAGGTGACGTCAAGGCGAGGGGTGGGGAACCCGAACGAGAATGCGGAATTGTCCTCCAGTTATATAGTGCCTTTTATGTCGGTGGGGCCTTTACGCTGGATTGGCAATCCATCAAGATGCGTCTGAAGTTTCTATTAAAGATGGCACGTGATGCACTCTTCTTTTCATGTCATTATTGCTGTGGTGAAATGGGAAAGCTGCTGTAAATAAAAATATGACTTCCATGTTAGGGCAAAATGGGAAAGGCTGTCAACTGGTTTCTCCAGGCAGCTTTACTCAGTATAGTGTCTTTCGCCGTCACTTCATAACCTTTCAGCTTTTGATCAATGCCTTTCCTGGTGATGTAAAGCAGCAGCTCCTTGTGTGTGGTCATTCCCGGCCGTTTGCTGGAATCAGACACCATTTACTCTGGCAGGTATCTGCCGTAATGATGCTGGCTTCAGAGCATTACGGCAGATACCGGAATACTAGGCGTCCTTCCCAACAGCTGTGTACCAAATGAGGATGAGGTGCAGGTCCATCAGAGGGGGACGTTCCCTTGTGGTGGGTGCGTTTTGCCTCCTGTGGCAGCCTAATCTGCACATGTTTGGAATGAAGGAGGAAATGCAACCTGGACAATGAGATTGGGCCGCAAACTGAACCTGGGTCTCTCAGTCCTTAAGGGCTCATTGAAAGGCCACCCAAAATAAATCTGAAACTCCTTCAGCTGTGGACATTTGGGACAAAGAAGCCTCAGGCTCAACACGATATCCCAGTGCTGCCCATTATGGGGTCAACAGCGTCAAACAGTCAACCAATAATATCAGCTCAAATCTATAAAAGGAAAGAACTCGCCAGGAGTCCAAACCGATTTTTCTCAAGCATCTCTTGACTAAAGTGAACTGCGGGTAAAACTCAAACGTCACGGCGGGCTCCTTCATCGTTTTCGTCTAACTTTAGCACATAAAGTCATGTGTGTGAAACACTTTGCATGTGTTCATGCTGTCTATTTTGTTAAAGTTGAAATGTAAATATAAACTAGGGGGATGGGGCGGGGGGGAGATCAGTGATCTGATTATGTGCTGCTTTAAATTCTAATAAAACAGGTACCTGTCTGCCTGTAATAAATGACACCCATAAAAATGGGATGATTATTTAAACTGATAAAGATGAAAAGTAATTGTTTGTGCGCTGCAAAATGAATCAGATGAAAGTGGGTATAATCATTTAAAACAGACAAAAAGGATAAAAACGAGTGGGGGATGATGGTGGGAGTGCATTGGCTGGAGGTCAGGATTTAAAATGCCTTCAAGGGAGCCTCTCTGCGGCCTTGTTTGAATGGTGGAGGATTTCATGTCCCTTTTTGGCTGGGCCTCTCAGATGTTCGAGGCGGCTCTTGCTGCTGGGTGTTTGTTCTTATTTACTGGGGGGGTGTCGCTTTCCTGACATTTTTGTTGGGGTGCAGACTGATTATGTTGACTGCTTTTGTAAGTCACTTTGGATAAAGGTGTCTGCTAAGTGAATAAATGGAAATGTACAAATAGTGCAAGTGCACTTGAACTCCGTAAGCTGAGATCTCTTTGTAGGGCGCCCCTATTTTAGGGCATCTTGCCACATTACTAATAACAATCATTTGTCATGTTAGATATGCCGTTGCGAAACCTTAAGATTAATTCAGAGTTTATGTGGACTCACGACTTGTTTGAAAACCGCATATGGTATAGCAGTGCTCAGCATTTAAAGCTGTCACCGTCCTCCAGGTAGCAGTCGCGTCACACGCAATGTCTTCTTTCACTGAGCTGGGGAGGCCACTGTGTTTGTCTGTTCAGTGCAGGAGCAAAGGTATGGATGGTCTCAGGTGGTGGATGGGCTGGGATGGGTGCTAAGAGTGAAGCCAGTCTCATTCACAATGGTGCCAGAAGGGACTTAACTTTCACCAAGGATGGCAAGTTTAAGTGGACAAAAAGAGGAAACGGCGCTTGATGTGTAAGGCTGTTTTAATATAATGACAGGACAGTCCCCATGATACCAGAAATGCTGTCCACCAAACCTTCTTCATAGTCAGAGCTGGATTGTTACTTGTAACCACTCCTGTCATGTACGATCATATTTGGGGAATGCGTTAAAGGTGGAACCATTACTTACAATGGTGTCAGGAAGGGGCTGCCCTTGCGATTTAAGCAGGAATAAGAATCAAGCATGTATGCTGAACTTTGATAACTAACTGGTGTCACACACGTGCAATTGGGAGGCATCTAGAGAGCCAGAGTCGGGAGGCAGCAGACTACACACTTGCTGGGAGGTGTGGAAGAGATAGAGATAGTAAGAGAGAGAAATTTATTATTTGTGATTATTTACTTGCCTGTTTACTGTGACTTTGGTGCTTGGGGAGCATGATTGGAGAGGAATAAAATTAAAAATACTTCTTCGTGATTTTAGTCTGTCTGTTGGGTTTGCATTCATGCTCATTTTAAAGGTTTTCTGACCAAACTGATGGCCAGAATCCTGCCGACTATGCCAGATGCAAACACTAGAGGTCGCTGTTGCCCCTTTAAACCCAACAGACAGATGAACAGGACACGGATTAAAAGCACAAACAAGTATTTTTAATTCTTTTCCTCTCCAATCGTGCTCCCCAAGCACCATAGCCACCGTAAACAGGCTAGTAAATAATCACAAGTCTCCTCCACACCTCCCACCAAGTGTTGTCTACTACCTCCCGACTCTGGCTCTCCACGTGTGTGACACTGGAAGTGCATTAAGAGTGTGCCCAGTCTCACTTACAATGGTGTTAGGAAGGTGACACCCTTGACATTTAAGTTTGGGGGTGAAGTCTTTGACATGTGACCCACTTTCAAAGCAGTCATGGAGCTTCCTCCATAGATATCAAGAATGCTAGCCACTCATGCTGGAGTTAATTAGCTCAGCTTCCCATGTCTGCTTATGTCCACTCATTGGTAGGCTTATGAGCATGTGGACTGGCATTCTATCAATGTCTGTGGGGAGCTAGATGGGTCAGACATTAAGAGTGAACTTTATAGTTACTGTGGTGTCAGTAATGAGATGTCTAAGGCCAAGAATAGCAAATTGTGTGTGACAGTGTAATAATGTTTCGCATGTGAGCCTGTTGTAGTTCAGTGACATTACTGTCCCAAACATAAAAGGGATACTAGCCACCTGGGCCTTAGAGTTTCTTCCTTAATTTTAACAGTTAGGTAACCAGTGTTTCCACTCTGTGACTGGCCTCTGTGTAGAACGGGTATTTGATCTCAAAAGTTGTATGCTAAGAACCTGTCCGCTTTCTACTACAGTGGTGTCACCATAGGGATACCATTTTCGAAGGATTGAGAATTTAAGCAGGGGCGAGTGCTTCTGTCATAGCGCGGTGATAGTTTCGCCTCCTACAAATAACAGGAATGCTCCACACCTGGGGCACAGAAATTTTCATTGAGCTCGATCAGTCAGACCATGATTGCATTTGCTTTGAATTTTGGGCCCAGAGTTTGATCTCAGGGGCAGTAAGAAATGTGGTAGGCACTAAAGATGGACATGATACTAGTTACTATATACCATTGGAATTCATAAAGTGTTTTGGGGGTTGTTTGAAGACCAAGGTGTGTGTAAAGGGTGGGTTTAAAATCGAAGAAAGAAGTGTAAGGTGTTTATACAGTGCTAATTCAAACTTTGACTCATACTGCATAGGTTATAAAAAAAAAAATCCTCATCACAGTAGGCAGCATTAAGGGTGGTCAGTGTCCTCTGATCAGCATCTCTAACACTTTGCTGTCTTTAAATGGTTAACAAGTGTGAGAGCTTTGCAAGTGCAGAGACGAGGAGATAATAACGCTCAGCATCAAAACATTTAAATGATTTAAATCTACGGACAAATGGTGCAGCTGCGGCCCACCTGTTCTGTAGACTGCTTGGCACTCCAAGTTTATACTATTCTGTCCTCATGTTTGACTTTCTGCAGTGGTCAAGGTGTATTGACAAAGTCTTTCCTGTTCTTGTGTAATTCCACCGCACCAGAGCTGCTTATGGATAAGATGATGCTGGAGATTCCACTGTGTTGCCTGCTGTCTGGCAGCTCCCTATCTGTGCATTGATCAGATTTTCCTTCACATATTACTGATGCCCCATCTAAGGTTGCTGCCCAGTGCTGACAGGGCTGCTCTTCAGTCCTCGTGAACATAACTTAGATTAGTAGTTTAGAAAATGAATAGAAGGATGGAGAGATGTGTGGGCATGTTTTGTGAGGGGGTGCTCAGCTTGCAAGAGGTTGACATGGGCAGGTGCAACACCATGATAACACAAGGCAAGAGCAAGTACTGTAAAAAAGCCACAGAGTAAGGAGGGGGTTAGTTACAGAAGTAGCAGAAGTGGAATGTAGGGGCTACTTGGGGTCAGTATGTGTTTTGTGTGTGGTGGGAGACCAAGAAGTGCAACAAGCAGGGACATCGACAAAAGTTAGAAGGAAACAGAGAGGAAGAAAGATGCAAGATTGAGAGCAGGGGACCAATCAAAGGGAGAGAGCAACTATCGAGGGTGAACAAGACGATATAAGACATCCAGGCAGACAGGTGGCAGCAAAGGGTTATTAGTTGGGGACGATGTGCCTTTTTGGCCATTATACAGTGAATGATTGAGTGAGTGTGCAGATGACAGTTAGCTGTCCAATACTGTCCTGTTATGGTCTGTTTCTGTTTATGATTTTTATTGATGTACTTGTTAAATATTATCAAGCTATTTGGGGCATATTTTAGATTTTGATTCATGTAAACTCTGAATATTGCTATGAATTTGCCTAATTAGACATAATTTACAATGTTGCATATATTTCCGTTCTGTTATTGATGCAGTCTTTGTTTCTTTAAGACTGCTGCCATTTATTGTTATATCACTTTGGTAACAACCTGGAAAAACGTGTGTGACATCATCAAAGACATCATCGTTGCTAATTGAGATTGCACCCCTAAAAACTCTCCTGGTTGTGATTCCTATACTTTACTTTTCCGGATAAAGATCTGAAGCTTTGTTTCTGATTTTCTGATTGTCTCTGATTTTTTTGGATTCGATTAGCTTTTGATGCCAGTATTTTGTCTTTCCTGGTTTTGATCTCTGCCTGATTTCTGACTATGTCTCACCCTCTGGTCTTGACACATCCCTCTTGTTAGACTACTCCTCCTGGCACAACGCTGTCCTACCTAACCTAAACGGGACGGGTGTGCAAAAGGACTTATTAAAAATGTCAGGTTTTGGTGCACACCAGAGGCTGCTAGAAGGAATTCTGGAGAAGTGTCCGATTAGTAAAAGCAGATCCAAATCTGACCCTGGTAGTGATTCTGACTGGAGGTTTAGAGTCTTCTCACATAATTTTAATCCAGATTGGGAAGGTGAGAAAGGTTGAAGGAGCAGCTCTTATAAGGAGGGCGAGTCAGGACTGATTGAGTGAGAGATTGGAATAAGAAAGAGGGTGCTTGGGTAGTGGAAAGATGGGTGAGTGAGACATTCACCTATCAACCGAGGCAGGGCCTGGATGTCTGAGTAGGGAGGCTGTAGGCTGGGTTTTGTTCACTTTGCTATTCTCCCTGTGCTTATCCCTCCGTTGTGTTTATTTTTCATATATTCACAGTTTTTATAACCTTTAGCCTATGTTTCATTACTGTGGTTGAGTAAGACCCCCTCCTATGATTGTTCTTATATATTCTGTAGTTTTATCCCCTCTCTCCAGTAAATATGTTCTTCCAGCTGTATAATAATAGAAAATAAAATAACTGGGTTCTGTTGAGAAATGTATGCTGACTGAAACAAGAAACAGTGTTTTACAAAGACATTTGGGCTTTGTGTTTTGCACACTCCATCCTGTGTTGTCTTTTGTACATTAACACAAGCAATGAGTTAAGATACCTGAGGAAACACAAGTAACTGTGTGGCTGGAATAAATGACATCTGGAAGTGTGCCATTGTTAAAAAAAAAAATCCAAGTTATGAAATTTGGGACATGTGTGCTACCCTTATTATTTCCTTATTGTTCTATCTTCAGTAAGACAGCTTCAGGGTCCTCTTGAGTTAGACTTGAGTAGCCCCTCTGAGTCACTTCTGGGTTGTTTTACCAAGCTTCTCTCCCAATGTACAGTGGGTTTCCACAGAAGATGAAAGTCTTCCTATAGTTAGCTGACAGTTTCCTCCAAGGAGACTTGCTTATCACAAGTACACAGTAAACATAAAACATCCGCTATATTTCTACATTTGGAGCTCTGGACTGAACCTGTAGCCTTGTAGATTACAAATAATTGGCTTACCCAAAAGGCCTCACTGCCTCTTTCTTTATATTTGTAATATGGCTTTTCTCTAATGAACTGTATCAAAGCAGAATCTGTCTTTGTATTTCTAGAGCTGGCACACTGACAGGTGACGTGAATCCCCCTCAGGGTCATACTGAGTAAGTGGTGTGGTTGAACCTGTGACCCTGTGTATCAGTGTCCAAAATATGGCCACACTGGCTCTCACTTTATTTCTGTTAGCACCGTTCCCTGGTTAGCTCAATTTGACGTTGCTCTCACAGAAGCAGCACCTGCTACCACATTTCTAGCTGGAGCACTGGGATTTGAAATGAGCTGCTCAGGGTCACAAAGAGCCAGCAGTCGGCTTTGAACCTGTGACTTTGTGGCTTACAGTCCACACTGTATATTATTATTATTATCTACATATTTGGCTGACGCCTTTATCTAAGGTTGCTTAAAGCATGTGAGATACATTTGGCTCCATTTCTTTTTGTTTGTCCTATTGGAGCCCAGGCAGGTGAAGTGACTTGAACCCACAACCTCTGCATTTGAAATCTGAAGTCTTAACTACTATACTACACTACCTTCTGATTGAGAGCTCCAGAAATTAGGAGATAATAGCAACACTTGCAGCACTGATGAGAACAGTTTCATTTTAAAATTCAAAAGCAATGGTTTTATATTAAATGTAAATAGGGTTGAGTGAATTCAATACTCCAAACTGGGACACACTGATGTCCAGCCAGTGCATGACAGCCGTACACATGAGTTCTCATTTATGAAACTTTGTGCATATTGGAGTGTGAAAATGTTTATGCCAAAACACAGGAAAATGCATATACCAATACAGTATGCTGCCAATGCTGTAGATTATCACTGGCTGCCAGAGCAGCCTCTCCCACCAGACATATGAAGACCCCGGCACCTGAATTCAGGAGTATCAGGCTGTGCTCTGCAACTGAGAGAGCACGATGAAGCATAGCATTACAGCACCTCTCCTCTGTGACCTGGGGTGTGGGAAAGGCTTAAGGTGACAGTGTGTGTTTGAGTAGCCGCTATCACCTGGCACATGTGATTGACCTGGCATGATCGCTGTTACAATGAATACCATAGGCCATAAAAAACACTGAAGGTTCAGCCAGTTACCTTACCAATGAGCCATTCACCACGTACAGCACCATCTCGTCTGCCAAAGCTACTTTGCCTCAAAAGTAATCAACCATGGCCTGACCCAGACTACTGAGCCATCACATTAGTCAGCCACATCTTGATATCACAGATGACTTTTTTGTTAATTGAATGTCTCTGCTCATTGTTAACAAAAGCGGTTTCATTCTTGCTAGATGCCATTATTGCAATATAAGTGCAGTATATTGCTCCAATTAGATTAGGAGGACCAGAACTGGATCTAGTACCTGGTCACCTGGTTAATGGCGTCTGGGCACAGCGGACATGGTGTAAATGAACTTGGCTAAGATATTCCTGACGTGTCAGTCAGTTCCCTGAGAAGTGTCTACAGGTAGCTAATATAAACTGATGAAAAACTAAAGTTCTTCAGTGCAAATACACAGCATTGGAACTCTTAAAGGGAGGTAAAATGCAGTCTGTGCATCACTTCATCACATCTGAGGTGTAATTTGCTTGTCACGTCAAATTGCGTTATAATAACGGCTCAGTCACATGAATTATCATATTTGTGAGTAGTCATTCAACTGGTTTAGCCGTATTTCCTGCTCGATCAGGGGTGTCGTCACTTCCCAGCTTCTCCAAAATGTTGCATGCACGTGTGCCATAAATTTACTCACATCACTCCGTCAAGTTTACCTTGAGAAATCCCGCCATTTACGTGACAAGTTGTGTACGCTTATTGTAACTCGCTGCTGGCAGCTGCAAGAGTCCTTACACAAACCAACAGCAGCGAGTACATCACACCCATCCTGCTCCGCCTTCACTGGCTCCCTGTGTCTTACAGAATTGAATATAAAATCCTACTAATAACGTACAAAGCCTTAAATAACCTCTCGCCAAACTACATCAGTGACCTTCTCCATCTCTATGTGCCTGTCCGCCCACTAAGGTCCTCTGATTCTTGCAATCTTGTTGTGCCCCACACTAATCTACACTCCATGGGTGACAGCAGGGCCTTCAGCTGTATAGCGCCTCGACTCTGGAATGACCTACCGAAATTAATCAGGTCAGCTGACCCCATGAATTCTTTTCATAAACAACTCAAAACTCATCTGTTCAGGAAGGCTTTAATCTCTACTTGACTTCATTACCCTTCTCTTGGTTTACCTCTACGTCAAGATGCTCATGTAACCTGTATGTGTGTGTGTAATAGATCATCAATGATGGTGTCTGTTAGGCTTTCTCTGAATTTACTGTCTTAATCTTCTTTATTTATTTATCTGGTTTGTACAATGCTATATACTGGATACCCTACCGTTCTTTCTTAAACTCTGTGAAGTGCCTTGAGCATGGGAAAGGCGCTATATAAATAAAATGTATTATTATTATTACGCACATTTTGAAGCTTCATTTTATTTGTATTTGCAAGCTTTAGAAATGAAGCCCCCGGTCCATTAAACCAGAGGACCCTGGTTCTGCCTTCCTTAAAGTGCTAGGACCACTAGCAGTCTCACCTCACATTTCCGCATGTTTTTTCTAGTGGTTTGCGCCATTGTGCAATAATCTTAATATTAAGGGCCTGTTTTTTCTGTTTTGCGTTTCTCTTTTTGTTTAACTTCGTTTCTTTGTGTCCCGAGCACAGGCCTTTGGATCTGTGAGGCAGCAACGCTAATCAATAACCAGAGAAATTGTAAATGAACAATGAAATATAGTAAACTTGTTAAGGGTAAGTAAACAATTAAAAAAAAGAATTTTCTAGAAATTAAGTGTTTAGAGTTATTGATTGATTTACCTTAAATGTTAGTAAAAATGTAAAGATGTCCCTTATTTGGGTTTAAGCTTTTTTTTTAGAATAACTTGTTCAGATTAATAGTAAGATTACACTTGTTAAGATTAATAAAAAAAAATCAAAAGCACCTACAAATTAGCCGTTTTTAACAATTGAATGATTCTTCATTAGTAACGTAGTATAAAAAGCCGTCCTTTGCTTTGGTGAAGTCTTTGTGCCCATCGTATGATCTTCTTGTCGCCCTTTGACCAGACCGCTGCTCCGTCACGTGTGTCTTCACCTTTCCACCTTCCATTCCCAGGGTCCTGTCCTGGATTAAGCAGGTTCAGAAAATGCATGGATGCTCCTTAAAGACACAGCATGTTTGATGTCTTCCTACACAAGGCTGGAGGGTTTTTGTGTTCTAAACGTGTAAGTTGCTTTGGATGAAGGCATCAGCCAAATTCTCGCCATTACTAATAACAATGGAAATTTTTAAGTTTCTGATCTTCCAAAGTAGTGTTGTGACCTGCAGGTTCTGTCCAGCGTGGGCCTCGGCCTCTGGTATGTCTTTGCTGGTTCAGTCCTGACCAGGATAAGCAAATCAGGAAGGGTGACATTTGTAATAAAATGTCCAAACAGAATCCACACTTGAAAACACCTACCAGTATGCGTCTTTAAATTCAATATCTGACAGAGAAATAAAGTAATGCAGGCTTTCTGTCTGACTGCTCCATATTCAGTATTGAAAACGGCGCCTTAATATTCCGAGGAGTCCATACCCCATACTGTCTTGTGTATAAGTTTGTTCTATTTTTTCACATATGTGGTGCATTGTGTCCGTTCATTGCTTCAGATGATGAATCGTCCAATTGCTTTATCTATTTCAAGCCCCCATTAATACAGTGCGTTTGCCATCTCTATCTGTGCCGATGTCTTATCATCGTTTGTGTGTCTACTATCAGAGCACTTTGTCAAAGGCACCTTCGTATTTCTGAGAGCTCTTTACACAGGGAGGGCTGTTGAAACCTCACCTGCCCAGAGGTCCTTTGGTTCTGTCGCTTCACCCTGACTGTAACGCTAGAGTCTGAAACTGGATGTGGGGTCCCAGCGCAAGCCCTCCAGTTACATCGCTTTGAATGAAATGTCACAGTGATGCTTGAACTGAATGATGGATTTCATTGGCCACTAGTGACTGTCCACTGCAGCTGACAGGTGAGGGGTGCAGGGCTGGCACCTCCTTTAATGGCGAATTAGGCATTCACAAGGGGGGGAAACATCATAAGGGGGGGAAAACCCAGCCACACGGGTTGGCATACTAATATGCTTGACCTAGGGCACAGATTGACCTAGGACTGGCACTGGTGGGGTGTAATAACTGCTCGGTGCCCTTGAACCTCCAGTCTGCATTGTATTGTTCTGTTTGAATTGGTGGCTGGGGATCACAGTAGTCAACACTGCTGCCTCACTCCATCCAAAAATGACGTTAATTTTTATGTTTCTTACCCCATGTAGTTTATAGTGAGAAAAAATATTAGTTTTATATTTTATGGGGAACAAACATAGCAAAGTTTATGACAAAATGAGACCCAACAGTGACCAACACCAGACAACAGCAAGCAAAAGTAAAAATATCCATGAGAAAAAAATCTCACGTTACTTGTGTTGCATAATCCACACGTCAAGTCGTATGATCACAACAAGGAAAATGCATGTATTTGTTGGGAAAGTATTAACTTTGGAAAATTAAGCAGTCCACAAACAAGAAGCCCTGTCACATGGGATGGCGATTTAAAAGTGAAGACAGGCCTCTTGACCAACGCACAAAGGAGAGAGTTGGGGGCTAACATATAAAAAAATATATTTGAGTTCTTCTTGTCACTTCTGCACACTTTCTTGATGTGGAGACCTATGGGTCCACTATGACTCTTAGGTCCTCCTCAGGGGGTGTGCTACTTTCAGACTGCCCATTATATATTGTGTAACAACTCTAGGGGGCGTACCAGCCACCCAACCCGAAACTGATAAATACAAAGACGTTTTTATTTTATTTTTTTCACCTGTGGGCAACGCCTTCCCCTTTCTCACAGGCACACAACAAAGTCCTGAACACAAGCACAACCCATACAATACTTTCTTATCTTATCAGCAGCTGTTGCAGCACCCCCTGACCACACCCCCAGATCCCAGCAGGGCTGTAGATAACTCCAACTCCCATGAAGCCCTGCAGGAATCCAAGGCTTTTAGACTTTTGGCCATTTAGTGCAGTTGCTGTCTATAGTGAATACCATCTCAAGCAGACTTCATCTCCCTCATCAGCTTTGTGCCTTGAACGCCATTCTAGGGAATTTTACAAACAGCTTTTGTGCTATGTAGCACCATTCTATACTAAATATTATTGTAAGGCACTTCAGAAATAAGTAAATATATATATATTTTACATTAATTCAGTCTATAATAATAACCACATCCAAAGCCTTTACTTTAGATAATAAAGCAGCAGCAGTAGAAGTGTGTGAAGAAATGCATCTGAGGCTCCTTTATACCAACAGCAGGATGTCTGCATAAGGCCTCACTGCGACTGGGACGGTCCAGATGTTATCTTTCCTTTTAATTTTCTTCCTTTATAGTCATTATAGTGTGTGTTCAGGCCAAAGTGTATGTGAGTATATTTATTTACTTATCTATTTATTTATGGATGTATTTATTCAGGGAGCTTCTGCTGAAAGCTAAATGTTCCCCTATCTATCTATCTATCTATCTATCTATCTATCTATCTATTGTGGAAAGCGTACCCCTAGACACAGACGGACCGACACCAGAATGTCCAAAACACACTTTTATTAATATTCTCAGCACCACAATGTCTTCAAGCACCAACTCTCTTCCTTTATCTTCTTCTTCTTCTTTCTCTCTCTCTTTCTTGACCTGCTGTCCCTCCTCACAAGCTTCATCTCCTTCTTCCCAACTCTGGCTTCTCTACTGGAAGGAGGCGTCCCCTTTTATCATGACCCGGATGAGCCCCTGGTGCTCCCCTTGACGTCACTTCCTGGTGTGGCGGAAGTGCTGCCATCCAGGCTTCTCTAATTGGCTGGGCGCCCCCTGGCGGTGGCCACGTCCTCTCATACTGAGCTTCCCAGCTCCGTCTCTGTGGTCCCCAATTAGACCTGGGCGGCTGCCCTCTCGTGGCCGAGGAGAAATATTGTCCAACTCGGGGACTATCCCGGCGTCCCGACCGGGCAGTGTCCCCGCTCATCTGTGACACTGCCCCCTCACCAGCTGAAGCCCATCCGGCAAAGCGGCCCGTCCCGCGAGGGGTAGGAGTCTCCCAAGGCAGGGTCCCAGCATACCATCTTCCATGGTCTGGACCTGCAAAATAGGAAACAGGTGCGGAGACGTTGTCCCAACACTGCCTAATGGCATCTTTACTAGGGGCATATGGACAATGTCTCCACAGATGCCCAATTCCATGGCACTGTGACGATGTGGGTTCTGGCTCCCCGCTCCCTTTGATATTTGGGAACCCTTGACCCCAACACCGTCGATAATGTTACCGAGTGAGCTAGTCAATGGAGGCAAATTGAGCATCTGAGCAAGGGGATGGTTGAAAGTGCAACAGTGCTTTTATTAAAACAGTCAACAAAATAAAGTGTTCATAAAGTGCAGTTCTTTCTTCATCAAACAAAATCCATAAAATGAAAATGTGGAGGTTAAAACAATAAGAAAAAACAATCCTTTAAAACCAGAGGTTAAAATCTTCTCTAGGAAGCAGTTCTTTAAAACAACAAATCCAGTGCATCGTTTATTAGCGTTTTACCTGCTTATCCCGTTTGGGCCCAGCAGCAGGCAAGACGCTTTCTGCAGCTGCCCTCCTGAAACACACGCATGAGACTGGAGACCTCCCAATCCCTGGCTCCGGTATGGCACTCATCCCAGTCCCCGAGACTTGATGTCCACCAATGACCAGGACACACACATTGGGGACTCCACCACCAAGCCTCCCAACTTCCGCTGCTTTTCCGCGGCCTTCTGCGGCTCGTCGCTTTCACCTGGTCACTCCGCTACATGGTCGCTCAGCGGGAGCAACCTCAACTCAAACACCTGGGTGTCGGCCTAACACCCAGCTTCATTGCAGCTGCCCTCGAGCGCTCGATCGCGCGCTCACCACACGCACGCACCGCCTGCTTTCTCGCTCCCTGTAACCTCCGTCCTCTTTCCTTTCCTTTTTCTTTCCGATCGTTTCTTTTCCTTTCCGCAAAACCGACTCGCGCTTCTTTTAAAACGTGAGGGGCCATCACAGCTGTAGCATTAGCCACGGGAGCAATCACGAATGTGGGCAGTTCCTCACCTGTGCACACGGTGAGAAACGCCCACATCGACAACCGCCCCGCGGCTCACTACAACAACGCCTCACGAAGCCGCCTCGGGTGCGGTGATTATTTAAAATGAATGGCCTTTTCTCAACGAGCTGTGGACCCATAACACCACAGGCACATATAACACCTGCACACCCTCTGTCTTCTGGGTGCCCTCCGGACCTGAAAACAGGACAGGAATGCCCGTGCCAGTATCTCTTCAGCTTGACTTGGGGCAGCTCTCCATTGCCTCGGAGAGAGCTCTCTCACTGCATGCGAGCTCTCATGATCTCGTTTCTTCCTGTTGGGAGACACCTCCTTTTTTCTCCGGGGCCTCCCGTTACTCTGGGGTGCTGTAACAGCCTGGATCCCCTTGTGGAACAAAGAGGGACCCCGTGTTGTTTGCACACCTCTTGAACGGGTTACGAGTGCCGCAGTTTCCTGGCGCGGGGCGGTCTGGGTACCGACACATACAAGCCGGAACCTCCCCCCATCTCTGCTTGTACTGCGGGCTCAGTATTCGTCCCCCGATCTACTGTCGGAACCCCTGCTACTTGGATCTCTTCCGTTACATCCGGGTTCTTTTCGCTAGGGTTTCCCTTATCATGTTCAGTACCGGTAACACTTACCTGTACCCAAGCATCGGACTGGCTGGAGAATCCCACGTCGCGCTGCCTCTACCACCCCAGTATGGTTCTCAGGAGCGCGTCCGCAGTCTCCTCCAGCATCTTGATTACTCCCTTCAAATCACTCAATATCTGTAAAAGAGGCTGTACAGGACGAAAGACTTTCTCCAACTCCTGTACAGCCAACAACAAGTCACTTAAGCCAGCCGGCAGAGAATTCATATTTTTTTCACACTCACCTGCCGGCTGGGAGTCATGGAGCTGTGGTCTCTGTGAGACGTTTTCTCAGGTGTTGGCGCAGGACTGCGTGCCACAATGGAAGTACGCCTTCGTCTGCTGTGCGGGTTGCCTCCAGAAAAAATTTTTTAAAACGGGGTCCCCCCCTTTTAGCAGGAGGAGGGCCTCACGTTGGGCGCCATTGTGGAAAGTGTACCCCCAGACACAGACAGACCAACACCAGCATTTCCAAAACACATTTCTTTTATTAATGTTCTCGGCACCACAATGTCTTCAAGCACCAACTCTCTTCCTTTATCTTCTTCTTCTTCTTCTTTCTCTCTCTCTTTCTTGACTTCCTGCCCCTCCTCACAAGCTTCGTCTCCTTCCTCCCAACTCTGGCTCCTCTACTGGAAGGTGGCGTTCCCTTTTATCATGACCCGGATGAGCCCCAGGTGCTTCCTGGTGTGGCGGAAGTGTCAGGAAAGCACCTGGAAGCACTCCGGGTGTCCTCGGAATTACTTCCGACAGCACTTCCTGGTGTGGCGGAAGTGCTGCCATCCAGGCTTCTCTAATTGTCTGGGCGCCCCCTGACGGTGGCCACGTCCTCTCATACTGAGCATCCCAGCTCCGTCTCTGTGGTCCCCAATTAGACCCAGGCGGCTGCTCTCTCATGGCCGAGGAGAAATATTGTCCAACTCAGGGACTATCCCGGCGTCCCGGCCAGGCAGTGTCCCTGCTCATCTGTGACAATTAATATCTATCTATCTATCTATCTATCTATCTATCTATCTATCTATCTATCTATCTATCTATCTATCTATCTATCATACAGTACCTTTCATATCTATCTATCTATCTATCTATCTATCTATCTATCTATCTATCTATCTATGTTATATAGTTTCTATCTATCTATCTATCTATCTATCTATCTATCTATCTATCTATCTATCTATCTATCATACAGTACCTTTCATATCTATCTATCTATCTATCTATCTATCTATCTATCTATCTATCTATCTATCTATCTATGTTATATAGTTTCTATCTATCTATCTATCTATCTATCTATCTATCTATCTATCTATCTATCTATCTATCTATCTATCTATCTTCTCTGTCAGTCTATCTGTGCCTTTCCTATCTTTCTGCCTGCCTTCCTGTCTGTCTGTCTGTCTGTCTTTCTAGTACCTTTCTACACTAAACACCCTTCCAGGGTATTTGACAAATATAGGTTCTTTTATATAGTGCCTTTCAATAGTGCACATCATCTTTGTAAATGTTCTTGTATTTCATGTAATACCATTTTATAGGTAACTAAGGTTCTTTCCTAACGTAACATTCTCAAGATTTTTTAATCCATTTCAGAGTCGGCAGGCCAGAGCGTCTGTAAGTCTGTAATATCAGATGTCTCTCCATCACACAATTCCTACTCACACAGGACCAGCTTGGAGTCATTAATAAGCCTCACACACGTGTTTGGTGGAGATGTAAGGTGGAGCACGCAGACACAGGAAGATGGTGTATGATGGAGCGTGGGGGTCTCGCCCGAATCCACGAGAAAAGCCACAGCACTTGCCACTGCCCTGCTGAGCCATTCACTTTCTGAATGTATTGACTTTCTTTAGTGAACTCCATTTCAAGGCTCTTTGCAGATACGGAGCTTTAGTAATTTTTTTTTTTTGGACAGGCAGGTGAAGCGATTCACTCTAGGTCACACAATGAATCGGTGGGGTGGACTGAATGGGCATCCTTGTGCTGGACTGAACAGACCTCTGGACCACCGTATCATTACAGATGCACTGCTGGTCTGAGTGACCACCTCATGCAGCTTTCTGGCAGGCTGTTGACACCTACTGAGTGAGTATGCATGTTAAATCCCTCAGATTGTTCCCTTTTTTCTTTACAGATATTGTCCCAAAAATTAAAAAAAGAAAAGAAAAGAAGTCCACTTTTCCAAATCTTCCCGTCCGCGTTTTTTTCTGGTGCGGCTGCTTGTAGTAAAGTTAATTGTACAGTGAAAGCGCTCCTCTAAATCATTTCCTTTCTGTCCATACAAGATTGATCATGGAAGCGATCCTTTCTACCGCTGTAATTTTCATATTTAATGAGCGTGACTCTGAAACTATTACACTAATTAGTCAAATCTCACATATCGTTAATGGCGCTCGCAGTAATTAATATTGTATTTAATTAAAAAGTGACCCATTTCGTTGCCTTGCACACGGGCTCTGCTTGATGGTTTGCCTGGAGCGAGATAACAGTTTTGGGGGAGGGTTGCAGATGCCAGGCCAGTGGGGGGGTTTGTAGGGGTGGTGGGGCGGGGGGATGTGTAGCGGCACATCTCTTTGCTCCCAGTTTTGCTTGTGTGAGTTTCCGGTCCCTCCAAACATATGGCGTCACAATTTCTAAAGACTGCAGCCCCACTAGTGGAGGCGGCCTGCTTGGAGTGATTTATGGCATGCCTGTTCCAGAGCGCATACACTGGAAAATTTCCAGTTTACACAAGAATTGTCTGAAAAATGAGATCTGTGACTGCATTCTTTCCATTAACGAGTTACAGCAGCGTGGAAAGTGGGAGATTTTTCAATTGCTAATGACTCGCTGCCTAACAGGGACAGCAGATGTTAACAGGTTTTTGTATTGCCGGGTTTATTTATGTTACAATCGCTCAAGTTGTTTATTTAATTTGAGAAACAATTAAGAGGGGAAACAGAGGTGGTAAACTTTATCTGTTTGTGTGAGAAAATGTGTCGGCAAATGTGCAGCGCCTCCGGGGCCGTGCAGACCCGCAGCTGAGTGCCATTGCTGTCTGCCAACAGTCTGGACGTGAGAGGGCCGCTTAAGTGAATTGCCAGGCTCCGTGTGATCGACAGTAGCCAGTGGGGCACCTCTGACCTCATGGGCTGACGTCACTCGTGCTTTACAGAAGTTTAGTCTGGCTGATGGGCAAAACAAAGAATGGACCTCATCACACCCATCCTTGGTGGACGCGCTGGGCACAGCTGGAGACACAAAGGCTTTCACGCTGTTACCCACCACAAACGCTGCTGATCAGCTTTAAAATGTCTGCCACACGCCGTTTCCCTGGCTGCTGGTGTTAAACCGTCTCGCTAGAGGATCTGACAATGGCGTCATCGGTAAGCAGGATTGCATGCAACAAACGGGCCACCCTTTTCATCATAGATGGTAGATGTGCCTTGACTTTGCTACTCCAGGAGCAGCATGGATGCTGAAAGTGTCTTCACACTGGCAACACTTGTGACCACAAAGGGGCACCACCAAGCCCTGGACCCTGGACACAATGGCCATGACACAGTTCCAATTTCAAATAAAGTTGTTTTATTTCACAATTGTACCTTTACAGGCTTTGAAAGTCAGATCAACACAGTATGAAGTCCTTGGACTGTTTCTCTCATCCCCTTCCTCTCCTCCTCAGTGAGCATCATCCTCTTCCTCCCAGCTCTGACTCTCTGAATGTGGCAAGATGCCTCCTTTTATGGTGGAGCCTGGAGTACTTCTGGAAGCATTTCACAATCATATGGAAGCTCTCTGAAATAGGGTGGTCTGTTCTTCACAGTGCCACCACCCACCCCCAAGGACCTTGACAGGGTCACCCTTTCATATTACAACTCCCAGGCAGCCCTATAAGTGTCCATACTGGGCTCAGGCTGGTCGGCCACTGTCACCTTTGTTCAAAATATCCATTCCTCTCTCGACCATCCATTAATTGGGCATCCAGACTGGGACAGAAACCAAGGACCATGATAGCTGAGCTGGTCTTATGCTCCATTCCTTATGGCCTCCTGGCCAGGAAGGAAATCACCCTTGACCCCAGTCAGGATGCCCGCCTGTCTAGTCCGGTACTTACACACTCATGGCAATCAGAACTTAACACGGCATTTATTTACTTCTTTCAGTTCCTTCACTTGGTTAATAAGTTCTGAGTTTTTAATAGCTGTTAATCATATGCCAAGGTGCATGAGGTGCAGGTAACCAAGAAGCAGCTCAAGTGATTCCATGTCCTCCTCCTATGTGCATTCATCATATTGTGGCTATTTGAATGAAACAAACAGACTTGTACACACATTCTGAAACCTGCCTCAGGGTCCTCAGGGCTAAAGTCTACATTGGAAAAAGTGACCAGCAGCCCTGGAGTAAGCGTCAGTCAGTCCATCACAAGGCACAGATGCTCACAGAAGGACCAGTCTGGAATTGCCACTTAACCAAACCTCCATGTCTGTGAATCTGTGAGAGAAAAACCCAAATACCTGGAGGGAGGGAACCACACATGGACATGAAGAGAATATGCAGACTCCATATGAATGACAAACAAGAACCCAGGATGGCGGAAACAAAAGGAAACCCTGCTGACTGCTCCAGGTTTATATGGCCATTATGGTCCCATGTATGGAGTACAGGGAAGTCCACTATAAATGGTTTTCTCATCTTAGAACAATTGTAAACTGTTATATATAGCACCTTCCAGTATGTAAGTCAGTTCATTAATCAATCAAGTGTACGGAAATTAGAATCCCGTAGATTAAATCCAAGAGAAACAAGGAAGCACCAAGAAGAGGATCAGTGACCTTCAAACCCCAGTAAGGTGAGATGGGATTGAGGAGCTGCACTGGGCCTGAATGACCTGCACTTGACAAAACTGCTGGAAAGACAACTTATGGCATCCTTCCCAGAATATTAAGTCTTGAGAACTATGAATGTCATGCTTGTCAAGAAAAAAGACTGAGGACTACAGTTTCACTTTGGCTGGGCATGGGGTGCAGACATTGGTGCTGCTATAAGAGTCCATTTTTATGTTCTTGGATCTGCTCTCAATGCTTAGGTTTCCTTCCACAATCCAAGTGACGATGGTGAGTGACTCTCTTGGCCCAGTGTGTGGTTGAGAGTGCCATGTGGTAGACTGGCACTGTTCACTATAGCTTCCTGTCTGCTGGGAGACATTGGCTTCTATGTCATAGCAATGGAACGAGCAGAATCAGAGAATAAAATAAATAAATAAATAAATGTGGGGTGTTGTGGGATGTGGAATACGCCCAGTGATTTAAGAAATGAATGGTTGTGGAGGAAGATGAATAAATTATCCTGGTTAAACAATTATTTTATTAAATGCCTCTTAACAGAAAGTCTAAACTGATTGATGTATTTGTGCGACAGACTGACAGCTGGAAGGACAACACATCTCATTCACATGAAGAACTCACTTCTAATTTAGAGACTGGTTGGAATTAAAATCAGCAGCTATAGTGGGCTCTCTGTACTGATATCAACAACTACTAGAATATGACAAACTGTCATGAAGACACATTTAGAAGTAATAAAAATAGTCCAATGTCCGTGCTGCAGAACACTGTCACTTAGATTACATGGTTTGGAATTTGGAGTCTTGAAATTTCACATAACAATTATAAAGTTGGACGCTTCACGTGTTTTGGGGTGAAATATTGAAATACACTACAGGAATACACAGGAATATAAAGCTAAAATACGCAGCAGATGGGTGGCATGGTGGACTTACAGCACTGCGTGACTAAGCTGGAACTCAATAGCCAGTCTTGTTCCCCCTTGTGTCTGTCTGGGGTTTCTTCTGGTACTTCAGCTTTCCGCTTTGGTAAATGGGGAGGGTTAGAATCAGGAAAGGCACCCGGCTCTAAAACTCATGCCAAAACCTATAAAACATCAATCCCACGTATAGGTGGAAAAAGATGATGAAGAAGACGACTTTGGCTGTCCTCTTTAATCCCAAAGGTGTGTACAGTATGTGAGTTTAATTCTCAATTTATGCTGGTGCTACGTGAGTGATGGTGCCCTGCAGAGGACTGGCATCTCATCCAGGAGTAGCTCCTACCTTCTGGAATTTATTGCAGGCATAGGCTCAGACAGTCATGGCGATCAGTCCATGATGGTAAATTGGATTAAGCTGATTCAGGAAATTGGTTGATACAAAGAATACAATTCGAAATTGGCATTTTCAAGCCACTGGCATTGCATCCAAGCCTTTGCCAGGATTGCTGTGCTCATAAAGTCCTTTAGTCTTTCTTCTGTTTGCTGTGACTACTGCTGCAGCATATGAAACACAAAAAGATAAATAAATGTTTCCACATGCTTGAAATTCTGTGGCAAGTTTTATCAAACTTTAAAAACAGGGAAAGATACCTCCAGCAACATTATGGTTGGTTGTCATCCGTATGATAAGGATTTCTTAATTCATATTCCTTTTTTTATTTTACATTTGTGCTTTGTAAAACCGCTGTCAGTGTCTAGCCATGTGATTTATTTCCCTTGAGATGCGGGGCTCTCACTTGCGGCTGATATGAATGACAATAACTTGCATAAGTCGTTAAACAAAATGTGCCGACTGTCACCAGTTATTATAAATGCTGCTTGTGACTCAGACAGAGTGGGGACTTCGCTCGACATGTCTGCTGGGTAATTGGCCACGCCGTTGCGATGGTTATTTGAATTTAAAAAAGAGACTGTGCCATGACACAGTGGTGCGGTGTTTAGTGCTGCTGCCTCCCGCTTGTAGGAGCCTGGGTTCTAATCCGAGACCTGGTCAGTGTGAATGGCTCACATGTTCTACCTGCGTATTTGTGTGCTCTGCTGGTGCTCATCCCAAAGATGTACTAGTTAGGTTGGGTTGGGACTCTAAATGGGCCCTATATGAGTGTACAATTGAATGTACTGATCAATGTCCAGTTCTGGTTCTTGGCTTGCACCTAATCCTTCAAGGAAAAGATGCAGAAACACTGATTTGGACTGAGCAGATCTGAAATGGCATGATTGGATGGAGACTTTACCTTCCCACTTTTAGATCTTTGTAAAGCATTTTAGCATATTTAACATAAAATTGTACATTTTATTTACACAGCACCCTTTCCATGATCATATGCTGACAGTTTGTTTGAAATCGGATTGGATTTTGTATGACGAACTACATCTTTTAACCATATCATTGAGGCCCATTTCACCACTAAATGCCAACACTAATAAGCAGACCTCTTGTGCTCACAAGCTCTCAATTGCTGGCTGGCCCAGCTTTTCCTAATCTTGTGTCTTTTTATTTCTTTGTATTTGCTTTTTTTCTCAACTATTTAACTTATTCTTCTACATTATATGCCTCTTTAAAGTTCCTAATTATATCCTCTAAATTTCAGACAACTATTGGAGTCAGACAGGGCTGCATATTCTTTTCCATCTTCTTCAATATCTTCCTAGAAAGGATCATGGCTGATACACTGGAAGACCATCTTGGAATGGTCAACATTGTAAGCAGGACCATCCAAAAAAAACCTTTGTTTCACTGACAACTTACTAAATTCATGGAGCATCAGAAGAGAACATTATCAGCTTATAGCATGGAAATAAACACCGAAAAGAGCAACTAATGAAAAAAAAAACATCAAAGTTAAAGGTCAATAAGATGAGATGGTGAAAAGCTTTGTGTATCTCGGTTCACTTGTGACATTTGAAGCCAAAGCAGTAGTTCTTTCTAGAATTGCACAAGCAACAACATCTTCTATAAATTGCCCAGAGACCAGAGTTGTCAACTGATTGTTTCAGTTGCTTCTTCAGATAACTGCTCTAAATATGCTTTCTCCATTTTTATGTGAGGTCAATCTGAGGACTTAGTCTGCTTGCAGTCTTCTCGATTGTACCCTGTGATGAACTGGCATTCCATAGGAGGCTTTGCACCCACTGCTGCTGTGACCTTCTAGTAGAATCAGTGGTTTCAGAAGGTGGATGGACTTAAAACGATGGGTGTCAGGATGATTGCTCTTCTGTACCTGATGTCATAGGACTAGAATGTTGCTTTCCTGTCCATGTTCTTATACTGAACGGTCATCTTTCATTTTATTAGCATGCTTAGCTTTAATCAAACCTATCTTTGTATCATCAGTTTCTACCTGATCATTATGTCACACTGGCAGGTTTCAGCAGGTGGTGTATAATAATAATGAAGAGGGCGGACATTTTCTGACCTTCCTCATTCCCAAGGGCCATGGACATCCACATGGGATTATTATATGTTGAACTTATTTGAAATATCCCTCGTTTGTGTCCAACTGTCCAACTGGCCAACTAATACACATATTGACCAAAGATGATGGCACAGTAGGTAGAAAAGCACCAAGACAGCTTCAGAGTGCTGGATTTACAGTGGATTCAGAAAGCATTCAGACCCCTTTCCTTTCTGTACATTTTTTTGTGTTTTAGGTTTAGGTTTTGTTCATCAGTCTACACTCAGTAACCCACAAAGACAAAATCAAAATATGTTTTGCAATTTTCTTAAAAATGTAAAAACTAAAATCTCTAATTCAAGCATTTGGACCCTTAATTGTGGCACTCCATATTGGGCTTAGGAGTATCCTGTTTACTTCAATTCTCCTTGGATGTGCCTGGAAATTGATTGCAGCCTACCTGTGGCAAATTGAATTGATCGATCATTGTTTAGAAAGGCACACAACTGTGTATATAACAACCCACAATTAACACTGCCTGTCAGGACAAAAAAAACAAATCATGGTGTCCAAAGGACTCTTTCTAGACCTCCACAGTCAGGCATAGATCAGGGAAAGGGGACACAACCATTTGTAAAGCTCAGAGTGTTCCCAGGAGCACAGTGGCCTCAGAAATTGTGAAATGGAAGAAGTTCAGCAACCACCAGGACTGTTGCTAGAGCTCACTGTCCAGTCAAACTGAGTAGCCAGACAAGAAGGGTCTTGTTTGGTGACAAAGCTTCAGAAGTTTTCTGCAGAATTGGGAAAACCTGTTAGAAGGGCAACCATCAGTCAGTCGTTTATGGT
This sequence comes from Polypterus senegalus, assembly GCF_016835505.1. Lineage (NCBI taxonomy): Eukaryota > Metazoa > Chordata > Cladistia > Polypteriformes > Polypteridae > Polypterus > Polypterus senegalus. Next base: position 38,972,383 of record NC_053171.1, on the reverse strand, counting down.
AGAGTAGCTAGCTCAGGCCTAGAGTTTACCAAATGGTATTTAAAGGATTTGCCCAACCAAAGGCCAGAATTAAACTCCATAGGACATGTGTGGTGAGACCTGAAGATGGCACCAAGAAGAACGCCATAAACGGCCCAAATCACATTGAGCAAAGTTTGTAGAGACTTACCCAAGAAGACTCAAAACTGTCATTGCTGCCAGAGGGGCTTCTACAAAGTATTGAATTAAGGGGTCTGAATACATATTTTAAGTAGAGATTTCATTTTTCGATTTGTCACAAATTTGCAGTCCTTTCTGAAGAGACGGTTTCACTTTCACATTATGGGTTATTGAGTTTAGACTGATGGGTGAAAATGGCAGATTTAAAAATGAAATCTACAACACAATAAAGTGTGCAGAAAGGGAAGGGGTCTGAATCCCCTCTGAATGCACTTTAAGTTATAGGCCGAAGCCTGTTTGTATGCAGTTGGTCTAAGCTTGTTTTTTGGGATGTTTAATTTTTTTTTTCTCCCACATCCTTAAGACAGTACAAGTTATATTTAAATGAGTGAGTGAATGTGGTCCATGATGGTGGGCCCGGTGATGGCGTGGGGTCCGGTCAGGTCTGGTTCCTGCCTTCAAACCCATTTGCTTCCCATGGGCCTGAACAGGGGTAAAGAATTATTAGACAGATCTGAGCTGGCAGGTTAGGCCCTTTTAAACCACATTCTGAATATTCTTTAGTGAAGAGCACTACATAAGAATAATCTGAAGTGAATATTTTAATTGAGGCTTGACATGCTTACAGATTCTTTTCACGGTCTTTGGACAATCAGCCATTTGTTCGACCAGTCCATCTCTACATTTAATCTTCTAAAATTATTTTTTGGCTCCATTTCATCCTGTGTGCACAGGGCAGGAGAACAGCCTGAAGTCTAGAGGTGTCTCAGCTTTGCTGCCATTGCATCTATGAAGTCAAAAAGCCGCTTAACCGTTCTTTTGTAATGAAATAATATTTAGCCTTTCACTGAACTCGGCTCTAATTATGAATTGGATGCCCTGCAGATGGGAGACGGAAGATGTGCCCTGTTCTCTTTTTATTTATGTCTTCCCTGTCTCATCCCCCAGCCACGTGGCCATATGCACTCAACAATGTAATTGGGGTGATGAAAAATTATCGTGATTGGGGGCAGAGCTCTCCCAGTAATGGCATCTTCTCTCCCATCTGTCACCATCTAACGTGACAAAGTTTTTATCACATGTATTAAGGTGGCGAGATTAAAAAGTAAATACTGCAATCACAGGAAGGTTCTGCAGAGATGTAGCACATTTCATGGTGCGCTGAGCAGCTCATCAGAGTAGCAGCTTTTGTATACTTGGCAGGGAAACAAACTGCCCCCTTGGGAAAGGTGGGTGGATGGAGGGGAGGGGGGGGGCGTAGAGAGGACGTGTGTGTGTTTGTGTGTGCATGTTTGGGCTTCTGTGGCAGAGGAGGGGGAAGGGGTTAAAGAGACCTCAAAGGATGCCATCAACATGCAAGAGTCTTGTGTCTCTTCTTCCTCAAGATGTCTAACGGTTTTGAAAGTGGCGTGTTTATTCTCATCCAGCTGCCGTGTGCTTCAATCCAACAAATTACCCTGATGAGGCTGAAGAGGCCAGATGTTTCTAACTTGACTGAAATGGTTAAGATGTTGAAACTGCATACATGAACTTCTTGGTAGTTTAGAACCAACATTCTCACAGGCTAAAATGAAAATGATCATCCCATAATAAAAAGAACTGCTCTCCAGGGTTTTCTGTAAGAGCAGATTATTCTTTTTTTTTTTATTTATTTATTTATTTATTAATTTTATTACAATCAATACATAGCAATCAAGTTTTAACAAAAAAAAAAGAATTATGCTAAGAACAGATCGATCCCCACCCTTGAGAGAGAGAGCAAGCCAAACGGTGTAAAATTTAAGGCTTTTAAAAATACCTAAATCAACAAATTCTATGTGCTTTATGAAATCATTTCAAAATATTACTGATTAGATCCTGCCATGTTTTGAAAAAGTCTGCACAGATCCTCTAACTGAGTATTTGATTTTTCCAATTTTAAATAATATAACACATCAGTTTCCCACTGACTTAAAAGAGGAGAGTTTGGGTTCTTCCAGTTTATCAGAATAAGTCTGCGTGCCAACAGTGTAGTGAATGCAATCACAGTTTGTTTGTCTTTCTCCACTTTAAGACCCTCTGGAAGAACCCCAAACACAGCTGATAATGGGTTAGGAGGGATTGTGAGTCCAAGACTGTCTGAGAGGTAATTAAAAATTTTTGTCCAGAATAATGTTAATTTGGAGCAGGCCCAGAACATGTGACCTAGTGAGGCTGGGGCTTGGTTGCAACGTCGCAGGTTGGATCATGCCCTGGAAACATTTTGAGAGTTTTAGTCGAGACAGATGTGCTCGATATATAATTTTGAGTTGTATAATTGTATGCTTTGCGCATATGGAGCTTGAGTGAATTCTCTGCATTGCTACTTTCCACTCCTTTTCTGATATATTAATTGAGAGGTCATTTTCCCAGTGTCCTCTTGGATCTTTGAAAGGAAGGGATTGTAAAAGGATTTTATATATTGTAGAGATGGAGTCTAACTCCTTGAAATTGAGCAATAATTTTTCCAGCGTGGATGAGGGTGCAAGATGAGGAAAATCTGGAAGGTTCTGTTTAACAAAGTTCCTGATTTGAAGATAGTGAAAGAAATTTGTAGCTGGAATGTTAAATTTGGAACGTAATTGTTCATAGGATGCAAAGACGTTGTCTATATAAAGGTCTCTAAGCAAGTTAATTCCAAATTTTTCCAGATATTAAAACTGCATATGTTTGTGAGGGTTGAAAGAGGTGGTTCTTTTGCAGGGGTGCCACAGAAAGAAGCTTCTCCGTCTTAAAATGCTTTCTACATTGGTTCCAGATTCTAAGTGAGTGGAGCACAATTGGGTTATTAGTGTATTGCCGATAACGTGTGTTTATTGGAGCACAAAGCAAGGAATACAAAGAAGTACTGCAGGATTTTACTTCTATTGCGGTCCATGCCTGTGTATGTTCTTCTATTTGTGTCCAGGTTCTTATCGACTGTATATTTGCCGCCCAGTAATAAAACTGGAAGTTAGGTAGAGCCATGCCGCCTTCTGCCTTTTGTCTTTGTAGGGTCGCTCTTTTGATGCGTGGATGTTTAGAATTCCAAATAAATGAGGTTATTGTTGAATCTAATTGCTTAAAGAACGATTTATTAATGTATATTGGTATGTTTTGAAATAAAAAAAGGAGCTTAGGAAGAATATTCATCTTAACAGTGTTAATTCTTCCAGCTAGTGTGAGATGAAGGGTTGACCATCTATGCAAGTCTTGTTTAATTTTTTCCATACAGACGACGAAATTTTTTTGATAAAGAGCTTTATGTTTACTTGTGATGTTTACCCCGAGGTATTTAAACTGTTCTGCAATGATAAAAGGAAGGGTGTCTAATCTAATATTATATGCTTGCGAATTCACCGGAAAGAGTACACTTTTATTCAGATTAATTCTGAGACCAGAGAGCTTAAGAGCAGATTATTCTTAATTATTAGTTTTATTACTATCTTAATCTTAATATTTATTATTGTCTTAATCTATAGGTTTATTCTTATCCAGATAATTCTGCAGGGTGGGTCAAGGGACTGGTCCTCTACCCCTCATCATTCTCGATAAGACATCACTTCAGTCAGTTTGTTACAGCAGCCATTAACAGGCATTTTGACCAAAAGACAATGAGATTACTTGAGGAGATTATCAAAAATGAGCAACTCACCTGTAAGATGTGGAGAGTCATGGGTGATACCTAACAGGTTACTGTGAATCGAGAAAACTGAGATCCTGCTTGGGACGCTGACATGGCAAGGAGGCTTGACATCACAAACACAAGCTTTGGGCCCAAACTCTTGGTGATGCAAGTAAGACTTTAGCTGTCTTGTGGGAGAAGGAAAACTCTGAAATCAAACTTCCTGCTGCCTTGTAGGTTTAGTCCTTTTCAGGAGAAGGCACTCTAGACACAAAGCCACCTGCTGTCTTGTAGGCTGTGCCACTTGTTTTGGAAATTGACCTGACCCACCATTTAAAAACAGCAGCACAGGCATGCAGCCCTGAAATGAGTTTGAGAGAAGAAGTCACCTGGAGAGAATCAGACGGAAAGATGTGGTAGTGAAGGATGTGCAGGAGGTTGAATGTAATAAGGATTTGCACAGAAACAGAATGCAATGGAAAGAGCGACGCACCTCTACTGCAGCAACCCTGTTATGAATTCAAGAGTTCTCAAGCGTAAAAATCCCTGTGGAGGATGGCTGGGACCCATGTCTGGCCAGGACATCCCTTTGGCACGGGATCCGGGGAAGCAGCCATGGGATGCACATTACGTCCCCCGGAACACTTGGCGGCAGCCCCCCTGGGTTGCATCGGGGCCACAATTAGGTTACACGGAAGCTCATCCTTGTTGGGCTCCGTGGCCACCGCCACGCCAATGTGGGCTGTAACGCTGCCACACCCAGAAGTGCAGCCTAATTAGGCCAATTAGCACCTGGAGCACTTCCGGGTGGGCTATAAAAGAAGCCTGCAGCCACTAATCGAGGTGCCAGAGTCGGGAGGAGGAGGACGAAGCTGCCTGAGAGGAGTAGGGGAGGAAGAAGTGTGGTTTGGAGTGATTAAACTTTGTGTGTTGTTTTGGGACTGTGTTGTGTCTATGGGACACGGGTAAGACGTGCCCCACAGGTGAAGAAAATATATCTTTTTGTTTATTTACATGTGCCTCCGTTGTCAGTCTGTGTCGGGTCGACGCCTATAGGGCACCTTTGCCACACCTAAAACATCCAAAAAAATGGCCACTAGAGGGGGATATACTGCCAAACTCTGGCTATTAACAGACAGGGCAACAAGGAATCTTTAGAAATAAAAATATGTATTTATTCAAAAATGCTCTGTTGCACAAAAATAAGCTCTGTGGAGCGCAAGGCAAATGGCACAGAAGGAAATCCCAAAAGCAAACACAGTCCCAACGCACAAAATACAAAGAATGTTTTTTTTTTGTTTTGTTTTTTTGCACCAGCCTAACTGGAGTTTTTGTGTTTTTTCCGTCCTCCTGGCTGTCCCTCCTTACCTTTTTCTTTGTTACATTCTGTATAATAGTATTGCCTAATCTCGTTTGTTTAAATTTGTTATTAACTTCCTTTTTATTGCATCTTGTAAGGCAATTTGAGCTACATTGTTTGTATGAAAATGTGCTATATAAATAAATGTTGTTGAAAGACAGAGCAAAAGGTCACCAAAAAATCAGTAAATCACAAAACTATCAAAAGAGCCAAAACGCAGGAGAACACAAGAGAAGATATTTGCAATGAACCGCATGGGACTCGGCCATGGATAAATGAAAAGCTAGAGGGAAAGAGGAAGATTAAAAATGAGCAACTGTGACACAATGTAAGTTCTTAAAAGCACTGTAATGACATCGCCACCATGTGTGTAACTGGCCAGTTTGAGACAGCCAATCATATTTTCACTATAATCTCTCCTTTTATTAACAGTACCATAATACATTTTATCCATTGATCAGGGTATACTATTATACTTTCCTTTTTTAATTTCCAATTGCTACCCCTTCCCATCACTGACTGACAAAATAGAATGCAAGAAGCAGAATACAAAAGTCTAAAGTGTTGTTTTCCAAGAAAAGTTTCCTTATTTTGTAAACAATCTGGCTTGATGCACATGTGGTGAATTTTATTTTTTGTAATTTCAGGCATGCTTGTAGGCCACTGAGAAGCAGGCGCTGATGCGAGGTTCTTCCAGGTGAGTAAAATCTCTCAGTGAGCTGTCGTTTCTGAGTGCTCTTTGCTCCAGCGGTGCTCCTTCTGGACACGAGAACTCAGCTCAAGTGACCGATCAGGTTTCTGGCTCAAGGGAGGCTTTCCCGCACAGCACACTCGTTCATCTTGGCCTCTGCTACTCTAGCAATATCTTAGAAAAGTGAAGAGTCAGAGAAGAAGATGGATGCTCATTGATATTCCAGAGGCCCACAAAAATAGTTGTCTGGTCGAACCTCAGATGAAGGCGAGGCCAAAATATATGAGGTGGTGCTGAGTAGCGCATATTATGGATGGGAACCAATCCTGGGTGGATTTTAGGACGTCATAGTTTGGTGCATGGTATACAGTTTACCAGTCTGCTAGTCTACATGCAACGTGAATGAGGAGGACCGTAGAATTAGAAGCCTATCTTTCCATTTGCTGCCTTTGGTTATGAACATGAGAGCTTATTTTTAATGACTTCTCTCTGTAGGGCATTTTGATAGTTGCTGGTCTGTACAGTAGATATAGTGAGTCGCTTTGGGAAATTAGTTCTATTACTGAGCAGAATCTTTAGTGTGCAAGTAATGGAAAACGTGTTTGTTTATTGACACAAAACCATCTTAAGTATGTTTGTGAGAAATTCTATACGCTGAACACTATGTTTCTGTGAAGGAGAAATGTGCAGTATTTTAAGGACACAATTTAAATGTGTAGCAAATTGTATGTTTGCTATACATACAATGGTTTCTAGGTCTGCTTATAAGCTATGATGAGATGGCTAATAGAGAAGACACAGTGGTGCGGGGACAACAAGCCCCAAAACCGCTTACTCTGCTGGTAAGAAGAGCTGTGTTTTGATTTTTACCTAACCAACCCCCTGAGACGTTTGGAGATTTTGTTAAGTGCTGGCTCAGAATATGAAATTTATGGCAGGGGGACTGAGAGTATGCATTACACCAGTTTGGTAAGGGGCTTAACTTTGTTTGGATATTACATGAACCTTTAAGTCATCCCCTACAAGAAGGCCATAAAATGCCTAGCTGGCATAGCTGGCAGAAACAGACTAAAACTGAACAAAGCATCTGGGGGATGAGCTGGACCTGAGCGCTTTCATTGGTGGAAGGCCCAGGAAGGGACAAGTCAAATTATTTCATTGGTCGTTGTCATCGGATTGTGGCAGAAACAGGACTGGATGAACCAAGGGAATTGCTTGTTAGTGGTTGTTGAACTTTTTTTCTCTTGACCCAGTTTTGCCTTTTTTTGTCTTCCCATCACACAAATGCTGCAAAGCATCATCCCGCTGAAGGTTGGGGGTCCATCTTGGATAACTGGCACCAATTGTCATTCTGGATGTGGGGGGATCTGCCAATTGTCATGGCATTTGCTTAAGCTGCCCATGGCAACCCCTATTGCAAGACATTCCACAATCCGTTTGTGACCCGTTCCCATTCAGTACTATTTTGATTTACCAGATTCAAACACGTGACCCACGATTGGTTGCAACACATAGTTTAAGAAATTGTGGTCTAGTGGTATACCAAAACAAGTTGGACCAGTAATAAGACCTCTCAGTCTCCACTCGTCTATCATCATCTGGCTATGAAGAGAAGACCCCCTCTCTCTCCTGACATTAGCCCAGCTCTGTCTCAGCAGCCATTGAGACAGGCATGCAGCCTGTTTCAATACTTCATTCAAAGGCTACATGATAGCAAAGACAAAGCTGGACTGAAGATAAGCTGAGAGTCATCTGTAGGCACAAGATACACTGATGGTTATTCTGTAATGGTACTTTTATCACACTCATTTTATTTATTTAATTTACCTATTATACAGAATTAATTTAATGTATAACTCACTCCTGTTTGTTCTATTGCTCTTCCATAAAGGTAGTGTAACATATGAAGGCTAAAAGAAAGAGATTTAAGACATTTTGTTGAAGTCTACAGAACAAAGAGTTTAAAAGGGAAAACATGGCCACATCAGTACTCTAAATCACTAAACAGCTTCCTCCTGTCCAGGACATACACTCACAGGCCACTTTATTAGGTACACCTTGCTACTATTGGGTTGGGCCCCTTTTTGCCTTCATAACTACCGTAATTCTTCATGGCATAGATTTAACAAGGTGCTAGAAACATTTTTTGTTCCGTACTTACGTGATATCATCACACTGTTGCTGAAGATTTGTCGGCTGCACATCCATGATGTGAATCTCTCATTCCACCAAATTCCAAAGGTGCTCTATTGGATTGAGATCTGGTGGCTGGAGGTCATTTGTCTTCAGTGAACTCAATATCATGTTCAAGAAACCAGTTTGTGATGATCTGAGCTTCGTGTCATGGAGCGTTATCTTGCCAAAAATAGCCATCAGAAGATGGGTACACTGTGGTCATAAAGGGATGAACATGGTCGGCAACAGTACTCAGGTAGGCTGGGGCATTTAAATGATGCTCTCATGGCACTAAGGGGCCCAAAGTGTGCCAAGAAAATATCCCCCACAATATTCCACCACCACCAGCAGCCTGAACTGTTGATATAAGGCAGGATGAATCCATGCTTTCATGTTGTTGATGCCAAATTATGACCTTACCACCAGAATGTCACAGCAGAAATTGAGACTTGTCAGATCTGGCCATGTTTTTCCTGTGTTCTGTTGTATAATTTTGGTGAGCTGGTGTGCCATGTTCAAAGTCACTTAAATCACCTTTCTTCCCCATTCTGATGCTCGGTTTGAAGTTCAACAGGTTATCTTGACAATGTCTACAGGACTAAATGCGTTGAGTTGCTGCTATGTGATTGGCTGGTTAGACATTTGCATTAACAAGCAGTTGAACAGGTGTACCTAATAAAGTGGCCGGTGATTGTATATAACACACAGAAGGTTAATTGCATTAAAATGCCCCAACACCCTGCACAGTCACTTTTCTCACTTCTTCCTTTTGGCAAATGATTCAGGACCACCAGAGCTTGCAGCAGTAGATCAGGGACAGCATTTGTCTACAGGTCCTAATGCTCCTAATGCCTCATCCTGAGAAGTGCATGCGTGATTCTTGTATCTATTTGCTGAGGTTGAGTATAATGGATGATGTTGTGTTCACTGTCTCTTGACCTTATCAACCATAGTAACCAAAGTCAGAGCAGGTTGAAATATAAACGTCAGGCCAGAATGGCATTGCCAGTGCAATTGCTGCTTAGTAAGACAGCTGAAAATCGTGTGACAGGAGTGTTTCTTGGTCTGACGCTTCTGAAGCAGCAGTCTCCTCAGATGGGGCCATTTCTCGTTCCACATAAATAACTGAGTCTTACCAAGGACATAGCTAAACTCTAATATTAAAATATTAAACTATTAAATTACTAAAATATTAGGACTGGCAACACATTTTCATCTTAACTTCTTAAATTCTTTTTTTCTGTTATGAAATATACATTGGACTAATTATTTCATTCCAGCTTGAACGAAGGAATACAATTTTTCTAAAACAGGTTTTTGGAATTTTAAGATCCTTAGACTCCTAAATATAAGAATCTGTGTGACTTGTCAGGAAGAAACCTCTTAAATTTAGACTGGCAGGCACTAACACCCATGGGAAAAAAATAAACTTTTACTTAAGTTTATCTTGATAGTGGAAATTCTACCATATTTATGCATGGCTTTTAAAACATTTTGAAATGAGAAGTCTGGGTTAGCCATGTAGAGGAGCGTGCCATCTGTGTTTTGGGAAACCTTTTTTCTGAGCTCGTCCTCTAAACACCCCAAACCTCTGTGCTGCTGCGGCAAATGAACAGCAGTTTCATGTGACAAGGACAAAGGAACGAGGACTCATATGTCTTGTCACACAATTTACAGAACAAATGTCTAAATATATATTATTTAAATACACCAATGCTTCAGAATTTCAGTACCAATATTAAGTCTAGACGACTGTGTTTAGGACAAACTTAATTCTAGTCTTTGTAGTGAAACTGCTGTCTCATTTAGTTCTGTCCTCAGCCTTTCCTGCAAAAAGAAACAATAATAATAGTCATGAGTTGGGGCACTTTTTAATTTTCCTCTGGCTCAGCTTATTTTCTTCAATTTTTCTATCCATTTGGAATAAAAAAAATAATTTCTTTTATCCTTATATTGATTTAAGATCATTCTGATAGTTCTAAAAATATTTTATGTCTTGCTGCACAGCCATTTTGTATTCTTGTGGGCCCCACCATTTTTGTCAGTGTTTATAAACTCTCCATAGAGTTTTAGCTACTGTGTAACAACTGGAAGTCGCAATGCATAAAATCACGGTCACGGTCTGGTGTAAAGGTCAACAGCACACACAGCCTTGTTGTTCTAGAGTCTGGATGAAAAACACAAAAACCTTTCACAGTGTTGTGTTTGTTGGTTAATGGCCTTAGAATTTCTGTATGTGTCTTCAACTTAATTTTTGATTTTATGTGTTTGTTTTTTTTATCTTCTGTAGTTTTTTATTATAGCATTAACTTTTTCTATATATTTATGTACTTTGATTTTGCTAAAATCCATGTCCTGGTCCTGTTTGTTCTGTTTCTCTGCTAAAACTCCATCCTGGGCTGGACAAACTTTTAAGGATCACTGATGTAGATGAACGATATGTTACATTGAATGGCTAATAAAGATTGTAGAAAGCTGGTCAGTCCTAAATATGCCCCCATTTGGCCCTCCAAAATAATAAAAGGCACAACCTTTTCTTCATGGTTAGTGAGTAGCTTTTCCAGAAGCCTGATGTTGGTATTTAAAGGAGAGATGGGTCTATATGGTTAACAGTTTATTTTTTGTTTTGCCTCTGAGAAAAACAGTTTATAGTCTACTGAAACCTTTCTGGTAGTTTATCACTTCTCAGAGCCTTAGCAGCTAATGCAATATGCAATATATACCGCCAATTCCATACTGGTTGTCATTGACTTATTATCAGGTTCAGTCCCGATGAAGAGGACATAAGTTGATTTGGACGTAAGATGGACCAGTATATGTATTAAAACCTGACCATATGTACAGTACTGTTTAATAAGTCTCTGAAGTCATATTGTTTGTTTTATATCCTTTTTTTATTATCATTCTTAGAACAGTTTTTTTTTTAAATTTCATTATTTTATTTTGTTATTACTGTTGCTTGCATGGGCGCCAAACATTTAACAGCTTCATGAATCCTTTCTTTGTCTGTGTTATGTTACATCATCAGTGTGAGCCTCTCCCAGTTTTTGTTGTGTTAACTGTGAGAGGAAGAATTGTACCGGAAGAGTTTGAGCACTCATATATTTTTCAACCTGTTAACAATGAACTTTAACAGATAAAGGAGTTCTGTGTGGTTTCATTACCTCTTTGTGGCAGTTTGCACAAAGCAGCACATTGTGAGTTATAAAGCAGTGGCTTTGGTGGTTAACCGGATTCAAAGCCAGAGTGCCGCAATACAGTGTGTGCCTTGAACACCAGCTACAGTGAGATAACTTAAAGTCCCATGTGATCGCATTTGCTAACTTTCCTCCCTCATACTGCTTGATCGCATTCATTTTTGTGTCGAGATCAATTGCCTTTTTTCTTGCGACTATAAGACAAATGTAACTGAACGTAGTTGGAAGCCGCTGCTGGTAATAAATTGAGATTCAGATGAATGAGTCACAGCATAAACAGCTGGCATGGCAAAAACTCTTGTTTGCCCGTGAGACACAGTAGCGGTCAAAAGTCGACAATGACCTGTGTTAGATCATTAGAACAGTCTAAGAATGGTCATTTAGCCCAACAAAGCTCAGCAGTCCGATCTACTTAATTGTCTATGGTTCTCTGTGTGAGCAAAAACTTCCTAATGTTTGTGTGAAATTTATCCTTAACAAGTTTCCCACTGCTTCCACCATGTTCTTTATGAACTAATCTATACTAATAAAAGGCAAAGCCCTCACTCACTGACTCACTCACTGACTCACTCACTGACTCACTCACTCACTCACTCACTCACTCACTCACTCACTCACTCACTCACTCACTCACTCACTCACTCATCACTAATTCTCCAACTTCCTGTGTAGGTAGAAGGCTGACATTTGGCAGGCTTATTACTTACAGCTTACTTACAAAAGTTAAGCAGGTTTCATTTTGAAATTCTACATGTAACGGTCATAACGGTCGACAACGTCCGCCATGTTGAATTTTCTTATTTATGGCCCCATCTTCACGAAACTGTCGGCCGCCATATTGAACTTTCTAACGTCACTAATACTCCAACTCCCCGTGTAGGTAGAAGGCTGACCCCATCTTCACGAAATTCGGTAGGCGGCTTCCCTGCGCTAACTGAAACCAATGTATGTACTTATTTCGGTGTTATGATGCCACTGTCAGCCACCATATTGAACTTTTCAACAGTCTTTGTTACTTATTGGCCCATCTTCAAGAAATTTGGTACGTGGGTTCCCAACGCTAACTGAATCCTACTTACGTACATATATACATCCATAGCCTGCAGCTCGGTCACCGTGTAAGGCGGCGTTGGGTCCCCCATCCCAATGCCTCCCACGTTGTTGGCTGCCTGCCTATATAAGGCCGTCCGTCGCTCCAGTCTCTACATTCCCTTCCTTGCTTCGCCACGGGATTCACGTCTCCCTGCTGATAACTACAGCCTTTTTATTTAATCCACAGCTTCTCCGCTGTTTTATTGTTCGTTTATTACGATTATAGTTATTGTGTAGGTATTTTAGACTTACTTTACATTGTTCAGGTACCCATTTCCTTTATCATTCCAACCGCACCCCCATTAACATGTCTATCGAGGTGATCACCATCGATCAAAGAACTGTCACTTACCAAGTGGTTTCCATGCCCGGAGATGGCACCTGCCTTTTCCATTCTCTTTGTTACATATTGCACGGCCATATCAGGCTCACTCTTGATATCTGGAGGAACATTGTGTCTTATGTATTGAATGACTGGGACAGGTTCAAGGTGTGGACTGATGACGGTACAGGAGATAATTATACTACACAGGAGCACTAGAAGAGTGAAATGCTTTAGCCCTTCACCTATGGTTCTGCATGTGAGTTGACAGCTGCCGCTGAATTGTTCGGTTGTTGCTTTCAAGTGTACCGAAATGGCCAAATATTTTACACCTTGTGACAACCACAAATGCCTCTTAAACATCTTAGATTGACAGGTGACAATTTCAGTAGTGGACACTTTGATGTTTATGAATGTTTAAACTCTCAAAAGCTGGATGTGAAGTTATCGATAAAACCGGTTGTATACTTACAACGCTTGACAGATGCCGAATGTCTCTTCAACACAAGTCCTACAAATACTGTCGTAATTGAAACAAACCATGAAACTCAAACCAATTATGACAGCAGCAATCCAAGCTGTGAGATTTGAAACAAGATTACTGTTCACATGGCCAACTGTACGTTGTATGCTCAAGAGTAAGCTCAGTGCACAGCTTGGTCATATTACAACCAGAGGGCCGAACTCACAATGTGGTATACAAAGAGATCCTTAACAAATAATTATTGGTATATTTTCCCTCAGTTTAAAAAGGTTTAATTTTCTTCTTAATAAAAATTTTAAGGCAGTACTTCGCCGCTGCGAAGCGCGGATATTTTCTAGTTTTAACATAAAAGTCTTGATCCACTGTACTAATCCTTTTCATAATTTTAAACGCTTCAGTCATGGCTCCTCTTAATCTTCTTTTGCTTAAACTGAAAAGGCTCAGCTCATAATTCATCCCCTGTAGCCCTGGAATCAGCCTAGTCACTCTTCTCTGGACCTTTTCTAGTGCTGCTATGTCCTTTTTGTTGTCTGGAGACCAACACTGCACACAGTACTCAAGATGAGGCCTCACCAGTATGTTATAAAGCTTGAGCAGAAACTCCTTGGAGTTGTACTCTACTCATCAGGGCGCTATATAACCTGACATTCTGTTAGCCTTATTCATGTCCTCTGAACACTGTCTGGCAATTGATAGTGTCCAGCCCACTACGACTCCTAAGTTCTTCTCATAATGTGTATTTTCAATTTTCAGACATCCCATTGTGTATTGAAACCTAACGTCCTACATGTAATACTTTATATTTTAACTTAGCCTAAATTTCATCTGCCACAAATCTGCCCAAGTTAGGGTTGCAGGATTAGAAAATCAGAAATACGTGACACTCTTAAAATCTCTCTCTATATTACTATATATAAATGTATAAATGCTCCCTACACTCCCAGACCAATACATTATATAAAAGTAGAGACATAAATTAAAAACATAAAGCAAGGATTTTAATAGGTTATGAGGAAAACAAAAGTAAAACCATTTGAAAATTATTTAATACAAGCTAAAAAAAATTCTGTAAAAGTGAAATCATTTGAAAATATTTATTTAATACAGACAACAGAGAAATATTATTATTATTTAATACAAGCAGTTAGAAAAAAAGTGGGCCTTGGCGAGTAGTAACAATACACTTTGTTGCCAGTCACTGTTATGTTGCAATGCTGATATTGAACTGCACAGCAGCGCGGCTGGAGAGCAACTGAACAAGTTGCAAACACTCGTTTCCTTGTTACATTTGGGTTATTTTCATCAAGAAAATCTGAGAAAAGAAATTATAATTACTTATAAAGTTACAACTAAGTACAGTAAGAAGGTAGTAAAAATATATTTTTATTACGACATTTGAAAATGAACAAAATATGGGACATTTGGGTGTCCCTGAAAGGTCAGTATGGGACAGGGAATAAAATGATCAAATATGGGACATGTCCCATATATAAGAGACGTCTGGCAACCCTAGCCCAAGCCTATTACTGTCCAAGTCCGTCTGTAATTCAACAGATTCAAGATTATCTTTCAATCCGCCTAGCTTGGTATCATTTGCAAACTTAACCAGGTTGTTATTTATATTCCAATCCAGATCAATTATTATTATCCACGTCTCCATCTGGACCCAGAAATTGTCCATACTTCAAAGCTGTGATTGTGCCAGCTAATTCATTTGTTCAATGTATGATTTTGGTTCAATGTATGTGTAATTTATTTTTTTTAGTCTTCAAATGTGTGCACTACTCATATATTTATAAACTTGATTCTAATAAAGGTGAAATGACATACTGTATTATTTCGAACACTTTATTTATAGTATTTCATTTTATTTACTGTAGTAGTTTTGTATTTTGATCCTTCTGATATGTTCATTTCACTAATAGGATTAGAAACTTCATGCTTATATATTTGGGATGCCAAAACCCTGTTGGCCTTTTCTCTACTATGTTTTTCGAAAACGAAACCTCCCGAGCCTGAGTCATTCTTGTACGGTCACAGATAGGCATTAATCTCTGTCCATGTTAGCATCCTGTTTGGATGTTGCTTCCTGTTTTATGCTTTATTTAACCTTTTGAGTATGTCTTGAGAGGTCCCCACGAAGATGCCCATGAGACATCCAGAATGGATTTATTTGTTTAACAAAGTTGTCTTCTGCGTGTACAAGTGAATTAAAACATTAGCAGCTAATTTGGAAAGTTTGATCTGTACGTGCCAGCTTCATAATGAGACGAGAATGATCTGAGACGACAACAGATTTATAATCGCACATTTGTTTGGAACTATCAATAACAGAAGTGTCAATTAATAAATATTTGTGCTTCACTGGAGGGATCACAATGCTGTGCTATACTCATGACATTAGGCTTGGCATATAAATTCGATAATGGGACCGGGTCAGGCAGTGGTGTCCTCAGAGTCTTCTGCTGCTACAGCATATTAAGAATTCCTTTGTAAAGGTTTTTGTGTCTGAACATTCAAGTGCATTTGATAGTCGCCAAATCAGTGATTAGGCTGATATAATGTGCCAAATGTTAGTTGTACCAGCGTGACAATGGGGTGCTGCTCATAGCACCTGTCATACCCATCACAAAAAAATCAAAAAAAAAAAATCTGAGAGACCAGTTCAACAGCACCATGAGAAAATTAGCAAATCACAGAAACCCATGGAGCGCAATTCATAGTGCTCATCTAAATCACTTGCCATAAATGGCTGCATCTGAATTGGTAGAAGATAAGAAATTTGATCAACGAGACAGGCTCTGTTGTTTAGCTCATAGCTAAGCTGTTCCAGTTTCCCATCCAGATACTTCTTGAAGGTTGTCAAGGTTTCTGATTCAACTACATGTCTCAGTAATTTTTTCCAGATTTGCACCACTGTTTGAGCAAAGAAGTGCTTCCTGACTTCAGTTCTAAATGCATTGGTGTCATCTGGACCAGCGCGGAGTGCACTAAACTGAAAAGGCTCAGTGTGGAGTGCATTGCATTGAACTTTCATCAGGTCATCTTTAACAACGGGTTCTGCATCTTTCACAATACTGTTGACTACTAGTTTGAGACATGAAGGCAATACAGACAACATAACTGAACAGCACATCACCAAGATGTCTTGGGGTATCTAAAATAGCCAGTCACCTCTATTCCTTGGTATGACCCCCTAATATGTTGAGGTGAATCTGTTCTGTACTTGTTTAGCTTCTGTAGAAGACCAGCTTGACACCATTATCTACTGAACAACACTCAGCCTTATGTGGCTCCAGTCTGCTTGAGATATTAGCATGAGATGCTCACCACTCTTTTCTGTGACCGAACATGAATAGGACATGTGGCTCTCCACCTTCTCTTGAGCTTTGCCTCCCTGTTCAAACCTTCCACAGCCCTTTAAAAGTGCACTTGTTCTGTTATATTTGTACCTTTTGTGAAAATACTTATTTTATATTTGGATTTCAGTCTTCACACATTATACACTTCATGTCAAAATTTTGGCGTTAGTACTAAAACATGAAAAATGTTTGTCTTTTAGGCATGTGTTCAACATTTCTCGCATTTATTGTCTTCCTACACTTACATAGATCTTTGCAGATACGGAACACACACGAAATGCATGTGTTCCAAATAATGATACATTATTTACTGTATACAGCTCCAGGTACCTCACTCCTAGATAATCAAGGCTTGAGGTGGGAGAGCTTTTTACCGTTTCTGCGGCGGTGGGAGGATGGGATAGCAAGCTGCTTGCTGCTTGGGCTTATCGACACATTTACAACACAAAAGACGCTGAATGGAGAGGTGCAAATGGATTTAAGGCGGGTCGGGTTTACGAGTTTTTTCATAGGCTTTAGTAATTCTAGTGTTATTGTGCTTCAGAACATCACTTGGTGACTCTCAGCCCCATATGATGGCACCTAACCACTTGTATAACAAACAAAGGCGGTTTTACTAAATACTAATGACCACCATGGGTAGCATCATTCTGGACCTATAAATTGATCTTTTATCTCTGGTTTTCTGAACCATTTCTTATGTGCCACCTATTATATATAATCAGACAGCAATTTTTGAGTCATTTACTTTGTTTTGGGTAGTGCAGGTAAGAGTTTCCTCTTAGGATTTGAGGAACTCACACAAGGAAATCATTTAAAGTACATGTACAGTACACAGGCTTCACTTCAAGTGCTTTGAGGCGAGGATCTTACCAACTGTGCCACTGTGCCCTCTTAAGAAAACAGTCATTTATCACACCTTACCAGTAGAACAGTCCATGACACAGACCTCCATTTTTATTTTTGCTCACAACAAATCTGCAAAATCAAAAGAAATTCGACAGTGCTTTCTAAATTTATCAGAAATAGGAAAAAGAGCTGAGCCCCCAATGTGCCCCCACCTAAGCTTTGCCAAATACATTTTTGGGAGGAGCACCCTTTGAACAAAAGCCATTTACATCTCCAGGTAATCCTCCGGAATTTGTCTTCACTTTCATGGCCTCGGGATCACGTCCAATGTTACGCCATCGTTAATGTGGAGCAGTTAGTGTTAAGGCCAGAAAAGGTCACTTTTCATCTCCTCAAGTCATGTTGCGTCTTTGTCTTCACAGGTCTGTGTCTCCACATATTTTCTGGTGATCTTCTGTAAAGGTTCAAATTCTCAGGAAGCCCTCCTAACTTAGACATGCATTGCTCGCTCCTGTTTGTACAGTCACAGAGGTGGAAAGCTGTAATTCTGGTGTTCATAACCCTTTTGGTGGCTTCACAGGCTGGTGGTATTCTCAGGCAGATATGCGGTTGTGGAGGACTTCTTGCTGTCCACAGATTCTCAGTTGTGCCATACTTCCTTAATTTCTTACTGTGCTTTGGGCTTGACAATTTCTTGACACTTCTTTGAGTGTTCCTATGTTTTCATAATGTAGCTTTAATGATCTTCCACTGGTGCATTTAACCTGACCACAAGTGAAACATCTTCACTGCACTCAGAAGGACTGCTCACGTCACTTCTAAAGATGGTTGGTCCCACCTTGGTGGTCTTGATGTTTAGCCCGACAGTCAGTATCTCTGTTGTGTTTGTATGTTGTGTTCCCCCAGTTCTTCCTCTGGATACGCCGGTGTCCTTCAAACGTCCTAAAGATGTGCAGTCTCATCTGATGTGCTGACTTTAAATTATTCCAGTAGGCCAATATGTGTGGGTGTATGTGGGAGTGTGCCCTGCAATTGACTGGCATAGCAGCTTGAACTGCCAATGTGATGCTAATCTGGATTCAGTGGATATAAAAAATGGATTGGTAAATGAATAATATGGAAGGACCCGTAGAATTTACTGGTCTGATGTTGCATATTATAAAAGAAAAATATCATTTAATACAGTATTATTATTATTATTATTATTTGATCACAAATTAACTGAAAAAGCATTCAAAAGGATGCGCCCTTTTCTATCTACCATACATCTGTCAGTGCTGCATGTAATCAAATCATCATCTAGCAATATGAACATCGAGAAGGATTTAAAAATCTATGGAATCAAAGCTTATTTTATACAACACCTTTCACATCAAACAGCATCAGCAGGAGTTGGACAAAGCAAACATGACCATATTATAATAAATTTAAAAGAAATATGACCATGACAACAGGAAAAATGTCAAGCTATAAAAAGTGAAACACATCCGTCCATTTTCTGAGCCATCACAAGGGACAAGGTAACAAACAGTTCAGGATAAATGAAAGAAAATTCTGGACAAATTAAGCTCAGGGTAACATTCAGGATAAGTTAAAAAAGATCAAAATGTTCCCAAATACATGATAAAAAATAGCCAATAAAAATTAAGAAAGTTGAAAACTTTTAGGATAACTTGAAGAAAATGTAGACACTCTGTGTGGAAGTTGTGAGAATTAAGCAATACGTAACTTTCCATTCATACTTAGGATACACTGACGTGAATCTGGAATTAGTAGCCATTAGTTCAGCAACATAAAGGAGAAAACGGTAAAGGAGCGGACAAGTGGACTAGGAGTCCTACCTGCAATGTGTGCATCGCAACAAATGCAAAGACTGGGGAGTGAAGACACAAATACGGATTTACCAGGAGTCCCGTGGTGGGCTTTGGAGTAGTAAGAAGGCCAGGTGTCGGAGGATGTCAGCTGTCATGGAGTGATCCATCTAAAGAGGGATTCTGCAATGTTGGGGACGGGCAGTAATGGAAGAATACTGGTGCTGTAATGTGAGAACTTCATTATGCACAGAGTGCACTGGAAATGTCTCTGTGTAAAATAGTAGATTAATTCAGTGATACCGGAGCATTCTTCACTCTAATCACGTCCATCAGGATGAAACACAAATTGCTAGAAAATATTCAGTACTTAGAATGCTGTCCTCTAAACCAGCTACGCAAAAGGACCTCAACTTGTCTAATGCTTAGGCGTCGACAGATGACAGTGAAAAGTTCATCTGTGGATTCTCTGTTTAGTCTTTATCAAGATGGTGGGGCCTGGGCACCATATATCTGCTAATTGAGATTGTTGGTTTTGATTTCTCTGTTTTAACTGAACTTGTGCCACTCATTAACTTCAATCAATTGCACTTAGAATAAATACACCCACTGTACTCTGTGTCTCTTTGCAATGTATTTTCCATGACCCTGGTTTTGCTCCATTCCAAGGTGACGTGGGGGAAAGGGAAAGGAAAGGACATGGGCAGCTGTTAACACTCTGTCTATCCCAGGGTGGGACTCTGCTTAGTTTCAGGCTCCCCACAAATCGCCTGCTGTAGTCAACAGAAGTTTCCTCTAAACCAGTTAAGACCAGTGCCACAGAGACCATCACCCAAGTGGGTCGGTCCTAAGGAGGCGCAAGGGGTCGGCTTCCAGGTTAGGGTTAGTTGGTCACATCACGGCCGTGTCTTCCAGTCATTCAAGAAGGTAATGTACAGAACCCTACCTCCAACCAGCAGCACAACACCAATGGTGTCCGATCACCTAGGTGAAGGAATGGAGGCTCAAACTGTGTGTGAAGAGAGAGAGGGAAAGAGCAAGCGAGAGAAATGATCAATTTACTGATTCATTCAAAACGAAAAAACTAGCAACTCTCAATACACAAGGAAACTGACTAGCAGCCAATCCTAATAAGACATTTTGTATCATAACAGACACTCTGTACCCATATAAATACATAAAGATTACTTGAAATTATATATTGTAGCACTCATTTGAAGAAGCATTTATTCGACAGCACAGTTACTTCAGAGTCACTGATCTTCGGGGGCATCAAAAACCAATGCCGGGCCTGTGGAAAAGATTATTATTGTTGTAAGTTAATATATAAACTAGTTTTATACTTTCATGTTTTATTAATATTAGAACAGTATTGGATTACAGGAATCAAGCTCAAAATATTTATAATAATTTAATAATAACAATGTTCCTTTTAGGTTAATAGAATATTGTTTTTTAATATTTCTTTTTTGTAACAAAAAAATGATGAACTACATTGAACTAAACATTACACAGAAAAATGTAACAGTAACATTGTTTCTGTCAGTTTAATTAATATTTCATATTAATATTTATTTTTGTACAAAACATTATTGGTAACTTTGCTTTGTTATAAGTAAAGGCACTTACAATGAAGCTTTCCTGGCTTTTTTTCTACCGACCATTTGAGTAATGTCATCCAAATCCAACTTTACGGCTAACAATGTTTCCATAGCCAAAGTACCCAGACTACTGAGATGATGTTGGCAGATATTAGATCTTAATATGCTGAATGACCTTTCGGCCTGGGCGACTGATCAGCTCCTTGAGTTTGTGCAGAATTAAAATGTGAATGTCTGGCACATTCTTAAAAACATGTAAAACTTTATTAAAATAAAGAACAACATCCTGGAGGGGCAGCACGGTGGCGCAGTG
The DNA here is from genome assembly GCF_016835505.1 of Polypterus senegalus. Lineage (NCBI taxonomy): Eukaryota > Metazoa > Chordata > Cladistia > Polypteriformes > Polypteridae > Polypterus > Polypterus senegalus. Next base: position 38,951,345 of record NC_053171.1, on the reverse strand, counting down.
GTAGCGTTGCTGCCTCACAGTAAGATGACCTGGGTTCGCTTCCCGGGTCCTCCCTGCGTGGAGCTTGCATGTTCTCCGGGTGCTCCAGTTTCCTCCCACAGACCAAAGACATACAGGTTGGGTGCATTGGCAATCCTAAATTGTCCCAAGTGTGTGCTGGGTGTGTGCCCTGCGATGGGCTGGCATTCTATGCTGGCTGGGATTAGCTCCAGCAGGCCCCTGTGTTAGGATATAGCAGGTTGGACGATGACTTACTGACAGTATACTAGGGCCCTGCACTCTGCCCCTTGAAATCACAGGCCTGGGGATTCTTTCCTGACTGACTATTCTGTGTGGCACTTACAGGTTATCTCACCCCTTTAGCCCATAAGTGATGGTGGGCAACCCGATTCTTATTAAACATTTACAGCAGAAGTACATCAGAATGTGTTTTGTCGTGGTAAGGTTCTAGGTTGACCATGTTCTCTGGTTTATGTAGGCCATAACAGAAGGCCCCAAATCTTATACTCTTACCACACGGTGACGATTGACTCCTATTGTCGATGAGGACCTCCACCTTCCTTTTACATTTGTAATCCAGGTGATTAAATAGAGCCACAGAACAGCATGAGACTTACACGTTTATTCATTTGTTATCACTAATCTGCCCAAGATATAAGCAGGCACAGTAAAAATGATAATAACATGAGCTGGTTCATGTTAAGCATCTAGTCTGCTTAGATTACCAGGTGGCTCTCTGACTTAGGCTCTGGTCCAGCTTGGTCCAGCATGTCATCTGCAAAGGGCAGCAGGAATGGCCACTTCTCAGGATGGAAATGGCAAAAACAATACAGCGCTCTACATGGATGAAACAGAGACATTTTGCTTAATTTAAGTCCAGTCTTGTCGTCCTTCACACACCTCTTGGTCAGGCAGACTCGGACCCCATTCCAGTCGATTTGTGGCCTGTTCATGTCCTGTTACTCGTTTTCTCTAGTTTCAAAGGATGTACAAATGTAGATATGGACAAGCAGGAAAAAATAGTATACACAGGAAATTAAGTTGTAAACTGCCTTCTTACAGCTGCTTCTCTCTCGGAGTCATAAATTGAATCCAGGTAGGCTCATGGAATGTAAAGTGTTTCTGCACGGTGGTCCACTCTGATCAAGCCCCCAATCCCCATCACAGATGACTGCAGCACCTAAGAAAAGCTCTTATCTGATCTAGTAAGTCGTAAACGTCCAGGAGCAGCAACTTGGCTTATCCAGCTTCTGTGTATTTTAAAACTACATAGTTAATAACTTCCCTTACAGTTTAACCATTTATGTTATTATACATTAATAATTAAAAAATCTAATCAAACCTACAGTATATGCTGGATAATGTTCTCTGTTACAGAACATCATACAACCACTAATGCCATATCAACTACATCTGCTACTTACAGTATATTCAGAACAGAAACAACAACAACATTTATTTCTATAGCACATTTTCATACAAATAATGTAGCTCAGTGCTTTACATGATGAAGAAAGACAAAAAAGACAAAATAAGAATTAAAATTAGAGAACACTAATTAACATAGAAAAAAAGTAAGGTCCAGTGGCCTGGGAGGACAGAAAAAAAAAAAAAACTCCAGACGGCTGGAGAAAAAATAAAATCTGCAGGGGTTCTGAGGTCACGAGACCACCCAGCCCCCTCTAGGCATTACCTACCTAACATAAATGATCAGTCCTCATTGTATTCAGGGTTCTCAGGGAAGGACTTGATGATGAAAGATGTTAAATGTCCTGGTTAAAGTCTGCAGCATCATAGAGCATGATGGGAGTGCAGCCCTCTGGTGTTACACTTTGATAATTACATACTATATTGTATTTGGTGCATGCGTACAGGTATGTATTATTGAGAACTTCCTTGTGCTTTGTACAAATGACAATACACCTGAACTTCATTTGTTTTTCGTCATAATTGACATCATAGATGATGTCAATGGTGCTGTGCACAACAGTGAAACTTTGGAATGTGTACATTTAACAACATATGGACCGTTGACTTAAGGGACTTTATTTTACCAAACTCTTTTGTAATTACACTTCATTTTTGAAATTGCTGAGGAAGGGCATCATCTTTCTTCCTCAAATCATGCTGACCCATACTGAACGTCAATGACTGAATCAGCATAAACACACACATATTAACATCCAAAACATATTAAAGCACAAATAAGATGGCCCCTCGTGAAACTAGCCCTGACTCCAAACAAGTTGGGTGTGCTGTAAGTTTGTCTGAGAAGCAAGCTTCATTTTTCTCTGGAACAATTTTCCCAACATTCCCAACGTCATTTATTTTTACAGTCTACTTTTGCACCCTAGGCCTTCCTTTCAAGATGGTGTGCTGCTTCAATTTTTAGCCATCAGCACCATTTAGCTACTGTTTGCGGCGTAATGTGACGCCACTTCTGTGTCGCCGGTTGTATCTCGCACCGCTATTAATACCAGGCTCTTTGCAACCTTAGCACAAGTCTCTGCATTGTAGAAGGAGAGCTGCTTTGATGTCCTGTGTGTAAATTTCACACCCTGGGCAGGGAGCCAGTGCTTTGAACACTGGATGTCACCCTAGTCCCCTTGGAGGATAGCGTAATGGCACAGCCAAGATTTCAAATGTGCCACAGTTTCCTCTCAAGGGGGTTCATCCGCCAGATACTGTCACTTGGGGGTCCACGTCCACCCTGGTCCTGAATAATCAAGTCATCTGTACGAGGTGGCAGGCCAGCTCACACGATCGCCTAATTGTAGCTCCTGCCGTTAAAGGACAACACTGTTAGAGGAGGATGCAAATGCTCAGCATAAAAATGTGTCACGTGGGTCTAAATTTATTTCACATCTCTGCAATGCTGGGCCACCTGTCCGCCTGCTGGCATTTTGCTCGCTAATTCTGCCCCCATCTTTATGTCTGACTGTCAGCATCCAGCTTTAATAGACGACAAATGCTCTTTGATGGATGATGACATCGGCTAGATATATACAATAACCAGCTGTACAGTACATTCCAGCAGTATATTAAATAAACAGTCTGCTAACCTTTTCACTGTGTTCCTCTGACTTGACTAGATAGGCATGACGGAGCTGCGCTTTCGCAGTACCGCTTCGCGAGTGATGCTGCCAATTATTGTTTTGTGAATAAATATGCAAGATCTAATTTGGAGGTTTACCTGTGTCCTGAATCACTTTAATCCCAGGAGCCCAAACCCAGTCTGTGCGTTTTTAAATTGCAGCGAATAGCCTGCACTGCCCTCCCATCCGCCAGTCGCAGTGCATGAACATGTGCAACTGTCTCTTCGTCTGTCATTAAAAAGCTGAATTAAAAAAAAAAAGAAAGAAAAAGCTCCATGGACCACGACTCTCAATTAGTTCTGCAGGGTTCATGTGTGACAGACAGCTCACCGTGCAGGGCTGCGAGAGCCAGCTGGGATGACAGAGCTGACATGGCGTCTGCTAACATGGCAGATGCCAAATAACACCTCTGACACTGTTCTGTTACTTGCCATGTGCTGCTTGAGCATGAGGACAAAGAAAAGCACTTGGACAGACAAGGAATCGAGGACTGCTGTGGGATGGAAATGCAGCCCACAGAGGTTCAGTTTTTAGGCCTAGACTGCATTGATGGCCTTTTTGGGGGAAATGAGTTGAGATACTAGAGGAACACCATTACACCAAAAACAAATCCATTTATTCATGTATTAGATATACTCAATGCAATGAGCCATTAAAACAAACACATACAGGGCAGAGGGTTTGTCTCATTATTTCATAACATTGTCCAATGATTTGAACCCCAGAAGGTCTCTGCACTCTTTATTGCTCACATTTCTTAGTACCTTATGTCAGGATCGACTTCTTTTAAAGTGACCTGTTATCTGTTCTGTACCGAGCTTCTCAATTCTTGTTGTACATTCAGAGAGAAGACCAAATGAGAATTTCCTTTTGTCATCCCCCACTGTGTTCAAAGTCCCCTTCTGATGTAAACCGAGGCTCTCCGTTTTAATTCTTGCACTATACAAACATCTCTTATATATATTACTCTTCTGGTTCGTCCTGCTTCCACTTCAAAATCGGTCCCGCCCACACGGAGCCGACGCGGCATTTGTCAATTCCTATTCGTCCTCTTCCAAACCCTTCCCCACGCTGCCTATGGCCTCCCATACACCCCCATGCCGCTCTTCTCGATTCCTATTCCTCTTTTGCACTACCGCGCTCCTTCCTCTTCAAAACTAGTCCCGCCCACACACAGCCAACACGGCATTACTCGATTCCTATTCATCCTCTTCCAAACTCTTCCCCATACTGCCTGCGGCCTCCCATACACCTTGCTATTTTCGTTATACTGCAACGGTTGTTTCCTAAGCCTTTGTTATAAAATGAACAACAGTTTCTTCTCTGTCAATGGGTTTTTATACAACGTCATCTCTATTCCGGGATCGGGTAAATGCCTGTTCCTATCAGTGGGTTATTTCTTGACACAAACAGTTGACGAAGGCAATGCACCGTTTTCTGTTCCTATTCTTACACCACCGTATGCTACGGCAGTCGTCGGCTATCTAGTTCTATATAACTGATTACTGACTGAAAACTGAGAACTGAAAGTCCGTGAAGAGAATACGTAGACCTTGGTCAAATCCTTAATGCTTCTAATAAATCAAAGAGCCTGAAAAGCAATACAATCCTGCAATGCCGAATACAGACAGCAGAACAGGAGAGATCATTGCTTCAGCAGTTCCGAAGTATAAAGTAAGAAGAAGCTCAACAAGAACGGTCAAGGATTAAGAATATCAGATTATTATTAACTGAACCTGTTCATGACACACATTTTATCACCTTTTAATGTCTCAGAAATTTTTATTTATCTCACAAAGTTACCAGAATGTTAGTCTCACAGAGACAACGGTGATTGAATATTGTATAGAAGTGGGAGGGAGCAATTAGACGGCACTGTGAGCATCACATCTCTAAACCAATCAAATGCCTCCAGAAGGTGGTGCTCAAAGTAGGGACAAAGGACAGCGGTGCTTCTGTTAAGCTGCTCCAATGGAGAACAAGCTTCTGATTACGGTAAACTGTCCACCACCTAAAAGTCTCCTAAAAAGACCCCGATTAGACATACAAATGTGTGTCACATGAGCGTATTGTATGTGTTCACAAACCCAGGTTTTCATCTTGCGACAGGTTTTCTGCAAAATCAGATTATAGGCTGGCAATTTGAAGACATCGATGGACTTGTGGTAAAAGTGAATGATACGTTATCGCTAGTGCCTGTGTGTGGTTTCTGTTGTTCACAGTTATGACAATAATGTTGGAGTCAATGTAAAGCTGAAAACATTTTAGGCTAAATTCATGAAAATATGACCTGTAAAATATGCATTCAATGTAAACGGTGTGTCAAATCCCATCCAAACCAGACGATAAGGACTGCGTCTAAGAAAGTTGATAACAAAGAGCCACAAGACCACCAGATTACAGTACTCAAAACACTGACAACAATTCACGACTCCAGTAGAAGCAGCGGTGGGGCTGCATAGAATCCACCTTCTGAATGGACGTCTAAACAAATAACTAAAGTAAGTTAACATTACTGCCTACCTGGAAATGCAAACATGCCATGTGAGAATGTAATCGCAGCATTTTAACACATTTAAAGGATTAAATTGTTTTTATATTGGCCTGTTTATGACACACATTTTTCACATTTTAATGTCTCAGAAGTTATTTACCTTACAAAGTTACCAGAAAGTTAGTCTCTCAGGGTCAACCATAACTGAATGCTTCTCTAAACTCTGTTTGTTTTTGTTATGCCGTAGGATGCAATAGCTGAAATGAGCGAACCTCTCAAACACATGTGGCCGAGTACCCGCAGTGCTCTGTGTCTGTGTGTGTGTGTTTGTCTAGCTCTTCTACCTTTGTGCTCATTACACAGTGCAAGTCCTTCTCGACCAATCAGGTCTGCTTCTGAACAGCGTCAGGTGATGTCACCTCTGCGTGGTATCAAACCTCAGTCCAGACCCTTCATGTGTAACTCCTGGCTGGTTGAATGAGCTGCCCACCTTCATTTGAAGCTCTGACTCCTTCACTGTGCTCAAGAAGCCTTTGAAGACCCTCTCGTTTGGTGCATTTCTAGATGAAAGTTGTTAGGCTTTTTAAATCTGGGAGTTGTAACTTGCTTATAATTTGTTTTGAGCTTTTCACTTGCCATGTAACACTTGTTTTACAAAGAGTCCTCGGACTGATGCTACTCAATTACGTTGACTGCCTTGGATAAAAGCATCAGCTAAGCAAATAATTGCAAATTGTGGTCCCCGGCCGGGCGACGCCCAGGAGGACCAGAGGAGGGCTTGTGCCTCCTCCAGACCACGAGGGGGCGTCCGTCCTGGTTATGTTGGGGGCCTCGGGTACAGGGCTTGGAAGCCCAGCCCTGTAGGGACCCGTGGCCACTGCCAGGCGGTGCCCCGATGCCGGAATATCCCGTGTGGTCCCCGGCCGGGACGCCCAGGAGGACCAGAGGAGGGCTTGTGCCTCTTCCAGACCACGTGGGGGCGTCCGTCCTGGTTATGTTGGGGGCCTCGGGTACAGGGCTTGGAAGCCCAGCCCTGTAGGGACCCGTGGCCACCGCCAGGCGGCGCCCCGGTGCCTGAGGAACCCTGGAGCCCAGCACTTCTGCCACACCAGGAAGTGCTGGGGGGAAGACTTTACGTGACGCCCGGAGAGCTGCCAGGAGGACAGCCGGCACTTCCGCCACGCTGGGGCGTGGCCAAGGAAGGAATGCCGGGAACACCTGGTGCTCATCCGGGAGTACTATATAAGGGGCCGCCTCCCTTCAGTCAGGGTGGATGTCGGGAGGAAGCAAGACAGAGCTGGAGAGAGGACTGGAGGCGGCCAGGAAAGAAAGGCATAGAGACTGTGAGCCCTGGACTTTGGGGAATCGGTGCCAGAGGCACTGGGGTTTTGAGAGCACGGCAATTGTAAATAGTGTGAATAAAAGTGTGTTGGGTGAACTTACGATGTCCATCTGTCTGTGTACGGGCCAGCGTTCACAAAATGTAATCCTTACACTTTACTTGCCTTGTACTTCTGAGCTCCTGAGTTGATAACAGCAATTTTACATTCCTGTTTTCTCTCAAAGTCAAATCTTTTGTTTAGTTTCAGTTTCTCTATCCCTGGCTTATCACAGTTGGCTGACATATTTGACCGATGCACGAGTAGAAATGGCACAGCGTAACCCTGAATATTTAAACTGCGCAGACCAGAAGAGAATTGGGGGTGAGTTTTTAGAAAGAGACTCTGTGGTTGAAGCCTTTTCAGCGGCAGATTCTCCACAAACTGTCGTGAAATCGAGTTTTCCTGAAGGTGTTCTCTCTCATTCAAGAATCAAGTCCGGCGTTGCAAGACTACCAGAATGCCGATAATCAAAAGGCGAGCCCGAAGATGTGTAGGCTGTTCTCATCTGTGCATGGATGATATTATTTGCACATGTTCACCCTGGCACCACTTTACTTAGTATCAGTATGCAAATACATTGAGCATTTTAATTTTAACAAATATGTTGAGAAGAGGAAGCTCACATGGAATGAACTGTGTGGGCCATGGAGTCAAATTGGCTGAGTTTTATCTTCAAGGCCACATACAACGTCCTGCCCTCTCCCCCAAACTTAACACTAGAATTAAAGGACAAAAAACACTGACGAAGAGGTGCGAAGTGATTTAAGGTGGGATGGATCTACAAGTTTTTTCATAGGCTCTGGTAATTCTAGTGTTAAATCTCTGGCTGGCAGAGGATCTGGCTTGTCCTTTGTACATGGCTCCAGCAACCCTCAAGCACATCTTGGATGCAAGGCCAGCATCACACAAGGCAAATACACCTGGTGACACAATCAAGTGTTAAAGTGCTTGGCATCCAAACTTGAGTGCAAGAGAGTAACCATCAACGCCATACCTCTCAACAACCTGGCAGTGCCCTGACAACCATCATCCTTCATCTGGGAAAGGGAAAAACCAAAGATTAACCCGCTCACCTTACGAGTCGGGATTACTTAATGTAGCCAAGGACTGGGAAATATGAGTGAAACTAGGCTAGAGACTCCTTTTCCCATCGGAGATTACAACAACCACCCTGTGACCAGACCTGCCTACTACCTCGAGCTAACAGTCCTGTTTGAGGATGTGGTCGATGAAACTCATGAACATAAGAAGCTTCATTACTCCAACCTAGCAGTAGAAGCAGAGGACAAAGAATGGAATGTGAAAGTATTGCCAGTGGAAGTGGGGTGCAGGGGCTTTGTAGCCACTTCCACAGCAAAGTTCCTCAGGAAGTAGGAGTCCACAGAAAAGCAATCAAAGCGTTGGCCAAAACCGCTGAAGGATCAGCCACTAGAAAGATGCCACTTGGACTGCTGAGGTGACCAGCTGACCACGAGACACACACACACACCCAGGTCTGATCACCCTGTGGTGGGCCTGCCTTATCAGATGAAGTCTTGTGATAAAAGGCCAAAACACTCAATGATGCAGAGGTGCATAGCTGACGACCTGTCCTCTTGATGGCAATGTCACCTAGTGGCCATCTCTACACCACCCCCTCGGAAGACAATAGTGGTGCAGGAACACTAGGGATGGTAACATCCAGTCCTTCATTTGAAATCTGTGAGAATGTAATTGTCTTCAAAATGTTGTCAGGAAGATTTCATTATAATGGAGCAAAGTTACTACGTATTCAAAGGAGCGCGAAAAGTGAGCAACACGTGTGCAGTAAAGTTCTGAACAGGCCACATCTCACCAATCAGATGCTGTGCGATCGTGAAGTGTGCCAACATGCTTGTCATCAGCAGCCACCGTCCACACTCAAGCTGGCTGATCAGCACCAGGGTACGGTGCCTTGTCATAGACTGATGTCCCGTCCAGGGATGGCTCCTGCTTTATTCAACGCAAACACTTAACTCCTTTTCAGATTTTACTTCTGACTTTGTATGTCAGTGTCTCCTATCTTGCATTCATAATTAATGTTTCCAGCCAACTTTGCAGGTAGCTATCTGATTTCTTGACAAGTTGTTTTTGTTGCATCTCTAAGGTTTGAAAGTCTTCCAGATTTTCGGCCAATTTTAAAATGTACCAAGTGTGTCAACATTTATATCATTAGTATAAAATTGAAAAAGTAATGTTCTCGGCACGGATGACCCCATGTGGAGTGTTCTCCTTTTATCTGCACACTTTGTCTCCATCTTGCAATACAGTTTGTAAGTTCCTGCTGATTTCAATGCCTTCTAGCTTCAGGGTAAATCTTCATTGCAGAGCTGTGTCAAAGACTCTTTAAATGTTTTATACTAAGTTTTTATTTACTTCTTCAGTTAAATGCGCATGGAATTCAATCAGACCTGTTTGAGAGGATCGTCTTCTTCTAAATGTGTGCTATTTAGAATATTGTTTCTCTATAAGCAGGCTTCTTGTTTGTTTCCATTAGCTGACATGAAACAGTGGCACAGCCTGTAATGGTCTAGCATTTCTAGGATCCATTTTGCTTCTCTTTGTATCGATTAGAGTCATATCTGCACCTTTATACACATACATTACCCTCTCTTATGAAGCGATTGCAGGAATATATTTAGTGACAGTTTACCATTAATGCCTCTCATTTATGACCACAGCTATTAATTACCCATCAGGTCTAGGCATTCTGCTAGCTTTTGTGCTTGAACCCCATCTCTCAGGGTCTGGCTGTTTTTTCCCTGTTGCTATTTTCATTTTATAATTTTGGTAAACATAATTTTTAGTCGGACGGCATGGTGACGCAGTTGGTAGTGCTGCTGCCTCGCAGTTAGGAGTCCTGGGTTCACTTCCCGGGTCCTCCCTGCGTGGAGTTTGCATGTTCTCCCCGTGTCTGCAAGGGTTTCCTCCGGGTACTCCGGTTTCCTACCACAGTCCAAAGACGTGCAGGTTAGATCGTAAATTGTCCCTAGTGTGTGCTTGGTGTGTGTGTGTGTGTGTGCCCTGCAGTGGGCTGGCACCCTGCCCGGGGTTTGTTTCCTGTCTTGCTCCCTGTGTTGCCTGGGATTGGCTCCAGCAGACCCTGTAGTTAGGATATAGCGGGTTGGATAATGGATGGATGGATAATTTTTAGCCTTTAATTTACATTTTGGGTTTCATGCGCCATTGATATCAGGATTATCTGGTGAGTTGAGGTATTCTTAGGCCTGCATGCATCTCTTGTGAAGTCTGTAATGTCATGGCTGTCTTATCCAAGCAATAGGACGGGATTATTCAGTGTATGAACTTTAAAGAATTTAACACGATAAATTAGGCTCTCTATAATGTTTATTCAAATGTTTGACTTTGCCTGACTTTTAACCACAAACTTGCCTAACGTTTATACTTTCAGTCTCTGCCACCAAATAAAACTCCTCAATAATCATTCTCTGTTCAAGACAACAGTTCAGGCTTGAGTTGGAAAATCTTTAAAATGCAGAGATCTTCTGCCATTAATGTCTTCTGTTTATACCGACTGTACAGGGTGAGTCGCTATGAAGTTGTAAATCAAACTGGGAGATGGAACAAAGTCGGAAAACTAACTAGAAACACAAGTAGGGATGTGAAGCCAAAATGGATGTATTGATAACAGAAGGAGAGGCTCAGGAGCCAGGAGAGTTTCATGTAACCAAAAACAAAATAAAAGACTCAAGACGTGTTTGAAAACAAAGTGATTGTTACTAGAAAATCAAGAAGGGCAGCAACAAACTACACCTAAGCAGTGCAGTGAGAATCCACAAACGCAGCCAACCACGATGACCTTCATAAGTTTCACCCTGTGAGGTCAATCACCAAATCACTTCCAGGCGACCTTACCTAGCAACCGCCTGGCAGTAAGCGCCTTGAGCGCAGGAAAGGAGCTTGTGGACTATGGCCGGTCAGTCATCCCGGCCATTACCCCCAGGCCGCCAGATGGAGCCCTCCCTGCAGCATGGAGGTGCCCCGAATGCCAGCAGGGAATCATGGACAGTGGAGTTTTCCTTTACAGCCCTGCTGGATACCTTGGGGGCCAACAGAGGATGCTGCAGGGAGGCCCAGAGACTCTTACATGCCCTATAACCCAGAAGTACTTCTTAGTCACAGCGACAGGAGGAATGACGTACTTCTGGGATGAAGAAGAGGACTTTTGATCTGACCCGGAAGTGATAGAAAGTCACATGGACTGATGGATCAGAAACACTTCTGGGTCAGGGAATATAAAAGGACGGTGGGAGATCCCAGTCGTTGAGCTGAGCTGGGTGGCAGGGTGGGAACGCATCTGGGAGTGGAGGATTTGTATTGTGATTGATTATTGTTTATTATATGAGTATTGTGGAGTGGAGGGTGCTTTCTGCACATTATTATAATAATAAAGTCAATTATTGGACTTTTACCTGGTGTCTGGCGTCTGATCTGAGGGTTCAAGGGGATGACAGCGCCCCCCTATCTGTCACAATGGCGTAGTTGGCAGGATTCCCTGGCCGTCAATTTGGCAGAGGACCTGTTAAAAAATATTTTGTGGACAGAGAACCCCACAAAGGCAACGTCAGGACATGCAGCCAAATCCCCGGAACCCACCTTCACCAAGTCCGATATGGGGAAGAAGAGGAGCAAGCAGAGCAATAGCATCAGCGGAGGATCCGAGCTGGTCTTGGCCGAAGCTCAGGATGAGCTATGGAGCGGCCACACTAGTTGAAAGGGGCTTCCAGAGAAGGGCGACCATCACGATGTACATGCTGGGGATTTAATGCTCAATCCATTTAAAATAACTCACTTTGTCCCGTGCATGTACCTCAGAGAAGACCATCTGGAGGCTCTGTGGGAGGCAGAAGACAATCCCGAAGACGGTGGTGCGCTCCTGTTCGAGCTGACAAGCACAAAAGGGGACTTTTGCATGTTGGCTGCCGGCGAGGCACACGTGACCTACACCGTTGCATTTTGGGAAGGAGAAAGTTTGCGTCCCGCCGTTTGCGACTTCACTGACAAAGCAACGGGTTTGGACTTTCCGAAGGGGAACGGGGAGGCGAGCGAAGCACCCCTCAACTCACAGAAAGGTAAGGAAGGCTGGGAAATGGCTGATAGATCTGCTGACAAATTAATACAGGCGGATCGCAGTCAGCCAAAGATGGCGGTCCGGTCCACTAATGCGAACTCCAAATCCCAGAAGCCTCTGCGAAGCCCGTCAGAGCACGTGCCAGGAGCGGGCGTGCTCATTGGCTCCCAGCCAGAGGGTAAGGCTAGTGATGGACTTGGCCTACCTCCGGCTGAATTAAATAATTTTTTAGACGTGTGGGAACTCGACAAAGTGATCAAGCCCATGCAAGGTATTTTTCAGATGCTGACAGTGATAAAGAAGATCGTCGGGGAGCTGGGGTCGACGGCCAAAGCACCTATCAAGAAGGTAGACGAGTACCTGTGGTAGTTGGGTCGAGAGCCTCCCATCTTATATAATTTGGCGGTACAGGTGTGTAATGCCGGTACTGATACAGCATAAATGTGATCCGCGCCCGCGATTAATAAGTAGTGGGTGCCAAGTCACTGCGAGCCCAACAAAAGTTAACGGAGCGGTCGGGGGAAGAGTCGAATGAGCCGGAGCAGCTGGATGGTGCTGTCTCACGGAGCGATGCGATCCTGAAGACCCCGACCCATATTATAACTAAATCTAGAGGGGTGCAGACAGGAAAGGGTCTCTCTTTATTAAATAGAGAGACTCAGACTACGGAAAAGCCCCAGAGCAAACAGGAGATCCCAAAAGTAAAACGGGGGTCTCCTGACAAACGAGAAAAGGGCGATTAAACTCCTAGGTTTTCACGTAAATGTCATCAGCATTGCCACGGCCCAACCCATGGACCCTCCTGGAGGAAGACGACCCTCGTGGGGCTGGACGCTCCAAACCACGGTTTTTCGCTGTAGTTCTGTGGACTATGGCTGGCCAGTCATTCCGGCCAATATCCCCAGGCCGCCAGGTGGAGCCCTCCCTGCAGCATGGAGGTGCCCTGAATGCCAGCAGGGAATCATGGACAGTGGAGTTTTCCTTTACAGCCCTGCTGGATACCTTGGGGGCCAACAGAGGATGCTGAAGTGAGGCCCAGAGACTCTTACGTGCCCTATAACCTGGAAGTACGTCTTAGTCACATCGACAGGAGGAATGACGTACTTCCGTGATGAAGAAGAGGACTTTTGATCTGACCCGGAAGTGATAGAAAGTCACGTGGACTGATGGATCAGAAACACTTCTGGGTCAGGGAATATAAAAGGACTGTGGGAGATACCAGTCATTGAGCTGAGCTAACGCATCTGGGAGTGGAGAATTTGTATTGTGATTGATTATTGTTTATTATATGAGTGTTGTGGAGTGGAGGGTGCTTTCTGCACATTACTATAATAATAAAGTCAATTATTGGACTTTTACCTAGTGTCTGATCCGAGGATTTCAAGGGGACAACAGCGCCCCCTATCTGTCACAAGCTATATAAATAAAACGTAGCATTATTGTTAATAAACCAAACCAAACAAAACACCCAAAATAGTGCAGAGGCAAAACACATTTACTCTAAATGTTAATAAATAAAAAAAATAAATGTAACCATTGTGTACCTTGGCCACCCAATGGCCAAAATGACCACCGTGTTTAATTTTAAAGGTCAGGGGATACCTGCAAAAAAATTAAAAATACAACTTGGCTCATGACACTGCTATAAGAACTTGAGTACAAGTATTGTAAACTTGTGAATTTCATGGAATATTTCTTTTAATAATAATAAATGTTATTAATAAAACACTTTTCTTAACTCAAAACACTAAAAGTAAATTAGATTTCTGATTTTTATAAATAATCTTAATTGTCTTCTATTGTTTTATGGCAGTCAAATAGAATTTTTTTGTACTGTTTTCTGTTCTTTCTTACCTTTCTTTACTATTCTTATTTCAAATTCTTTTTGGAGTTTTTGCTGTTTTTTAAGACATGGATACAGTTTCCTGTATTTCATATGTATATTAACTCATTACTTAAATGTTCTTTTCTGGACGTATGTTCTTATTATTCATCACTTTGTTTCTTTTTAGAATGCTAGCTGTGGTGGCCACCTCAGACGAGTTGAAATCAAAGTGATCAACGGACACTCACTCACTATGTCTCTGTTATATGCCATTTGTAAAAGCAGTGTTAATAGTTGGGATGCACCTTCTGTTGGAATGACAGGGACATAGCAACTGGTCGGACACACAGACACTGACCATATTATTAAGGTGAATATTCACTTTGTGACCTTAAATGTTCCTGTTATTTAAGTAAACGTGTTTCTGCATCACCATTCTGCGTTCTGTAGACTTTTTTCCGTCTGTTTTGGTCTGCTTTTGCGCATTTTAAAAGTTGTTTTCACACCTGCCAATTTTGCCACTCATTTCCCTTTCTCCTACTCTGCCTATTCTTGTTAGAGCTCCATTTAGGTGCTGCTTCATGTTGGCTTTAAGATGAGCTCAGTATTATAATCTGTGTCTATTGTTCATTTTTTGCACACTTTCCTGGACTTATTCTGGATTACCTTACACTCAGATAGTTTGTTTCGGTCACAGCATCCATTTTTGACATTGTTTTTAGCTAGGGTTTGATTTTCAGACACTTACGAATTTGTGGTGTCTTTGTCTCACACAATCTTGGTATTCATTTTGAGCTGCGGCTGCTACTGCGTTGCTCAGTTAACATCACCTGAAGGAGGTCAGCACCTTGCACTCTGACACACATTTGGAGATAGAAGTGACAAACTTCAAGGCCATCGATCGATGTGTTGTGAGGAGGACTGTTCGCACATGTCGTCAAAAATCACGCAGAAGAAGTAGTACTTCCGGTTTCAGACAACAAAAATGTATCTGTTTTGTTGTTTTTGAGCTATTATACTTTCATTATTTGAATCACAAATAATTCCAGAAAAGTATGTGTAATGTTAAGTTTATGACTGCAGTTTGTTTCCATAGAATTAAAAAATACCTTATTTTCCCTCATTTTATTCTTTAATGGTTGTTTATTGACTTTTACCGGCTACTATAGCTAGTAAACATTTTGAGTATTAACAGTGTGCACACGTGTAACACGTTAGAAGAAGCAACGTGATTTCCAGAAAGTTTTCTTAACATGTTGTCATAAAAACGAGTCTAAGACATTATAAAGGTTTGGGGCAGCCACCCGTATATTGTTCTTCCCAGCTGCAAAAGGGTTTTCTTTTCAAACAAACGATGTGCATATCACAGAGTCCAAAACAGAACTGGCTTAGTAGCCTAAGATGGAGACTTTAAAGGTCTTGAGAGGAACTGATGTCATCAAAGGGGCCGGAACCAGAAGTGACGTCATCAAAGGGGCTGGCTTCGGAAGTGACGTCATCAAAGAGGCCGGAACCAGAAGTGACGTCATCAAAGGGGCCGGAACCTTGCATGATATCCCAGGAAAGGTCTGTAGGGAACTGAGAAAGACAGTCAGCGCACTCCGCCGCCCCCTGGTCGGATGTTTTATTACTCGAGCCCTTTAGCTGCCTTCTACTCGCATGTGCGTGACAATGTGTTACACTTGTCATTGTGCAACCATTCACACATTTACACACATTCAAATTTCTAGCACTATAAAAATGGCCAGACTTAGTGTTAGTAAATGAAACAGCCAAAGGTTAGCTGTTTCACAGCAAGTAATGACAATAACGTTCATAAAAGAACTGCTACATCAATGAAGCAAGGTTTCCAAAGCTTGTATTTTTACCTGAAAGATGCGACTCAGTGTCCTCGTCCTGGAGTGTCACTCTTTTACTGTTCCGAAAAACAACGTAATGGTCCATCCTCTGCTGATGCCATGCAGTGTAACTTCAAGGCCGTCGGTCTATGTGTTGTGAGGAGGACTGTTCACACGTGTCGTCAAAAATCACGCAGAAGAAGAAGTACCTCCAGTTTCAGACAACGAAAATGCGTCTGTTTTGTTGTTTTTGAGCTATAACACTTTCATTATTTGAATCACAAATCAATCCAGAAAAGTATGTCTAATTTTAAATTTATGACTGCTATTTGTTGCCACAGAATTAAAAAATACCTTATTTTCCCTCATTTTATTCTTTAATCAAAAATCTAAAAATTCCTTTCATTTTTGTTTCTTAAATCCATCCATCTTCCAACCCGCTGAATCCAAACACAGGGGTCTGCTGGAGCCAATCCCAGCCAACACAGGGCACAAGGCAGGAACCAATCCTGGGCAGGGTGCCAATCCACTGCAGGACACACACTAGGGCCAATTTAGAATCGCCAATCCACCTAACCTGCATGTCTTTGGACTGTGGGAGGAAACCCACGCAGACACGGGGAGAACATGCAAACTCCACATTGGGAGGACCTGGGAAGTGAACCCGGGTCTCGTAACTGCGAGGCAGCAGCGCTACCACTGCGCCACTGCGCCACCCACTTTTGCTTCTTAAATGAAATTTCAAATACCAAAAAGTACACGGACCTTTAAGGTTCATTCCATTTTCTAATAAATCCCATTTTGTAACTTTAGCTTGACTCCCCCTCGTATTTTTGGTTTATGGTCCCACACCCTCTCCTTTATTCTCACAAACAACACGTGGCCATTGACATCACTTTGTTTTCCATTGTCTTACTTGACTCCAATGATATCATAATGTAGCTCAAGAATGTTGCTCCTTAATATTTTGCATTCACTGAAAGAGTTGACATTTTAATGTTTTCATTCTTGCTAAATTTTATTTTAGTAGGTTTGATCTTTATAGCAGTTTCCCCAATGCCGTCTAGTTTAAATGCTTACATGCTGTACTATTGCCCATGCCTCTTAAATAAGCTGCCTTTTATAGAAGCATTCACACCAAGCCTTGATCCGTGCATTGACCTGGAGACTCCCCTCTGAAGATGCTTCCCCTTCCCTCATGCTGGAAGAATCCCGGAAAAAAGGACTGATTTGGTTCAGCTGAGCTACTGGAAAAGGAGCTGTGAGAAAAATGGTGATGGACAAGTGTGGTTTGACAGCAAGATCTGTGATGTGCTCTTTGGTGTTTGAGGTCACAATGTCCCCCAGATTTGAGAAAGAGTGGAAAGACGTGAGAAGATCAGGAGACAGTGCCGCGATGCTGGAGGTGAGCGAGATGGGGGATTTGAGAAGATCTCATGGTGTGTGGGGGTTTAGCTGTGCTGCTCAGGCTGACTCCAAGTCTCTACATGAGAAGAAAAAAACTGAAGATTTTCAAATTTAATGTAAGGCGTTAGCAAGTCTTAGGTTATTAAGTTTTAAAATACCGCTTACTTATATCAAGCTAATTAAATAAAATGATGTCTATATATTTCATATGTCAGTATTTATATATAAGTATGATAGTGTTACGTGTATTTGCATTATATTTTGAAAACGGTGCATTTCTAAATATGCAAAATAAGCCAATCTCTCCAACGGGAATCTAACACAAACCGAATTAAGTTGAACATGCGAGGCACAGTTTTTAAGGCTGATGTCTTAGAGTTCTGGGTTTAGATGCCAGCCAACTCCCATTTTGTGTTTTCTTGGCGGTCTTAATTTTCCTCCTGAAAACGGCCAAATCAATGTAATTGGCAGGTTTAAATTGCCTGGTGTGCCCTGTGAAGGACCCCTTATTGAATGAGAATAAGCAGGTTCTGTAAATGTAAGGATGGACTACAACAGTGGAGCTGCTTAAGAGCAGTAAATGTTTCTGATTTTGCCATTACTAGATAGCTCAAGGTGATCCCATCGTTATGCTGTCGATCACTAGCAAGGCATTTTTAGGATTAATTATTGCACCATTGTACATTTGTAGTTGGCATGTTTTCCATCTTTACTACGTGCCGTATACCATAGGATGACTTTTAATGTCTGAAATTTTCTAAACGTACCCTGAGGAGCTCTGAGAGGAAGGGGCTCTTGAGAAGGTGCAGGTGTTCTTTGTATCAGATTGTGATCCACCTTCCTAATACACCTTTGACTGATGCGGCTCTGTCTAATTTCGGTTGAAATAACGAGCAAAAATCACCAGTCGAGGCTTTGAGAAAGCTGACAACGATGACTAGGTCTTCTACGCCCCTCGCCCTTATCATTCAGATCAAGAGTAAAGACCTGTCCCGTCTCCATTGAATTATAACGCCGTCCTCCTGGCACTTAATCTGTGCCGCTTCAATTTTATACGTGGTAAAGTGTGCAGTTGCCCTCCTGTAGTTCCCGTGCCTCGGTGGGTCTGGTGTATCAAATAAGCTGTGATTATTTATTCATGATGATTCTGATGGATGTGATTGTTGAAGCTTTTGAAAATTAATTATCTCATTGATTGAAGTTTATAAGTGTTTTCCCCAAAGCTGGCAGGGCCCAGCAAAGGCTTATTCAGCCTCCTGTTGGGCTGCGGGGGAGATGATCGATACTGTGCTTCAGGGGTATTTCAAAATACGCAGACTTGTTCATTCATTCTGCTGCAGTACAACCAAGCTGACATTTCTTACAAGTGTGTGGACTGAGTCTTGTTGTCTTCACGCTCAAACTGAGCTGCCTTCTGTGTGGAGTCGGCGTGTTCTCCTCGTGTTAACATTTTCACATCGCAAAGGCATTCTACGTTGGGGTTGGTAATCTGCACTTGTATTAATCTTATTTTATATCTTATAACAACAGTTATGAAGTTAAAATTTCTTTTGCCTGCCTTTCCTTCTTCCGAGTACAACTCCTCGGAGAAATAGCCACAGTGCGCTGATTGTGTAAAACTATTTAATCTAAATCTAAAATCACGACTATTATAAAGATTTGTTTTACCGTTCTTCTGTTTTTGGGGTCTCTTAACAAGAGCAGTGATCTTTAAAATAAAAGAAGATGTTTCCCTTAATCTTTCTGATCACATTCTGTGGAGACAGAACTTTTTTCTTTTTTGTTAGTAAACATCAGCCTTTCCATAAAGCCCCTTTAACAACATTTATCCTCTCCAAATCTTTTTTCCCCACCTTTCTCTTACCAGATCTTCCAAAAATTACTATATTTTCATCCAAATGGGACTTTACCAGTGATTCCCATTCTACCATTTCACATATTCTCACAGTCAGTCCCACATTACAGGCTTTCTTTTTGTGCATCCTTCCCAAAGGTATTTGGGGTCTCGGAGGACTTTGCTTTTGCTGAACATTAAATTGGCATTTAAAATCTCAATGGGCAGAAAGCCAGACTACACTCACCTAAAGGATTATTAGGAACACCTGTTCAATTTCTCATTAATGCAATTATCTAATCAACCAATCACATGGCAGTTGCTTCAATGCATTTAGGGGTGTGGTCCTGATCAAGACAATCTCCTGAACTCCAAACTGAATGTCAGAATGGGAAAGAAAGGTGATTTAAGCAATTCTGAGCGTGGCATGGTTGTTGGTGCCAGACGGGCCGGTCTGAGTATTTCACAATCTGCTCAGTTACTGGGATTTTCACGCACAACCATTTCTAGGGTTTACAAAGAATGGTGTGAAAAGGGAAAAACATCCAGTATGCGGCAGTCCTGTGGGCGAAAATGCCTTGTTGATGCTAGAGGTCAGAGGAGAATGGGCCGACTGATTCAAGCTGATAGAAGAGCAACTTTGACTGAAATAACCACTCGTTACAACCGAGGTATGCAGCAAAGCATGTGTGAAGCCACAACACGCACAACCTTGAAGCGGATGGGCTACAACAGCAGAAGACCCCACTGGGTACCACTCATCTCCACTACAAATAGAAAAAGAGGCTACAATTTGCACAAGCTCACCAAAATTGGACAGTTGAAGACTGCAAAAATGTTGCCTGGTCTAATGAGTCTCGATTTCTGTTGAGACATTCAAATGGTAGAGTCAGAATTTGGCGTAAACAGAATGAGAACATGGATCCATCATGCCTTGTTACCACTGTGCAGGCTGGTGGTGGTGGTGTAATGGTGTGGGGGATGTTTTCTTGGCACACTTTAGGCCCCTTAGTGCCAATTGGACATCGTTTAAATGCCACACGCTACCTGAGCATTGTTTCTGACCATGTCCATCCCTTCATGACCACCATGTACCCATCTTCTGATGGCTACTTCCAGCAGGATAATGCACCATGTCACAAAGCTCGAATCATTTCAAATTGGTTTCTTGAACATGACAATGAGTTCACTGTACTAAAATGGCCCCACAGTCACCAGATCTCAACCCAATAGAGCATCTTTGGGATGTGGTGGAACGGGAGCTTCGTGCCCTGGATGTGCATCCCACAAATCTCCATCAACTGCAAGATGCTATCCTATCAATATGGGCCAACATTTCTAAAGAATGCTTTCAGCACCTTATTGAATCAATGCCATGTAGAATTAAGGCAGTTCTGAAGGCGAAAGGGGGCCAAACACCGTATTAGTATGGTGTTCCTAATAATCCTTTAGGTGAGTGTAAATCTGCCAGCTTATTTGGGAGTATTTTTCCCCAAACGTTTTCATACCTTTTTCGACTCTTTCTTTGATTTTCCATTGATCGTTATCGATTTCCATTCCCTTTCCTTGATTGCTGATACAGTGGAACCAAGGTTCATGACCGTAATTCATTCCGAAGTAATTTCCTTAATATAATTGTATGTAAATACAATTAATCCGTCCCAGACCGTACGAGCTGTATGTAAATATTTTTTTTTTAAAGATACAGCGTAATAGTAAAAACATTGAATAACACTGAGAAAACCTTGAACAACAGAGAAAAGTAATATTGCAAGAGTTCACGCTATAGCCTTATGAACTGCTCGCTGTAAACACTTTTTTTTAATGAGTTTTAAACACAGGGAAAAAAATTAACATTTGAAAAATCTGTAACTTAATAAACAACCAAGAAAAGTACCATTGCAACAATTCACGATACGAAACGAAAAATGAACATTTGAAAAATCCGTAATACAAAAACTAACCATAAACCACCAAGAAAACTAAACTTGCATGAGTCGAGTTCTGGCATGAAGGAAGTGAGGAGGAACTGGGTGGAGAGGAGGTTACAGTTTTTCCACCTCTTCCAGCACTTGAGGCCTCTACCTGGTTAACGCTGTAACTCCTTTTGCAACATGAGTGGCTTTAATGGCCTCTTTCTGCTTTAGAATAGTCGAAATCGTAGATTTTGACTCCTTGTACTCGGTGGCAAGATCAGTAACGCAAACACCATGCTCATACTTTTCAATAATTTCTTTCTTTACTTTGATTTCAATTTTCTTCAAACCTTTCTTCTCACCACTCTTCATTTGCTTAGAAGCCATGGTTAACTGCAAAAGCACATGAAATACTGTAGAGCACAAAGAATTCACAGCGAAAGCACGCACATCTGACTGAGAACAATGAACAGGGAGAGGCTGAACACGTGCTTAAATACAGTAATCGGCCCGTATGAACCGGAAGGAAAATGAAATAGAGCACAAAGAATTCACAGCGAAAGCACGCACGTCTGACTGAGAACAATGCAACACGTGCGGAAATCATCGGGTTGTACAAACCGAAAGGGAAACTGGCTTGTTCGTATACCGAGTGTGTGGTCGTGAACAGATGCAAAATTTTGGCGAATGTTTTGGTCGGAACCCGATTTGTGCGTGTTCCGAGTCGTTCGTGAACCGAGGTTCCACTGTACCAAGTCTTTTCATTTCCTCCACAGCCCCTTTTCCTCTTTTGTGAATGCACAGTACTTAATACAATCAATTATCCTCATATATTTTTAGAACTCTAAATTCTTAAGGATTTTAGTTCTCACTTGTGAACAACCCAAAGCTTCTCAAATGCCCACCCGTCACGTATCTAGCTAATTCTGCTGCCCTTCCTTTCCCAATTTGTATTAAGCTTACATAGGTGGTCGTGTGTTTCAGCCTCAACAGGACCCTTAAATCTGAGAAATCTTTCCCTCGTTTCCTTTTTTGCTTTTCTACCTTATGCCTCGCTAGTTTCTCACAAGTAGACCCTCCAAAAACATCAAAACATTGTCTTTCGATTTTTTTTTAAAATCTACCTTGTGGGAAAGTACAGTACACTCAGCAATATCACTGATTTAATCAACAAAAGCTTGCTCTTAGGAGGCCTGATAGAGCACAATTCATTGTCTGTAAGACCCCCAACAACACCCCACTGCTCCCGTGTGGCTCCTCATTGTCCTCATGAGTGCAGGATGCGTTCCCCTTTTCCCAAGTTGCCACCTCCCACAGATGCTGCGTCTTTGATGGCGAGTGTCATTTCAAAGTAACTAATGTTAGCAGTGTGCTGCAGGTAGTAGTGGACAGTAAAATCAAGTGGACTTTACTGCTCGTGAGACAAGAATAAGCCAAAATGAGAGTAAATGCATCTCCAGAATGCACCCTACATGGGTGGCACCTCATTGGCCAGGCCTTAAGTCCTTTCATAAATGACAGTGGGAGGGCTGATCTGGAACATCTGTCGCAAGTCAGCGGTATTCTCCATGGCTGGTTGATTCCATTGCTCACACAGCTAACCAATCAATCTTCCATCCATCAATAGCTTACTGAACCCAGCCATATGGTTTAGTGTGGTGGCGGCTGGAGCCTATCTTGTTAGCATCAGAAGGCAAGCAGGATCCAACTTTGAATAGGTGTCAGTTCATCGCAGGATGCATTCTCTTTCCTCCGGTCAATATAAGTTTGCCAACACACTAAACAGAATATTTTTGAGCTGATAGATGAGTAAAACCCATATAGACAGGGGCAGATTATGGTCTCTTAAGATCTGAACTCGGGAACTGTGAAGCAGCAGCACTGACCACTGCAACCCTGTGCCACCAATCAATTAACTTATCTTTATTTTCTATGGCACTATCAATGGCAGGGGCGGCATGGTGGTACAGTGGTAGCATTGCTGCCTCGCTGTTAGGAGACCTGGGTTCGCTTCCCAGCTTTTCCCTGTGTGGAGTTTACATGTTCCCCCCGTGTCTGCGTGGGTTTCCTCCGGGTGCTCCGGTTTCCTCCCACAGTCCAAAGACATGCAGGTTAGGTGCATTGGCGATCTTAAATTGTCCCTAGTGTGTGCTTGGTGTGTGTGTGCCCTGCGGTGAACTGATGCTCTGCCCGGGATTTGTTCCTGCCTTGCGCCCTGTGTTGGCTGGGATTGGCTCCAGCAGACCCCTGTGACCCTGTGTTAAGATATAGCGGGTTGGACAATGACTGGCTGACTGACTATCAATGGCCTGCATCATTGCAAGGAACCTGGCAAGTCTAACAAGATTACAGTTCAGTTTTAAATTGAACAGGCAACAGCCTGGCAGTTCAATGGGTGACGCAGTGGTCTCCCAGATCCAGTGTCAGGTTGAAAGTCCGCATTCTCCCCAAGAGCATATACAGTTTAGTTTAGACAGCGTTTCTGGTGAGTGGGCCCTGCAATGGGTGGGGTGGCCTCTCCAGAACTTAGTTTTTCTTGGCCCCAGTGCTGCCAAGACCTGGTTCCTTGTAATCCTGAATTAGATTAGAGGGGTTTGCCACCATCATAATATGTTAACGGCAGCATGGTGACGCAGTGGTAGCATTGCTGCCTCACAGTTACGAGACCTGGGTTCACTTCCCAGGTCCTCCCTGCGTGGGTTTCCTCCTCCAGTCCAAAGACATGCAGGTTTGGTGCATTGGTGATCCTAAATTGTCCCTGGTGTGTGTGTGTCCTGCAGTGGGCTGGCACCCTGCCCGGGGTTTGTTTTCTGCCTTGCACCCTGTGTTGGCTGGGATTGGCTCCAGCAGACCCCCGTGACATTGTAGTTAGGATATAGCGGGTTGGATAATGGATGGATGGATAATATGTTAACTGAACAGCACAGCATTAGGACACAAGAAACATTCTACTGGTAGACACCAAGGTGGCACCTTGGAAATATGACAAGACAGCCACAATATACAGCTACTGTATAAAACTGGCATCAAACTAATAGAACTGGATGAGCAAATAAACTTAACGTAGAATTTAGTTAGTATTGTTCAGTGTGGAAGGGACAGCAAAATCACCGTGAACACTAGGGACAAACCAAGGAAACTCTTCAATAAGGCAAACTGCATTGGCGCCATAACTAAAGTCAAGAGTGAGCAGAGTCCTGGTGCCCAGATCCAGGGTACCAGAGCAGCATTGTGTACAAGTTCATTTAATGCCAGTCAAGGAGAGCCAGGACTGATGATACTGATGCCTAGGCATACAAGTTTTAAACCTCTTGGCATGTCTCAAGCAGCCAGAGGTTGGCACTTGTGTGCCTTTTTTTCTGTGGAGGGTAAGTTGTTGTGTTTCTGCTGATGAATGGCACACAGCACTTGATTTTCTCATATGGGCAGGTTGTGTGAGTCAATAGTTGCTTTATTCTTGCAGCTCCATCCTCCATTACTTAAATTTTATTGTAGAAATGTGCCCCCCACCCCAACACTGGCTTGCAGGGCCTTGACTATGTACAAATAAACAGTTCAGCTGAATCTGATGGATTTTTTTAGCTATTTGAATGAAGGCATGTCTAACAAAAAGAAAAAGCCCTAAGCAAATAAGGGAGATAAATGCAGAATTCCCAGGGATGGCAAGCAATGCCGACTGCCTAGGTGCACATTTGAAATGTCCCAGCTTTATTGATCCGGTGTTGTGCTTTGCATGAAATCCAGAGGAGTTAATTTAGCGCAGGACGGCATGTGTGCCACGCCAATCAATCAGTCAATTAACCTAGTTCTCAGCCCATCCAGGCCTCCTGTCAGGACGCGTACATGGAGCCCATCTGGCTATCTGCTGGGGTGCCAGCTGCTTCCCACGAACAGGTCCACCTTCTGCCTCTTGTGCTGGTCTCATTGTCTTCTGCCTTGTAAACATCATTCAGGATTTTAGCCGCTCTGTTTTAACTGTTAAAATTCTAGGGCCTGACTTTTCTGGTAATTATTAGCCATTTATTTAACAAAACATGACTTTAATATTATCAGCACCGTGAGACTTGCAAGTTGATGCCAGTGCCAGGGCTCTGCCTATGGCACATTGCCAGGTATGTAACAGTCGTTTTAATTTTTATAAAAAATGATGGCACGTCAGTAACTACTGGCAGTAAACAGCACATGCCCTCTGTACACGTGATGCCCATGACCCTATACACCTTTAAATGTGTGTCTGTTGTATTATAGAGCCTTTTTTCATCATGTTTTCTTATTGATCATAGGAGAATGCTGAGTGGGCCACAAATGCAGCTTTTAACCCCTTACCTATCTATTTTCTAGACCCACTTATCTATTACAAGGGTACAGGAAGCCAAACGCTACCCCAGTAGAGCAAACCCGGATTGGATGCCATCCCACTTGCAGGGCACCCTCACAAACACATACAGTGTATGCTTCAAACAATCAAACACAAGACTTTGTGGATAAAGCCCCACGCAGATCTGTGGAGAATGTGCAGACTCGACACGGGCAGAATATGAGTTCAAACATCTGGAGATGGGAGGCAGTGGTGCTGACTTCTATGCCACCCATCTGCTATGAGAAGAGTAACGGGCAGTTGAGCAGCAGATCCTGGCATGAATTTCAGCTCTGAACAGGAAGAGGAGGCAGGATTAAATGTTACGAGTGTCAGAACAATAATCTGACATTACCAGAGGTAGAGGTTCTCAGTGTTTTTACCAAGCTGCCATCACTCCATTTTTGCTTGCTTTTTAAGGTTCTTAATAGTTTTGTTAAATGAGCCACTATGTGTTTATTGGAAAGCATCATTTCCTCTCATTCATCGCTTTACCATAACACTCTTGTTACAACTGCATCATATTACAAGGGCTCTTCTAATGGACCTAATATCGTGTGCATCAGGAATCCATTGCACTGCAGCGAAGAATTGACGTGGAGAGTATTGGGCTCAGTTTCCACTGAGGATCGACTTTTCTTCTATTATGTCAGAGTTAGAAGTAGAAAAAGACAAAGCGCTCTCGAGTTTCAGCACGTGGAAAGAGAGCAGGAAGTGTTGGGTTTGCACGAGTCGATCGATGTTTTCATGCCACGCCCCCTGTCTTCGGCCCCGCCTCCCAGATGACACTAATAGGCACCTTGAAACCCTCTCTTCCATACCCAAGCCAGCTATCGCCTTACCATACTGTCGCTTCTGTTTACAGCTGCATCCCCTGCCTTTTCCACTTTTGTTTCTTTTTAACTGTATCGTCCTCTGCTATTTTTATTGTGCTTTTGTCCATTTCACACACTGACCTTTGCTTTTTTTGAAAATGTCTCCTCATCCTCCAGTGGACCTTCCAATACTATCACATCCCTGATAACTTCAGTAGTGGTTCATGTTTCAACTCGCTGCTTAATATTCTTCATTCCCATTTACCTCACCTCATCATCAAGGGGTCTATGCCACTGCCACTGCATGACCATGACCACATGCGCTCTTGAAATTGGGAATCTCACATCGACCATTTCTTTCCACTTGGTTTTGTCTCTAGCTTTTATATGTTAATTCTCATATCTCGGCTGGCTGTCACCTCTTCTATATCATCCATCCATCCACCATCTTCTTCTTCCTTTCCCTTTCTTTTCTAGTTCTCTTCCTCGATTCTGCACAGTTCTTCACCCACTGAGTCCCCAGCAATACAACCAAAGAATTTCTCTTTTCACCTCAATATTGACTCCACCAGAATTGGTTTCGTCATACCAATTCTTCATCACTTCTGTTCTGGAGCAGAAATTCTTAAAAGCAGACGCCCTTTTTGACACCTTCCTTCTAAGGTCATAGGATTGAAGTTTATGAAAGCTTTGCATTATGGGAGTGAGACATGGCCAATGAAAGCTGGAAAGAACAGAGATGAGAATAATCAGGTGGATGTGCCGACTGTCACAGAGTGAGGGGAAGATGAATGCTGACTTATAAGAAAGACTTACAAAGAAGGTTTGGGCACGAAGAGGGAAAGGCAGAGGATGACTGGGTGGATGCAATAAAATGGAGGTGGAGGGGATGAGGCCAAAGAAAGGCTTTTCAGGGGGCTCAATTGAAAGCGTCTTCTCATAAAGTACAGTGGGTGTTAGCCAGACAAGTGAGGGACAGATAATGACAAGGACGTGTTCTGGTGGACAGGTAGTGAGACTCAAAACACAGCACAGTTAGCCTTAACATGGCTGTCTAGTTTGGATGTGTTTATAAAGTGGTTGAAATTCACTGCCAGTGTAAATACCAGAAATGGGCACAAAGCAGCACAGCAGGGTTGATTCTCTACACTGGCCAGCCAAGCCTGGTCTCCATATTTAGCTTCTGAAGACACTAAAGGGAGAGTGAGGGTATGTGAGTGTGCCACGCAGTGGACTGATGGCCTTACCAGGGTTTGCTTCGAGGCTTTCGAACCCACAACCTTGACTCAAAACAAGACGGGTCTAGAGAAGGTAAGAACAGATGAAAATGCAGGCAAACCAAAATGGATGACAGAGAGAAACAGAAACTTCTGCATTGCCTTTGGAAACGGGGGTGTCCGAAAATGCATTTCATGACTGCTAAAGTGTAGTTACTGGAGGTATTGTAAAGCTGTTTTAAAAGATCTATAACTCATTTGAAGAAGCCTGAAATGCACTTCATCGTACCTGAAAATGATGTGGTGGTCCATCTGAATATTAATTAGATTTGCCATATTGTCAACCACTCCAGGGACTATGGGACTGCTGAAAAACATGGCCATTTTATTTGAATTCAAAGCCTTTTATTAAGTGCTGGACCACACGAGCTTCAGGCTAAATCACGTTAACTGGATTCATTGAACGGAAGAATACTGGGTAGCTGTTCGATATACTTTTTAATAATTCATGATAACGTAAAGAAGACTCTCTTAAAGTTACCCTGTGCTAGTTAATAATGTATGCCAGTGAGCAACATGCAGCTGATGTAGTGAAGTGGGGTCTTTGGAAAAAACATTCTGTTGCATGGGGTGACTGTGTGGGATCTGTGCTGCATGGTGACCACGTATTGCTGGTAAGTATTGGTTTAAGCCTGATGCAGAATGCTGGACTACTGGTCAAAATGGGACCAGCCTGGCTTAATTTACCTGAACTGCAAAAAGTGGCAAAGCCCCTTGAATTGGACACCACAAGGCAGATAGTTTACTGACGTGCTGTGTGACCCCGAGCAAGTGACCGGTGCCCGCCAGGACTCCAATGATACAAACAAATCAGCTAAGTAAATATGGTAGACCTTTAACATTTGAACTCAAAAGTGTTGCTGAAATTGCAAAGTAATAGATAGATAGATAGATAGATAGATAGATAGATAGATAGATAGATAGATAGATAGATAGATAGATAGATAGATAGATAGATAGATAGATAGATAGATAGATAGATAGATACTTTTAATGAGGGGACCCACCACGTTACGTATACCATGTTCACGAGTGCTTGTCCACATATGCAGTATGTCGATCTGTCGAGTGTCGTTCGTTTAACCCAAAGGCCTCACATCGACTGAATTGGTCACGAATGTGCAGTCTGATTCTATTTCTGCTGTTCTGCAAATGTTGTGAATTTTTGTCTTTTTTTTTCTATTTCGTGGTGATATTATCATTTTTGACTTTTGTCCTGCAGGCTCCACTATCTTTTTGATAAAAAACAGTTCTGGTTGTGCTCACGTGTCGATTTCACATCTCTTTGTGTGATGTCTTGGGGCCTCCATTAAAAGAAATAATCACGTGCTGTGAAGGGGACCCACAATGTAAAAATTTAAGAAGATGACACCCTAGAAAATCAGCATTCAAGCACTACAAAAAACAAACAAAACAAATTCGTGAGAGAAACATTATTGATTTGTGCTTCATTTAGTTTTGACTTATGGTTCTACTTAACAGTTTGATAAAACGTAATGATTCCCAGGCCATAGGATTAACTCTGACAAGCAGGAGCATTTCATGCATTTCTGCCACTCTCTTTGTCCATTTTGAGTGCCATTCTCTTCAATTCAAATGTTATAACAGCAAACCTGCTGCACTGATGACTCCAAATGGGAACGCACAACCGCCACTTGGTCTTAAATGTCCACAGCTGCTAATATAAATCTAGCAGGAGCCATTTTCAAAATTAGACAAAGTACACAGTGTGATCATTTTAAAGGGGGCCGGTGCATTAAAGAGGATTCAGAGGATTTGTGAGGGTGGGCATGAGAAACAGAAATAAAAGAACAACACGACACAGTTTTATCTTTTTGAAGACAATAGCTAATTAAAGTGAAAAAAAAACTCAACCAACTCATTACGGATTTCCGTGAAGCAGAGCTAACAGAAAGGAAAGATCTAGAGGTGTTTATATGGGCTTGAAAACACCAAATAAAATGTGGAGCCGTTAAAGTTCTGTGTAGGAATGTCAGACGTTTTGTTATATTTTTCATTTCCTAACACCAAGCTGTGTCTACAGTAAATCAGAAATACCAGCTGAAACAGTTCTTTCCTTTTTGAAGATCACCGATTATTTAAAATATGAAGAACAGGTCAATCTGTGTATTTAAGCAATCACTTGTAATGGCTTAGTATGAATGTGTGTGAATTTGTACATGAAAATTTGCTGCTATAGCTGCCATCCAGTCTTTGCGGTGATAAAGTCGGCTCACACCCCCATAACTCTGACCTGAATAAAGTTCATTAGCAGATGGATGGGGGTATGGCCATTCTGCACTATCAGAGTTACAAGTCTGAGCACCAATAATGGAGGGAAATCGGATTGAGAGGCTGGGACAGGTGGGCAAACAAGAGGCAACACTCTGACTGGCACGCTGAGCACTTCACTTTTCAGTATGCTTCACCCACTGCTATGGCACGCAGAAGTACTCAAAAACCTGAAAAGTGAATTTTGCAAGTGCTAAGGGGCTGTTTTTGAATCGTCAATCGCTATTGTTTTTCCTAAAAAAAACTACTAACTAAAAAGTACTACTTGAATATCTGTGTACCCTTAGTGACATTTCTTTGACCCTTGACTGTAGCGAGAGATGACTTTCAATCTTATGATCAGCTTCTTTGAGCATCTATTACTCAGCACAAGGGCTGAATTTGGTGGTGTAGCCTACTCTTGGTAGACTGAAAAAGATCTATCTATCTATCTATCTATCTATCTATCTATCTATCTATCTATCTATCTATCTATCTATCTATCTATTGTGAGAGCTAGCCCGAACACCATCAGACTAACACCAGTATTTCTATAAAACACCCGTTTATTGACCTCAAAGTCCCACACAGCACACAGTGCCCCACACAAATCATCCCTACTCGGGCCTTTCAATGTTCGTGGGCCACCGCCTTTCTTCCCTCCGTCACTTGATCTTTGTCCTTCTCCAACTCCCGAACTCTCACTCCTTGACTGTAGGAAGGCGGCCCCCTTAATAGTAACCCGAGCATGCTCCATGTGCTCGCTGACGTTCTTCTGGTGGCACTTCCTGGTGTGGCGGAAGTGCCACATGAGCATCTGGAAGCACTCCGGAAGTTGCTGGAGGGTCCTTCCTCCACCTTCCCAGGTGTGGCAGAAGTGTCAATCTCCCATGCTTTATGTGGCTTGGGGAGCCCCCTGGCAGTAGCCACAGATCCCCAAGGGTTTGAGCCTCACTGCTACTTCCCCATGGTCCCCTTGCTATCCAGGGCGGTTGCTCCCTCGCGGCCCGGGGGACATATTGATCTTCTTCCAGGCATCCCACACTATCCTCCTGCTACACTATCTATCTATCTATCTATCTATCTATCTATCTATCTATCTATCTATCTATCTATCTATCTATCTATCTATCTATCTATTATATAGCACCTTTCATATCTATCTATCTATCTATCTATCTATCTATCTATCTATCTATCTATCTATCTATCTATCTATCTATCTATCTATCTATCTATCTATGTATCCTGCTAACTATTCTAAAATTAAAATGTATCTACTGTATCTGTCAGTAGGTCTGTCTGTCTAATTGAATTTGACTTTCTCTATTGTCTTCTTAAACATATCGCCACCAAGTGTCATTCTTCTGAGAACCGTTGAAACCTGTGTATGGAGCTCTATGGCTAAGGCTAATTCAGATCTGCATTTTCATATTAATATAACGCTGAACCTTTCAGTCTTGTACAACCTGCCCTCTTTTGGGGGACTTCTTGCAACCTGTAATCCTTTTAGGGGATGGTAAAGCAGGGGTCCCTTCTATTTGTGTATGTGGACTAATTCCTATATGCCTGTGTTTTGGGCAATGTGGTTCACAGATTTTAAAGTAACTCTGTACATCCAGAATCACAAACCACCCAAAGAGAATTCAAACCCTCTGCTATTTGTGTCTTGATAACTGAACAAATGGCCAGCTCTGGAACTGCTGTATAGGCATCTTACAAGATCCTTATGTAACTTAGGTGACCTGTCTGAGGAGTATTGTCATTATTCAAGAGGTGGGCTTCTGATCTGAAAATAGCCTGTTCTCAAGTTACCCCTGGTTAGTGAATAGAGATCCCCAGGATTTTGCCTGATGTGGCAACCATCAGGTGACAGCAATATTATCTGTGCTGTAGGGCCACTGGGGGGCATGTCTCCCATGCAATTAGTGGCAACAGGGATCCCCGTAGGGAATCTACATGATTACTTAACTAGGCCAGACACCCTAAGACTTGATATGGTTGCCTTCTTTTTAAAAGAATAGATAGCTTTGGATTGATGGGTAATTAGTGAGCACTGCTGTCATGATACACGTGCCTTGATTCAGGGGTCTTGTGACCACAATTGTCACTTCTTTGAAGTCACCGGATTTCCCAGTATGGTGCGAAGTGAAAGTATTCTTCAGACTCAGCTTTTCCACTTTAGCCCCCAGCTTGGACAAACTTGTTTTTTTGTCCTTGCATATTCGCAGCTTGCTGTCATGAATCTCTGGCTCTGTAAAACTTCCAGTAGATCCAGTTCTATGTCACAGTTGCTGTAGAGCCAGCAGTATCAGGAGTTGTCTCGGTTGCAATCAAGCCACCAAGTTTCAGTTTTTGTCACTGTCACCACTAAACCTCCTGAATCTTCCACTCAGTTTTTCTTCTTCTTCTGCCTTCACCTGTTTATCTGAATCCACCGAGTTGCCGATCACCTCATCATTTTCCTGCATCTCCGAGAGGGGCTGCCTCCGAACTGGTCCTCATGTCTCTGGATGGAGTGATACTGTACGTAACCTTACACCGATGACTTAGGGGGTCTATTGCTTCTTCAGCCAAGCTTGCTGCACCTCATTGAGGTGGTGCTCTCAAGTTGCTGCCTACCATGTAGTCAGAGAACTTTAATCTTCTGCCTACCTCATCACCACCTGGGCTCAACTTACTGCCCAACTAGTCATCTTGAATCGGGCTTGCCTGGGTGAAGCCTATATGGGGCATTCCTGTCAGGTTTCTGGCCTAATTGTTGGGGGTCTTTTTGAAGGTCTTGCTGGTTGGTTTTTGTTATTGTGTGGTGCCAGAATCATAACACATCCATGTAGATCCCTTGTTCTTAGTTTCTGCTGATTCTTGCCCAGTATTTTCTATATAGATCTGGGTATCCATTACCGGTAAACCAGATCTTTCTCCGAGTAGAACAGGTTTTTTCTAAGATCTTAGCTATAGTAGGTCTGACCTGGTATGTGGTAAATATGAGAAAGGTCTAAAAGTATTAAACACCATCCTCGTGACAGCAACACACACTTGGTTTAAATATCACTAAGTTAGGCGATAAACCTCAGTCCTTTACATCTCTTAGTTAATTGGCAGTTTGTTAAGGAAGGTAGAATCAAATGAAAATAGTGAATGAAGCAATTTAAGAGTAAAAGAAAGAAGAGCTGAGAATCTTAACAAATGAGCTAAACTGAAGCATACAAATGTAGCTTATGTAATAACTCAATACCAATAATACTGGAAATCAAAAGGTTATCCATCCCTCTGACATTGAACTCCTATATTTATGTTCATGTTCTTGGCTTTGTCTTGTTTTAGTGTTCTGGATTTAGCATCCAATTTACCTGCTAATAGGTTTGGATGTCAGCTTATTTGGGTCCACATCTCCATATCGGTTGTTGTCCATATGGAATGACTTCCTGTCCTGGAAAACTCTGATTGGAAAGGGCAACTTGATGGGGCTACTCAAGTCTGACAGAATGCTGAAGCCAGCACTAGCTAATACTGGAGTGTTGGCCTAAACACTGGCAATGGAGCAAGACACAAGCAAGCAATAAACAAATAAACATATCCAAAAACAGAAAACTAAATCCAAAAAAACAAAAGAGTAAAACCCAAAACGTTCAAATAAGACACACCTGAGAACCTGAACATTCACCTTTCACAGAGCTGAGAGTTCTGGACAAATGTTCATGTGATGAAAGCTGCTAGGCAGTCAAAAGAGGGGCCGGTGGAAGGAAAGCTGACGTCATGGCAGGTCTCACGTTCTATCAGACTTCTTTCTACACTGTTCAGGTTTATAATATCAGAGTGAGCACATTGTACCTTTGATTATGTTCCCATTGCCATGATGCAATGGCCAGTTGTTGGGAGAGTTTCCTCAGATGGCATGTCGTATATAACATCATCAGCACGGTCATATTTAAACTGCTTCGGTACTGGGACACTTCTCCAAGATTGTGGATTCACTCAGACTTTAAAGTAATCATTCCCTTGTTGTTCTGAAAGATCTGGTTTACAAATGACTGTTTGGTTTTATGAGTATGATTTAAATGTAAAGTTTTGCCTCTGTTTACTGGTTTTCTGGTTTCCCAGATATGATTTATCAGCTTGGTATTGACTTCAATTCACATCCTCTTTCCTTATTCCAATTCTGCTGTTTCATTTTTGTGCAGTGTACACAGAGCCATTTTGTTTCTCCATTGTCTCTACCACTCTGTAGGACTGTTGCTAAGCCACAATGCTCCATTGTCATGGACCGTACCCCAGAGGTCATACAGTATGACGTCACTAAAATGAAACTGACACACCACCAGTTCCCACATAGCCAAGATTGCAGGTAAAATGTTTTGTCAAACACTTCTTGTACAAAGATGATCTCTTTTTTTTAAAACATATTTTTGTTGATTTTAATTAGAAACAGATGACATTCCATACAGTCAAGTCAAATTTAACAAATCAAAGCAAAATTTGACCCCCACCCAACATCTTTTCACTTTGAATTTAAAGTTTTTACTTTTGCATTCATCTTCATTACATTTAAACGTGTTTGCTTATCAGAAGCTTTTATCCAGTATGACTTATAAAAGAGGTCAACATATTCCAATAAACATCAGCTTGAGGGGATTGCATGGGGACAAGTGGTACTGGATGAGGGTACAAAATTGATCATCACAGGTGAGAAAACTACAAGCGAGTTGCAATTTCTAGTTCAGTTAATATCAGAAATTCACCAAACAAGAGAGTCTTCAAATGTTTCATCTTCATAAACACATTGAGGCAGTCAGAATTTCAAATGGAGGTGGGAAGCTCGTTCCATCAACCACAGGAAAAGAGTCTTGGAGAGAGATTTGGAGCCACGTAGAGCTGGCATAACCAGACGCCATTCATCAGCAGACCTGAGTGGTCGAGAAGGAGCAGAAGAAGGACCTCACAAGTGTCTCCATTTATATATTGTGGTCTTTGGCCAGCTTGTCATCCTGGCCAATATCCCCAGGCCGCCAGATGGAGCCCTCCCTGCAGTCTGGAGGTGCCCCGAAGACCAGCAGGGAGTCATGGACTATGTAGTTTTTATACACGACCCTGCTGGATACCACAGGGGCAGGGAGGACCGAAGAATCATTTGTGCCCTATAACCCGGAAGTGCGTCATAGGAAGAGCGACGTCCTTCTGGGGTGAGAAGAAGGACTTGTACCTGACCCGGAAGTGATAAAGAATCACGTGGACTGGGGATTGAGAACACTTCCAGGTCAGGGAAGATAAAAGGACTGTGGGAGCTCCCAGACGGCGAGCTGAGCTGGGAGGATTGTTTATTGTAGTGATTATTGTTTTGGTTTATGAATATAGTGGAGGAGAGGGTGCTTTGTGCACTGTGGCAATTAAATAAAGTCATCATTTGGACTTTTATCTGGTGTCTGGAGTCTTGGACAGGGGTTCAAGGGAGCGATACGGCCCCAATCTGTCACAATATATAGGTACTGACTACTCTTTAGGCAAGCATCAAGGAATGCTTTCACTTTAGACTCTGATTTATTTGACTTTGCTTGCTTAAAAGACTTACATTTCATCTTCCAGTCCAAGGTCACTTTTGTACATGTGGCCCCGCCATGCCAGTCCTTATGTCAGAACTTGTGAGAGGGGAAACCCAAGTCTGATCTTTACGTACGACAGAAGTTAGTTGAGCTTGTAGTGGGGAGGAAGAGGATGACCGCTGCTGACTTGAGGCAAAGTGGATAGACACTGGAAATAATAGTAAAGGAAGTGATGGAAAACACTTGGAAGTTGTGGAGATTTGAAACCTGAGGAGAAAGCCAAGTGGCTGCCTTCTCACTCAGGCAGCCGTTCTGAGCTTGTGTTGGGACTGATCCTTGTCGGCTTTATGTTTGTTCCTGTCCCAACCCCATGCCTCTGTGTCTTTCTTAGTCCACGTGAGGTCCAAGAGGCTGAGTTGGTGAAATATGTCATATAATATTATAGCACGGGCCTATGCTCACTTTCAACATTTTGCAAGCCAAACAAACGGCTCAGCCAAGTGTCACTAGACTCTTAAAGAGACGCACGGCCACAGTAATGTTACTTGACTTGTTGATTAGTGATTATTAACTCTCACTGTGTCTTTTCTATACACTGTAATGGCAAGGCAGACAATCTGCATGGCATCCTCAGTCAGAACCAAAGCTCAGTGGACCTCAAAGTGGATTTCTGTATTTGCCCACAAGTCCTAAAGCAAATTCTGGAGTGCTGGCAGGGATCTTCTAAGCATATTTCATTCTGAGGTTAACTACAACAGCAACTCCATTTCTAGAACCATCTTCACATAGCGCCTTCTAGTGGCCTCAAGTTCTATTGCACCCTTGGGACCTCAACTGCATGCAATGAGCCTAGGACATGGAACTGCTTCTAGTGTTTCACGTTTCCATCTACAGCATGTGTGTTTTGGTAAAGTTTGAAACTGAATATCCCTTTAAGCCTATGTATTTATATGGACTATGCATCGTCTTAATGAGAGGTGAACTTTTTTGTCTTTAGTTTCCAGTTTGTCTGGCCGTGATGAAGGGGTAGAGTCCCGAAATGTGCCATCTTGATGGACAACAGTGTGAATATTCATTGACAGAAGTTTAAATCCTGGATACTGTGGCTATATTGACTCTCTGGACTTTGTTATTCGCAGTATGTAATTAAGGGCTGTATGCCTGACCTACCTATATTTTGAAAAATATTTAGTATTTTGGAAGTCTTTGTGCTCAGGTTATAATATTGGAAGCCTTTATGCTTGAGTAAATAATTTGAGTTCATAAAGCAATCATTTTTTTGACATGGAGGTTGGGTATATGTGAACCTGCAGTACGTAATGTTAACACATATTTCTGGTAAATGACCAGGCTGTTCCTTAGTTTGTACGGATAGCGTCATGCTGCCATCTTGCTTACCTAGGGAGTCTTCTTGTAGAGTACGCTGCACACTCACGCCACTAAAGAGTCAGTTGTCTTCACCTGTTAATACCACCTTGATGCTCACTCGGCCCTTTTAAATTGTTACAAGCATCCGTAGATTTTTTTTTTAATAATGAAATAATTTTTGTTTAATTAATAAAGCTTGAAGCAGTAACTTTTATCCCACCGATGGATATCCTTCTGCTTTCAGGAAGCTGAAGACCATGCTGGCATCAGCTGGCATGAAACAGAAACCAGTCCTGGGCAAGACACGAGTCCGTTACAACCCGTGTAGGCACACACACACACACACCAGCGAGACAGTGGCTGGCTCAGGAATTGAACGAGGGTCCCAGGGGCCTGCAGCTCTACCCACTGTGCTGCTCTCTGTTAAAGATGTTCAGGCTTTTATAGTAAAAACTATAAAACCATTTGCTACTTTACAAATCGTTTTTTTGAAGTCACTGATCGTGTTTAATAGAATTCCATGTATCAATATATCGTGTTTGGGCAAATGGAGGCATTTTCCATTTGACAAATTATTTTGACTAATGTTTAAGATATTACTGTATGTCCTTCTGGGGAAGGAAAGAAAAAAAGGGTGTTGGTGACAAGAGCATTTATCAGTAATGGCTTTTACCCATTCATTACAGGCAGGGAAGGCCAGCACACTTGTTAAAGTAACAGTACATTTATTACCGGTCTTCAGAAAGCCCCATTTCAGTGCTATTGACAAGTAAATTATT
Source organism: Polypterus senegalus (assembly GCF_016835505.1). NCBI lineage: Eukaryota > Metazoa > Chordata > Cladistia > Polypteriformes > Polypteridae > Polypterus > Polypterus senegalus. The sequence goes on along the minus strand of NC_053171.1, from coordinate 38,914,037 downwards.
TAACGCAGTGATGATAATGTTCATTTGCTGTGGTGAAGGCTTTCAAATGAAGGGCAGGGAGAAAATGATGGCGCTGCTTACTGGGGTAGACCGTTTATCACTGATTAAATAAGCAGAAGGAGAAGAAGAAAAAGGAAAAGAGTCCTGGTCGCCGCTCGGACAGGGGCTGCCAACCTTGACTCTTTTTGAGGAATACAAATCTTTTTTTGCTGCTGCTGCTCGGAGGAAAAATTCTGAAGGAGCAGACAAAGCGTGGCAGGTAAAATGAGTTTCTTTGAAGTGGGGTGGCGTGGCGTGGCTGACGGGCAGATCATTTGGCACTGTGTTTCACAGTCTACAGCTGGTGCTTGCCCTTCGCGTGCTCTGCCTGACTCTCGTTGCTCCCTATTAGCCCCGCCGCCTGGTACGGCACAACACCACTCCTTCCCCCTTCACGCCGGTGACAGACGGGCCCTGCTCCTGTGCGCGTGGGTAGGCGGCAGGTTTTCCTAAGACGATACCTCGAACCAGCCAGATGAATGCATACTTCGATGCGCTCCTAGCCTGGTTGCCTCAGGCCACATCTTTTATTTCCTCTGCCATCGTGTTTCTGCAGGAATGACTTATTACTGGCACAAGAGTGCATCCTAGATAAATGGTGTGTTTAGTATTTTCCTCATTCCAGCGCCCATTGCCACGGCCACTTCTCCTGCTAGTGGAGGAAAATGGAATTGGGAAGTGACTTTAGCTCAGTTTTCCTTCCGGGAGCCTTGCCAAGCTTCATTTTGGAGATTATTTAGTATATAGTTGGCTGGCATGGATCTGGGCTCTGATTATTGATCTGTTTTCCTCCCTGTAACTGGATAAAGAATCGCTGGAAGGCAGTTTTGTCCTTTTGTTTCCCTCTCTATAGCTGGTACATCTTGCTTCTGTTTTCTTCTTCACCTTTGTCCATTTGTTTGTTTTATTCCCCGACATTCTTCCCAGCAGTGACTGCCATGCCTGCTTCGAGTGCATCTGCTTTGAGAATTTGCCACGGTTTTGGACATTTGCTTTTAGCACACCTGCTTACCATCAGAGCATGAGGATCAATTCCTTGGCCAGTCGCTGCCTGTGTGGGATTTATTGGTTTGTGAGGTTTGTTTCTCTTCAGATACTCCATTTTGATCCCACAGACTTGTGTGTTTTCTTAATTATTGTCTCTAAATTATCTTGGGCTGAGTGTCTCTTGTGATGGGCGGTCATCTTGTCTGAGGTTGGTTCCTGCTCCCATCATAGGCTCTGCAGATGATCTTGGTGTGGCTATGTGTGTCTGTACATAATGTGATACCCGGGCGCGTACAGCCCCCTTGAGCCCAACACAGACAGGCAGGACGCAGGTTAAGCACACAACACACACTTTTATTTACACAGTCCGGCACAGCCCCTTCATCGCCGCCTTCACTCCTCCACACAGGCTTTGTCCTCTTCCTCCCGACTTAGGCCACTGTGTGCTGGCGACTGGCCCCTTTTTATAGGGCACCCAGAAGGAGTCCAAGTGCCCAATGAGCTTCTTCCAGCAGCACGACCAGAAGTGCTGTGAAATAGGGCCCTGCAAACATCCAACCTGTGTGCTTTATGAAAATGGTTCATTACCCTGCCAGGAGCACCCATTAGACACTGCCTATAAAAGTTAGGTGCTGAGATATGCTGTGGCATTCAGATGACACTCGCTGCTATTAGGAGGCCTAATGACTACAAAAGAAACAGACTCTTCCATCATTCCCCACCACCACTACCACTCTGTAGCATTGGCACAAGGAAGAACTGATCATCTGCTAATATCAGTAACATTTCAGATTCATCAGACCAATTTACAGTTGTCCAGTTTTGATGATCACTGACTTGTTTAGGCCTCATCTTCCTGTTCTTAGCTAATAGAAGCAGAACTCAGCATGTTGTTCCACTTCATGGTTCGAGGTTTATACTTTCAAAGACGCCCTGTTGTAAAGAATTGTCATTTGAGTATTTTTGACATTCCCTGAACGAATCTGGCCATTCTCCTCTGACCTCTCTCAAGAAGAAGGTGTCTTCGTCCCCAGAGCTGCTAGTCACTAGATCATATTGCAACATCCTCTGTAAACCTTGGAGACCATGATGCTTTAAAATCCCAGGAGTGCATCTGTTACTGAGATGCTGTGGAATCACCATCCCTGGGACCAGCAAGCATACCACAGTCACATTTGCTTAAATAATGCATCCTGCCAATATCTACATGTCTTAAGTTCTGTAGATCAAGTTTCTGCAATTTGATTAGCAGTTTGGAGAAGGCGGATATTTGAGGAGGTGTACCCAACAAATACCAACAGCGTCCTCTGCCACAGTGACATGGCGATTCTGGGGTGCTGGCCTCAGAGGCTGAGCTGCCAAAAAAAAATCTGAAACTGGAAAATAAAAAGAAAAAGTTAAAACAAGCAAAGGAACCAGACATTGGACAGAAGAGGTAGAAAAGCATATTGTGGTCAGCATTCTGGGGTCATGTTGTCTCTGTTGCAGGTGACATTGGTATTTGGTGTGTGTTTAATGAAGAAGCCAACTGAAGACCTGTGAGGTGTTTGTTTCTCAAACTACAATCTTTGATGTCTTTATCTTCTTATGCAGTTGCCCATCTGGGCCTTCCCCTTCTTCTTCTGTTCTAGTAGATCCAGTTTGCTGTCTTCTCTCAAGATCGTAATCAGCACTTGTGATTGAAATCCTCAGCTCCTTGGCAATCTGTCACATGGAATAATCTTCATTTCTACAAAAAGAAAAAAACCAAACAGTAGACTTTAGGACAACACAAGGAGAGACAATTTAGTTGCTCTATTGAACAGAATAACGTGTGTCAAGCACAAAGGTTTCTCTAATAACATTAATTTAATTAACTAATCTAACATTTAAAAAATGACTACAAGTAATTAATGATAAATTAAGAGAGTTGACCATTAGGACATTGAAAGAATGGCTGCTGAAAATGGAGCTTTGCCATCATATTTGAATAATAAATTAAAAATCAGTCATTATAAGCAGTAATACACAGTAGAAACGCTAGTAATGTCTAGGCTGTATTTTTATTGGTATTTTAATGAAAAACGGTATCAATTTCTATCAAAAACTTGATCATTTCTGGTGGATTCCCCAGAATGGTAGTATACAGTGTGTGTATACAGTATATATATATATATATATATTATAAAAAAAATCCTGTGGGAGGGAATGACTAAGAGACAATACATGATCTTCACGTTAAGATCACGGAAGACAAATAAAAGACCCGCGAGACGAAAGATCGCGGGGATATAGAATATGAGATTCTTGCAAGACAAGCCCTACTTACAAGCAATATCAGAGCATGGCCAGCAAAAAAAATCAGCAGTGTAAAGGCACGCAGCACACACAGATACAGGGGTCTCAGTGCATATAAAGCATATAAAGGACAATATGTTATAAATTAAACGTCGATGTTTGCACTAGTGCAAAAAAAAGGAAATTACTCATCAGGACCAGGTGTAATTGAAAAAATGGCAGGACAAAGTGAGGTCAGAAATAAAAGGCAAAGAGCAGAAAACAAAGTCTTTTCGCCTTCGCATCATTCAATGCACAAAATGTAGATTTACACAATAATGGAACATATGCTATGAGAATCTGTGGTCCCGCAACAGTTAAAGCAACGACAAGTTTAATTTCAAAGAAAACACAATTCGGTCAGGTGTTTATTTATGATCACGGAGAAGCAAGCACAAAGCGAGCAGCAGAGACACGAAGTGGCAAAAAAGACAGCGGCTGTACAGGCTTTAAAATGATCGAAGGGCAATGCAACAGCAGTGACCCGCCCCCCACAAGACGAGTTGCGTTATACGTCCTGCAAGACAGAGCTTTAACCACGCCTGGGGCCGGAAATACAGTAAAGGACAATTATTGTTTTTACAGCATCACACTAGACAAGGCAGTGAGCCATCATTTAAAACTAGTCCACAGACATCTAACCTAGCAGTTGTTGGATTGCTTTTGGCAGACACACATCATGTGCTCCCAGCTCTTAAAACAACAACATGCGACAAGCAGAACATGCAGCTCACAAGCAGCAAAAAGACCGCAGATGATCTGACAGCAGTGCGTTCAGCCACAACATCACAACGCGAGCAGCATTATACGTCTGGCGAGAAAGAGATTTAACCATGCATAGGGCCAAAAATAAAGGACAAGTATTGTTTTTACAAAGGTTTTAAGATAAAAGTGAAAATAATGCATATGTAACAATTCCCATGAAAATAACAATCTCTTTAAATTTTATATCCGGTAAATCAAACACGGGGGTGGGCGAGCAAAGTGAGCAGGGGGCAAAGCCCCCTAGTGTATATATATAATCATCACAGTCTAACACCAAGGCAATGAAAGCTTCAGAGCTATCAATCTGTCCATTTAGGAAGCATAAGTGATTGTGACTCAACTTCACCTGCTTTGATGCAAATGAAAGTGACAGCAGGTGGACTGGAGAGGGAACAGCAAGACAACCACTAAAAAGGGAACGGTTTTAAAGGTGGTGGCCATAGACAATTGCTCTCTCCTTACACTTCCTGTCTGATTCTTCTCTAGTTTTGCTAGTGTCCTTGTCACCACTGGTAGCATGAGGCGGTACCTGCAGTTGATTCAGGTGACACAGGTAGTCCAGCTACTCCAGGATGGCACATCCATATGTGTTGTCACAACGAGGTCTCAAGAGCATGGAGGAGATACTAGGAGATGGACTGTTACATGAGGAAAGCTAAACAGGGGTGTAGAAGGGCATCAACCCAGCACTAAGACCAGTATCTGCTCCATTGTGCGAGGAAGAACAGGAGGAGCACTGCCAGAGCCCTACAAAATAACCTCCAGCTGTCTACTGGTGAGCATGTTTCTAACCAAACTGTCAGAAACAGACTCCATTAGAGTGACATGAGGGCCCGATGTTCTCTAGTGGAACCTGTGCTCATAACCCATCACCGTGCAACTCGATTGGCATTTGCCACAGAATACCACAATTAGTAGCTCTACCATTGGTTCCCTGTTCACTTCAAATATGAGAGCAGGTTCACACTGAGATGTGAATGAATTTGGAGCTGTTGTGATAAACATTTATGCAGCCTGAAACTTCATCCATCATGACTGGGTCAGTGGGGAGGCATATCCTTGGAGTGTCACTGACCTCCACATGCTAGGCTACAGTACCCTGACTGCTTTAAGGTAGTGGGATGAAATCCTCAGAGCCATTGTCAGACTTTGTGTTGGTGCAGTGGGCCCTGGGTTCCTCTTGGTGCAGGACAATGCCCGCCCTCATGTGGTCAGAGTGTGTAAGCCTTCCTGGATGATGAAGGAATTAATGTCATTGACTGGCCCGCTTATTTCCCAGACCTGAATCCAACTAAGAACCTCTGGGGCGTCATGCATCTGATGCCAACAAGTAGAGCCACAGACTGTCCAGGAGCTCACTGATGCCTTGATCCAAGTCTGGAAGGAGATCCCCCAGGGTACTATCCACCATCTCATCAGGAGCATGCTCAGACACTGTAATTATGTTGTTGGACTTAAGTGCAGCATTTGACACCATTGACCATTCTATTTTACTGCACTGGCTAGAAAACGATGTTGGGCTTACAGGCCCCGTGCTCGCTTGGTTCAGTTCTTATTTATCAAATCGATTCCAATATGTACAGAAATGTGCAGACAGTACTCCATCATTATACACAGAAGTTCAATATGGTGTCCCGCAGGGCTCAGTACTGGGACCTTTACTGTTTTCACTTTACATGCTTCCACTGGGATCTCTCATTAGGAAACATAATGTTAATTTTCACTCGTATGCAGATGACACCCAGTTATACCTTTCATTTAAATCAAATGAAGTTTCTCCGATGTTGTCTTTAATTAGTTGTGTTAGTGAATTAAAGGAATGGATGAATGAGAACTACTTGTCTTTAAATACAGATAAAACAGAGATGTTAATTGTTGGAGGGAATGACGCTGATCACAGCAATATTTTGTTGTCATTTAACTCAGTTGGAATCCCAATTAATTTTACTGAATCAGCCCGCAATCTAGGAGTTATCTTTGATTCTAGCATGTCATTTAAAGCACATATTACAAAGTCGTCCAAAACATGTTTTTTCCATCTTAAAAATATTAGGAAATTAAGGCGCTTTCTAAATAAACAGGATTGTGAGAAATTAACTCATGCATTTATCTCTAGTAGGATTGACTACTTCACTGGATATTCATACTGTTCTCTATACAGCCTCCAGTTAATCCAAAATGCGGCTGCAAGAATTATTACAAGAACAAGAAAATATGAACACATAACTCCAGTTCTTAAATCCTTACACTGGCTCCCAGTTAAGTTCAGGGCAGATTTCAAAATCCTCCTTTTAACATATAAAGCATTAAATGGCCGAGGTCCAGCTTACTTGTCTGAACTTATCATGACTTACAAACCTGAGTGCACATTAAGATCTCAAGATGCCGGTCTGCTTAGGATTCCAAGGATTAATAAAATAACAATGGGAGGTTGAGCTTTTAGTTACAGGGCCCCTAAACTGTGGAATGGTCTTCCTGCTTCCATAAGAGATGCCCCTTCAGTCTCAGCCTTTAAATCCCGGCTGAAGACTCACTACTTCAGTTTAGCATATCCTGACTAGAGCTGCTGATTAACTGTACAGACTGCATCTCTGTTGTTAGTCATTAGCACTATAACATAAGTAACATGATAATTATATTTGAATACTAACCCTCACCTATTCTGTTTCTTTTCTCGGTACCCAAATGTGGCCATTGGTGCCACGGCCCACCTGCCAAGTTGTTTGCCTGCCTGTGGTAAAGTCATCCCTGATGGAGGATCACAGGAATCATGGGAAAGAGGGGTCCTTTCATCTGAGCAACGTTTCAGCCGTGGCATGGCCAAATGGGGAGGCAGCTGATGGATGAGGTCTCCAGGACTCTAAAAATATCCAAACCTAATTATGTCATATCATCTACTGTTAAACCGTACTTCTAAAATTTTTTTATTATTATGCTGTATTAAGGAATTGTTCTGTTCTGTGTATTGTATTGTATTGACCCCCTACTTTTGACACCCACTGCACGCCCAACCTACCTGGAAAGGGGTCTCTCTTTGAACTGCCTTTCCGAGGTTTCTTCCATTTTTCCTACAAGGTTTTTATTGGGAGTTTTTCTTTGTCTTCTCAGAGTCAAGGCTGGGGGGCTGTCAAAAGGCAGGGCCTGTTAAAACCCATTGCGGCACTTCCATTGTGATTTTGGGCTATACAAAAATAAACTGTATTGTATTGTACTGTCAGGAGTGCATTCAGGCACATGGGAGCCATACACACTACTGTCACATTATGAATTGCCATGATGAAATTCATGCAAATTGGATCGGCCTGTGATATGTTGAATCAGCCCTCAATGGGTTGATGGTTTTGGTTTCCATTGACTGTTGTTACATCATTTTGTTCTCAACAAATTACACAATATTACACAGTAAAGTTTTTCCACTTGATATAAGTGCTCCCTTAATTTTTGAGCACTGTATATATATATATATATATATATATATATATATATATATATAAAAATAAACAGAGGATCACAGAAAAAGGTTTGGGATAGCCACCCAGTAAAGATATAAGCAAAGCAACACTATGTCTATAGGAGCTTGAAGTAAAAATGGCTGTTATATAGGTGGTAGGAAGAGGAGGGTTCAGTGGGTCCAGAGGCGGAAATGACGTCATTGGTAGATGGGTTTGTGAAGACCAGAATCAGAAGAGACGTGTCCTAGGTGACGGATTCTTCTGGTGGTCTGCAGAGGACCAGAACAGATAGTGTCAGAGGATAACCCCAACTCCTGGTCTAGTGGAAAAACACATTTGTTCGGACCCATAAACTGTCTCCCATGCTAACGTTTGTGATTATGTGCCATAATGAGATTTCTTTAGGCAGAGGCCATGAAACCTGCTGAAATTCATGGAAGGATGTTGGCTTAGTATAGAAATGGACACAGCACAACTAAACAAATAGTTTATGAATGGGTAGAAAGGTTTAAGGGGAAGAACAAGTGTAACCTACGAAGCTTGTTCTGGTCGACCTTCAACATCAGGCACGTAAGCCCACCTTGATGTTTTGAATACCTTCATCAGAGAAGACCGATGGATTACATTATCCCCTGTAGCTGCATATTTAAATATCAGGTACGGATCTGCATGTGTCATATTGCGTGATGACCTGGGGTAGCATAAAGTTTGTACCAGATGGGTACCCATAGAGCTTACTGACCTGCAGAAGCCAACACCCTTTGGTGAATTTCAGCAGGCTTCACTGCCCAAAGAACTCTCACTATGACGCGTTGTCTAACAATGGTGCAATCTCACAGTGAGAGGGTCCTTGTTCATTTAACCTTGACTAGACTAACAACCGGGCACTGTAAATGTTCAAACTACTCATAAGCCATTGCTAATGTGTAGTATTGCATCAGCTTCTAACCATTGCAGTTACTATGTTATTTTCAAATTCCCTTTACTTTATTTACCCTCATGAATGTATATATAATTTGAGGATATATGTTTAAATTTTAGATAGTAATAATGCTAAAATAATTACAGTTAAATAAATGCTCTAAATGGTTGCAGAAATGTTTCTTTACTATTATATATTTTAGGACAATTCCATGAGATGAATGTCTTTTTTGTGATTTAACAGATCTTGCATCTTCTAGAGTCATGGAGTCAACCAACCTTTTGAGTTACAGCATAATGCAAATCATATAATTCATTCTTGTCCATCCATCCATCCATCTTCCTAACCCGCTTATCCAGGGGTGAGGTAGCCTGGCGCCAGTCCCAGTCAGTAATGGGCACAAGGCAGGCACAATCCCCAAAGAGAGCACCAGCCCATTTTCATTTTCAAAATAATAAAACTTATCCCTAAGCTTACGAGTTAGACGTGTATATATATGCAGATCAAGTGACATAAAAGAGAAGGAGCACACAATAATTGGCTTATTCTTTGATTCTCAGGGTTTATAATCCCTTTTGGATCCCATGTTGCACCGCTCTTGTGTCCCAACAGGGCTGGCGTCTCTTTCTGCCAGCGTTAGCTCTTTGTATTGTAAACGCGATTGACAAATCACCTTTTTTTATTTCCCTCTTATATTTTTTTCCTGATGAGGACTGAGTTGGCTGCTGAAAATAAACATTAAAAGTTACACTTGCATTTGTCCAGGACTTGTTCATGTGGTCATTTCCTGTTTTCTTGCATTCTTTCTAAGTGTAAGGTTTCTTCTCATATTTTTGACCCATTCGTTTGATTTTAATTCCTTGCTTTTCCTTTTTTGTTTATTTTTATTTTGCCTCACCCCGTCTGTGTCCTCACCCCACACCATTTGCTGTGAACTTTCTGGATCTTCGCACTGCCATCTGGTGTACGTTCTGGAAGAATCTGGAGCTTAGAAGAGAGCTGAGCTGAGACCCTGACATGACCCAGTTAATGTCTGCATTATAATGTCTTCCTCATGCCTTGCTGTGCCAATTCAAACACTGATTGCTACTGAGCTAAAAGTGCAACAAATTCTATGACTGGCACCTTAGTGAAATTCACCCCCTGAGATTAACACAAAATGGGACACCACCTGCACCACGAGCTGCGAGGGTGCAGTGCCAAGCACAGGTCCACTGTGTTGGGCACTGAGATGAACTGCATGTTGTACGTGTAAATTAGCACCAGATATACACAGAAAAAGCCTTCTGGGTGTTGAAAGTTAACACTTCAAAAATATTCAGAATATCACACTCAGTTTGGACCTAAAAGGGGGGACATTCATCAGGATGGTTAACTGACGTGAATGGGCCTCATTACACTGTAAGGATCATCATCAAGTGGTCTTTCTCTTAACCCCGATGGAAGATACAAATAGACTACATTAGCCAGTTGAGGAAAGAAGAGCAATTATCCCTTTTAGTTTTGTGTCCTTGCCCACCATAAGATATCGTCTTGGAGGAGGAGCAAAAGCTTTAGATTCATCAAAAATTTCGATCTTCGGTTTTTGATGGATTTCAGCATTTTTGGGTCCCCTGACACCGAAAACATTGATATCTCGATGATGGGCGTGTGTCTGTCTGTGTGTCACAGATTCTTGAGGATGGTCTAGAGCTAAAAGGGCTGGACAGAAAAATAACGAATTCGAAACTTAAGTTTGTGATGAGATGACTATGTACTGATTAGTTTTTGAGCCAAATCATCCAAGAGAAAGAGGCACTCTAGAGGTGTGACCCGACATTTGCGTGATAGACATATGCGCGGACAAAATAGCGCCAATTAAAATGCGGCGTCAAAATCGCGCAGACAAAATTGCCCCATCAAAATCGCGAAAGTTTCATCAAATATGAATTACAAGTTTAAAGCATATACTGTATAATAATGTTTATTTTAGAAGTCAATATTATGAGGCGCGGCATGCCATCAGCACGGCACGCAGATAGTCCTTAAGATCACGCCCTGCACATGTAGGAAGAATTGCAACAAGGGCGTCCCACTCTCTTGGCCTCTCTCGCGATTTTATCGTGGCGATTTTGTCGACACGCATTTGTCGAAAACCAGTTAGCGGGTTTGTCGGCGCTCATTTGTCAATCGCAGTTTTGTTGGTGAACCCTCTAAAGGAACCCTCAAATACTGTAATTCTGCAATGAATGATGAATTCTCCTCATCAATGACTATCATAATGACCTATTTTATGATTAGAAAGATCTGCATCAGAGCGGTAAATAATTACGGAAATGTTATAGAATAGTTCAATCAACTTGTTCCTAAGATGCAAAGCCTACTGACGCTCATGTCCAAAATGGTACTGTTTCCTGTTACCTAATGGTACATAAAATCAGAGCCATTTCACCAATTTCAAACAGATTTAAGTATTCGGGGTGCTAGTTCTTATATTTAATATATACAATCTGTCTGATCTTGATCATAAATAATAAAAATGTAATTAGCAAAAATACATTTTCATGTACTTTTGCCCACTGCCTGACGTTCAGACCTCATTCTGCTTTTAATCCTCATTTTCAGCAAGGCCTTATCTGACACCAGTTTTGAAATCTCCGCTAAATTCCTGCCAGCGCCCATGTGTGCCCTCATGAATGATCTGCGAGAGTGTGCACTGGGGACCGCGCTCCTCCTTTAATGCCAAAACTCCCTCTGGTGTTGGTAAAGCCACCTTATTTCACAGCGGATACGGCAGCACTGCTATAATTAGACAGTCTTGTTTCTCCCTTTTCGCCTATCCTTGCTAACCTAATTCTTATTTCATTATTAGAAATGTTAATTATTTTATTTGTTGTCACTCATACATTTGCATCGACTTGACATACCAACTGCGTTTTATGAATCATATTTCTTGTGGTTACACTACAGTATGCTGGCCCTGGTATAGCTTCAAGAAGCAGGCTGGAAAGATTGACGTTTTTGTAATGAATTTAGGAATATGAGAAAAAGTGATCAAATTTCTGCACTTGAAAAGCAATAATGAATGTAACGTGTTGCTCATGTCATTCGCTGAATGCTCTAGGGAGCTCAAATTAAATGGGCTCACATTGCATGTTAGACTGATGGGCCAATCTGAAAAAAAAAATCAGCTACTGTACTGGAAATGGATTTCAATGACTTTTTTTTTTTAAGCAGAAGCATCGGAAAAATTTAAAGGAAAAAAAATAAGGAATAAAAGAATTTTCACTCTGAGAGTAATCCTGATCAGTACACCCACCATAAGTCATCCTCTATAATTAAGGTCTGATATAAAAAGCCAAAGCTGCAAGATATGTACACTGATACAAAGAAAAATGTGCTCCGTGAAACAATTAGCGCTACGTGCATATATGCCTACCCGACAAAATTAAAACATTTTAGGTACTTGCAGGAAAGGAGGCCAAAACTAGTAAATTAGAAGCCCTGCGTGTTTCAGGCCTGGTGTTTTCTGTGCTGACATGTCATCCGGGCTGGTGATGCATCATCACAGTCCAAAACCTTGTCAGGAGGACTTGTCATTATGGGAACAAATGTATCAGGCCTGGCTACGATATACATCTCTGTCAGTGGCAGCTGTGTGGGACTTTCAAGTCACCGACTGATCATCGCTGCAGCTCTCCAGGTACTCTGGACAGACATGTGCCGTTTGGAGTCTCCATCTACAGGTCCCCTTCAGTATCCCATAAGCCTTTGTAGGCCTTTTTCCAGCTCATAATCCATCCTTTGCCTTTCCATGTAAGGATCATGAGTTTCAGCAGGCTTCACTCCCTCAGTCCAAAGAAATCTCACTACAGCTTGTTGACCCACAATGGTGCAGTCCCACAGTTGGAGGGTCCATGTTCATTTGACTTTGGCTTTAATTAGACTAATGGCAGAGCGCTAGGCTGTGTGTGCTCCAGCTTCCCATAAGCCATTGCAAATGTGTTGTCTTACGTCAGCTTTCCATTGTGGCTACCGCGTAATTTTCACATTGGCCTTTTATATATATTGTAACCACAAGGGGCCACCACTGAGCCCCAAACCATGACACAGTAATGCCTAAGCACAATTCAGGGTTCAAATAAAAATATTCTTTTTGGTTCCAACACCTTTTTACAGAATCACCAGCCACAATGCACCAATATAAATCATCTCCTTCCATCGCCAAGAGAGTGTTGCCCACTGCCTCCCGACTCTGACTCCTTTAAGTGAGGCAATGGGCTTTCTTTTAAATTTGACATTGGAACTGTTTCTGGTGTCATGCTCAGGTCATCAAGGAACATTTCCAGGTTGTAAAGAAACAAGGGCTGCTCCCCCCGGCATCGCCCTCTGGCAGTATCCAAAGACCCCAACAGGGCTGAGTTTCCGTACTCCATCTCCCATGCCATCCTGTGGGTGTCTTAATCGGGTTCAGCCGTGAGGAACACTGCCATATGTCATTTGGGGGAATGAAGTGCTCTCTGTATGCCCATTCACCCAACCCATCTATTATGGCCTCCTTGATGGCCAGGATGCCTGTCTTCCCTCCCTGGCACCTACAATATATATTTTTATTAAGTAATAGCTTTGTGCACCAATATAAATCGTCTCCTTCCACTGCCAAGAGAGCAGTGCCCGCTAACTCCCATCTCTGACTTGATTAATTGAGACTGTGGGCACTCTTTTAAAATATACCTGGGATCTGCTTCCAAAAGTGCACCTTTTTGGTAATCAGTGCTCCATTGCAGTAGTCAACTCTTTCCACCTTGTGTTGCTGTTTCTGCTACCCTTTATGCCATTTTTTTGGCCTTGATGTTCTCAAATACTGCAAGTATATTATTGTGTTCATTTTGTCTCTTCTCATTTTCTTTTATCAACACTAATTCATGAAACGCTCTGACATCTGCTTTTGGTAGCTCCACAATTTTTTTACGCCATCTTTGCTTCTTTGGTAGTGCAGCACATCTGTATTATCTTCCTGAATCTATAGCCCCTTTTTGTTATTGAAAAGTTCTACCAATTAGTACTTTCCACAGAAATCACTCTGTCAATCCTTCATCCTGGATGATAACCACCATCGTCTTTGCCATCTTTTCCTTCACATAATCTCCCGCACCTACCTGCCATTAGTTTGCCTGTGCTGAGTGCATTGATGTTCTGCTAAATCTGTCATGCTCGAAGTTGCCGTCACATTTTATACGTTATCACTCGATTTCTTGACTCATCCTCCCTCTATCCTCATTTCAGACGTCTATAAATATGTCAAGTCTGCGCTGCTCATTTTAAATACAAGACAGCCACTACTCCTATGTGGCTCTTCACATCCTTCTTTGAACTGCATTCCTTTTTTTACACTTAATCTAGACTCAGTTTAACTGTGTTTATCTGTTAATCCAGTACAGTGTTGTAGCTGATGTTTGCCCTTGGTGGCAGCACTAGCTGTATGCTGGGAATCAAACTTGAGTGGGCCACCCATGCTCACTCGTACACAGCCAAGTTAGGGTTAACAATCAATATAAAAGTGGAGCATTTGGAAAAAGTCCCACATAGACACAGCAGAGCATGACCAGCTCAAGACTCAGTCCTGTGCCACCGCATCTCAGATCTGTAAATTCTACCCAAAACCAAAACATGCTTTAAAGATGTACTGTTGTGATGTGACAGTTTGCATACAAGTTGTTAAATATTTTGTATGTCTTTATTTGTAACTTAGAAAAAGCAATGTAATATTAGTGTTACATTATAGATAATAACAGCAAAGGATTGATGGTTTAAGAACCCCTTCCCACCCTTTTAGGAATGAGTCTGTTTGTAATTTTACGACAGGGTTGGGGGAAGTGCCTCAAACAGGTTTGGTAAGTGCTTCGCTGCTAAGTCTCTCAGTCAACCCCCACAGGAAAGCCAGGCTGCCTAACTACCAAGCTTTACCTTAACATATGGTTTGGAGGGCAAGTGTGAAGGTGTTCTATCCCCACATTGGTCAGAAGCCTTTAAGTAACACGACGCCCTATTGGCTCTAGACGTTGGACAGAAAACCTATAAATTTGCTTGCTCTATCTCACCGTCTCTCTCTCTCTCTTACCAAACTGATGAAAGACCATCACACACTATGAACTGAAAAGGACAACCCAATGAAGAGCACAGCTCGGCAGCCATACTGAGACAGGCATTCGGCCTGTTCTGAAGAAACCTGACCACAAATGATGCCTTAACTAGAAACATTTCAAGTAACTAACAAGTCTGTGTGCCACCTGAAACAACACATCAACATTTATCAGGTTGTATGGTTGCCATTATTCAAATGTACTTTGCATATTCTTATTATTTATGAATATTATCAATAATACATTATTTAAATTGTAACTTAACCCCTGCTTGTCTTTTACTACACCTAATTGCCTGAGGTTATAAATGTAGAAGGGAAGGTGGGATGAAGTTATATGATACAATACTTTAAAAACAGTGGTAAGTCTGTGAAATCTGAGGCATTCTGACAAAGGCTACATATTAATAGAACAAAAGGGGAAATTAGAGGAATATAGAACTCTACCAGGACAAAACATGTACTTAAAGATAGCATGAAGTACAGCATGCCAAGGCCAAACGGCACCAACACAAATTGCAATGTGATGAGTTGACCACAAGCCACAAAACCAGAAAATGCCTGCATCTCCAAATGCTCCATTAGCCAACTATGGGTGGTAGCCTTTCTGTTTTCAGTACCTCTGCTGTGACATCAATACATTCTCATTTGCGATGTTTCTTTTATCTCTTTACCTCCCATTCTATGTCTCATGAATTCACCAAGTTATTTCCCTTTGGATCTCTGGCACCTGTTACCCACTCTTATTTTAGTCTTCTTAAGTGCTGCCTCCTTTCATAACGAGTCCTGTGTTTGCTGGCTCTCTATCAGCTCTTCTATCCATTGCCAGTGTTGTCCATCTAGCTATAGCATCTCTGAGAGCTTTCTTAAGACAAACCAGGATGCTGGACAAAGATTCTGTCAATCCATTTTATGAACCCCTGTCGGGCTTTTAATATCAGTGCATCCCAGAGTGCAGTCATTCACTCACACTGGGCCAATCTATCGTCGTGTTAGGTAACCGGAGTAGTCACAGTAATAGAGTGGAAATTTTTCAGCTACCAAGTGGGCTAGTAAAATAGCTTTACACACGAGAAGAGCAAACTTCACACTGATGGCACCCAAGTGGGGAACTAAACTAGAGTCTAAGCCCAGACAAAACCTTTCGTCTTATATACAGTAGGTTATTGCTATGCCACATTAAACTGCTCCTCTCCTGCTCGGCTCCAGCTAGCACGTAATGCCGCAATGAGATTACTCACAAAAACATGATCATGTTACCCCAGTCCTGGCTTCTCACTACTGCCTACCAGTTCGTTTCAGAATTAATTTTTATAATTTCATTGATTACTTATAAAACTTTGAAAAGTCTGGCTCTAGATTATATTTCAGAATTATTAATACTTTTCATTTCTATTGATTGTGCCCAGAGGTAGACTGAAGCCAAAAGGTGATAAAACATTTTCATAGCTTCAAGACTATGGAACAGTTAAGCTCTAGTTACTAGATCAGCTGACTCATTGTTAACTTTTACATTTCTCTTAAAAGCTTATTTTTATTATCTAGCTTTTAAATTTGATTGACAGTTAAGTTTTATCTGTAATGTATTTAATTACAATAAAGTAATTGATTTTTTTGTTAGTTTATATTATTTCTTTTCCTTTTTCATAATTCTACTTTCTGTATTATATTTGCTTTTATTCCTTGAATTCCCTGTTAAATGTGAAGTATTTTGAGCTTTTTGGCGTGATATGTGCTATAGAAATAAAGTTATTATTATTACTATAAAAGTACCTACTGCATCTCAACCATCACACCCACAATGGTCTTCACTCATACACAGAGAACAAGTCCATGGGTCTCGGTTACAATCGGATTTCAGATCCAGTGCACGGTGGGCTGCCTTGCGATGGACTGGTGTCCTGATCAGGGAAGTTTCATGGCTCCAGCTTCCCTCAAGTGTGTTAAATTGGATTACGTGGATTCAGTAAACTGATTGGTGGTGTAACAAGACCAAAAGAGGCAGTGAGAGTGTTGGGGAACTGATGGGCAAACCCCACATAATTGAAATAGACTGATCAAAATAAAGTGCATGAAAACGCAAAATTGAGTCTCCTCAGACCGAAGTTCTATTCAGACTGTCCAAAATGGCACTTCTTCTGGTCATATAGCTACTGGGCAGGAAGAGGTGGGTCCAGGTGGGCGGGCTCTGGAAGTGTCATTGTTGGAGAAATGCTGTCAGTCTTCCTGTCTGCAGAGGGTGGAAAAGTGAGAGCGTTATCATACAATGCCACCTTCTGGATTGGTGGAGAATTACCATCACCAGAGCCCTTAAACTGCCTCCGATGCACACGAATGTGACAGCGGATGGATGGAAGAAAGCCACTCCTGTTCTTTCTGCCAGCTCTCTGTCAAGACTTCTAAATGGTTACTTACATCATTATCAAAAAATGCATTAGAACCGGCAACCATCAGAAACATCATGTGAAGAGCTCAAGAGCTGTAAACATGTTTTAACCAGTCTTTTCTGAAATATGTGTGAATTTAGAGGAGGGTCACAGTGTCGTAGTTAAGAAATATATTTGGATGTCTGCTACCCAGTGCAAAATTACAGAATATTTCACCTGAATGGCATTTGTTTGCCCCCAGTGGAAGTGTAGTCATATTTGTTTGGGTCCCCTAAAATGTTCGGACAAGCTCTTGTTTGATAATGTTTCAAGTCTGACAAATGAGAGGAGGCACATTCTGTTAGCTAACGCTCTGTTGTTCAAATATCTGCTGTCTCATCCAGAAGTTTCCACTTCAGCTACACGTCTCAGTAGTTTGGTGCAGATTCCTGCAACTCTGTGTGAAGAAGTGCCTCTTGACTTCATTGGGAAATTTGTTCCTCCTTAATGCCCACTAATGTCCTTGAGTGTGTGATTCTACTATTTCTTGGAAAGGATTCTGAGGGATCAACTCTTTAAATGCCTCCTGAGATTTTTGAAGACGTGGATTAGGCTCTTAAGCAGCCTCCTCTCCTCAGGAATAAAGAGGTTTAGTTCCTTTAGTCTATCAGTGTAGGATGCGCCCTCCAGTCCTGTGATCCACTTGGTTTTATTCCTCTCCTAGCGCTGCTTTTTCATTTTGTTTTGTACCCTGGTTACTTGAATTGCACACAGCACTCACTATCACATTGTACAGTCTGAGCACAAAAACCTTGATGTTAAGTAACAACATAACCTAACATTTTACTGGAGTTTTTAATTTTTTTGCTGCATATTGTCCAGAGGATTAGAAAATCACATCATTGAAACCCTTACATCCTTTTTATAGATGTTGCTTCCTTTAGGACAGCATTGTCTTGCATTTATAACAAATGTGTTCTCAGTGATGGTCCTAGCATGTGCACTTCACACCGTACTGAGCCATAAACTGACAGGTTTGACTCTAAGTGAGATGAGCAGTGGCTGTGGGGTGAAATATTGTCTTCATAGCATCACTTATTGAATTGGCTTGGTGGTTCAATAACCTGCAGAAACCGGACTTACAGTCCCAACCTGATCACTCCTTTGGGGTGTTCAGTTTTGTTAATAAGCCTGATTTCAGTGAGTGTGAGGATTTGATAGATAGATAGATAGATAGATAGATAGATAGATAGATAGATAGATAGATAGATAGATAGATAGATAGATAGATAGATAGATAGATAGATAGATAGATAGAAACTTAAGGAATACCGAAAGGATATTGCACGATCACAGCAGCAGAAATAAAAAGGCACAAATATACATATACAGTTGCAAGAATGAATATAATCATAAATTTGTTAACATGGTGCAAATACACATATAAAAAGAATCATCAAAGTATTTTTAACAAAGAAGGTATTTACTTAGTGTAAAGTGATTACAATTGCAATTAGTTACAAGTTATTATTTCATAGCACTGGTTGTCCGTCATTGGCACAGTGTATTGCACATTATGTCACTGTCAGTTAAGATGTCTGCTAGGCCAGCTCAGTACCATTCAGCACACAGGAAACAAGATCACCTCGGCCGATGGGTGACTCGTTATAGAACCTGATGGCTGAGGACAGAAGCAACCTTACATGGCGCTCTCCTTGGAGTACCACAGTTGTCTCAGTCTGTTACTGAATGTGCTCTTCAGCTTAGCCAAAACCTCACACAGGGGACGAGAGCCATTGTTCAGGAAGGTAAGCAGCTTGCTGAATGGCCTTTGTTCTACCACCTCCTCCAGTGAGTCCAGTTCGACTCCCAAGATTGAACCAGCTTTTATAATCTGCTTAACCGATCTGAGTATTGTCTGCAAACAACTGACCTCCACCCAGTGAAGCTAATGTTCTTTCCTCCTATGATCTTTTTTTTGGACAAAATCAGCTTAGAAAATGAATGGATGAGACATCCCAGCTGGCTCTAGTACACTGGTGGTGTGTGCTTATGTGTACAGTACTGGGATGACTTACTAGCAACATGGAGACCAATATAGAGAAATGTCTCTACAAATTCTTCCTTCTATTCATTTCCTACTTCTGAGTCTTGGGGCCAGATAGTTTAACAGCAGCTTCGGGAGGCAGACAGGAACCAACCCTGGACAAGACACCAACCTTTTACAAATCATCATTAAAAAGCAAAAAGAGTAGCAATATCTTTTTTGTTTTCAAAGCTTTAATAATACGTTAAATTATGACTATATACCTACACCTACCTACCTATACCTATAACCTATGATGGTTAAATAGACACAGACAGAGATAAATTACCAAAGAGTTAACGATGTTCCCTCTGAAGCTCTGGGACCCTTCACTTCTCGAGGTGCGCCACACAGGTCTGCTGCCTCATTATGTCCCCATTTTATTATTTGTTTAGTTTAATTGCTCTATGCCCATATGTCACAAAGACAATACAATTCTTTGCTCTCTCTTAGTCTCAGTAAAGCAACACTGAAGAAAGAAGATGCAATTATTACCGCTGTTATTGTAAATAAATTGTGAGGAGGTCTGATCTTCTCAGATTGAATTTTCTAAGGCTTTGTATTTTTTTAATTTAATGAATTTAGTTCTGTTTTTAATTTCCATTACGTCTAAATTTTGGTATAGGGCACTGAGGTATTAGTCCAGGCATACGATTAATGTATCCATTTTGTGAATGCACTTTTCTTCATTAAGTGGTTAAGACATTCAGTAACCAGCACAGGAGTAAACACCAGGTCAGCACAAAGTGCTTTGGTATGGAAAGGATTACATATTAATGTGTGTTGATGTGGTTTATTGTTGCTTTTGTTGTCTTTTTATTTTTCTGTTATTTCTGTCGATTTTGTTTATTGTCAGGTAATAAATATGCCTGTGTTCTTTGTGGGTGGTGCCCCAGGAGGTGGGACCACTCTGACATCACCACTCTTGAGCCCTCCCCTGAGCTATTTAAGTCAGCTGAGAAGGCTCAGGAGCAGGAGATCACTCATTTATTGTGGAGTATTAATAGATATTGTTTTCTATTTGAATGTTCTTTTTTCATTATTATTTCTTGCCTTATTTTCTTGTATTCTGCCTATGTACAGTAGTGTGTATTTGGAACTGGTTTGTTGTGGATTGTAATTTTAGGCAAATCTTGTTCCCTTTTTTGCTATTGACTATTTTTGCCTTTGTTGCTCTTTGTTCACAAAACAGGGATTAACAGTTATCCTTCCTCTTGTGGGGTTTTGTGATTGATTTCTGGACAATTTCAAATGTTTTGCCAGTTCCCCATTTTTGGATCCTGCTCTTGCTGAAGCCAGCAGTTAGTACCTGGGGAACTAGCTGTGTTAAGGTGTGCTGCCTCTGGGTAGGTTAGTGAAGATCTTGACCTGCTCCTTGATTTGTTTTTGGAGGCCTCACACCAATTTGCCTTTGTGAAAACTCAAATTCTTAACAGAAAGCGGTAGTACCCAGAAATACGGGAAGAGCTTACAGACTCCACACATATAGTGAATGGGCCAGGGATTGAACCCAAATCTCTTGGTCTTCAAGGCTGTGGTGTTAATGCTTGCACCAGCATGTCACGTTTTCCCAGATTGAATTATATTTAATTTTAGGATCTTGTGCCTAAATTGATGGGTGAATTTTGACTTGATAGAGTCCTGCAACTACTTTAATTACTTTTTAGGAATTCTAGCCTTTTCTATGTGGACAGCTTTTTTTTGTATTTTATTACACACCCTCTGTCATTGAAAGTCTCCTGGAGTTTATTCCTCTTTTAGTATCTTCTTTAATGTTATTTTTTCCAGTTCTCTTACAGATTATGCATAGGCCTCAAATATTCAGGTTTCTACACTGGCTTCCAGTTCATTTTCAGAATCCTCCTTCTAACGTATAAAACTTAAATGGCTTGGACCCTCACATATAATCTGAAAAGCATCTGCTACAGGTAGCCATGTCTGTCTTGTCCACATCTCTGCCCTTACTGGACTGATTTTGTTAAAATGCGCTGCACTTATTCTTCAAGAACATTTGTCAAGACAGTTGTTGAGATATCTCAAATTCAGCATTCTGTACCCATTTTTGAAGTGTCAGACTCTTCCTTTGAAAAGCCTTGGTAAATCTGCAAACTTTTCCGCGACTTCAACTACAAATTAGTTTGTTTAAATGTTACCTTCAGAGCTCTTACTTCAACTTGTATATTTTTAATATTTTTTCATTTCATTTTTTTTAATCATAGCTCCTGATGACAAAGCAGTGAAATGCCTGCCATTCTACATGTTGAATTAAATACACCGTGCAGCAGGACACGGGATGGGGCGGAGTCAAATGTAGGCGGAGTTTAAAGATCGAGTATTACCATATAAGAGCGGCGTGACATTAGATGTGCATGTACTAATTCAATTTGCTAACAATGACATTCCTTATTTATTCATCACCACCCCTTACTGTGCCAGAATGCAGCGTTAGGCCTCGTTCTGCGTGATCATCCTCCTTCTGCCTCCACCACATCCTGCACTCGTCTCCACAGCAGCTCACTCTACGGTCCTTGAAGGGAAAGTGAGGTAATGATAGGATGCTCATGTCTGTAAAAGTAAAAAATAAAGTAACTGAAAACTAGCAGTAGGTGAGAAGATGTCGGGTCTGCTCCACTATGCTTGTGTGACCCCAACCTTAACAGAAAGAAGGGTCCACAAAAGCAAGCAAAACGAAGTTTAAATGAACTCTTGCTTTCCCCTGTTTCTCTTCTCTCTGCCTGTAGGAAAATGTATGCAATTTTTTTTTCACACAAACGTATTAATCTGCTGCTCACTTTTTGAGGAGGTTCTGTCTGTGAATGGGTGGCCATAAAGGCCTTTAAATAATTTTGTAAAGCAAATAAATCTGCTATTTTGCTGCAATCTGTGCTGTACTTTTTTTTTCTTTATGTCTTCTCATTTTTGTGATCTGTGAATCGAGAACATCAGAGGAGGTGTGCTGCTCTTAGGCTAAACGTTCTCATTCCCATCGCCATGTTTCCAATAATTTGAGCAATACAACTGACAGAAGTTCCCAAGCTGTACCTGTTAAAGGCAAGTTGCCATCTAAAAAAATGTGCTGATGAGTAATCTGCAGCCTTAAAGTGTGAAGATGAAGTGGTGCATGAACTTTCAGGCTTTGAAATTAATTGCCTCTCAATGCAGATCCTTACTGCAGCGAGTGCCAAACGCCTTGTTATACATCATAAAAATAAACTGTTTCCATAATCCCTATTTCATTATAAATGATGAGTCTGTCTGACTTGACATTTTGTAAACAAGAATAGACTGATCTCCTTCAACCTTGGTGCCAATTTCAGGGCTGATGTAGGAAAAGAAATCAAATCATTTTCATGTATCTTGCAGTTGTAATTATTTCAATATATTTTATCGGGCCTGGGATGAGTGGACAGGTGGGGGGGGGCTGGGTGTTTTGGTAGTGGGCACGGCGATAGTGGTCTTGGCTTTAGTCAAACTAAAGTAAAGGAGTTTGAAAATGGAAAGATGTATGGATGGTCTGACTTACAAATGAATATGGCCCCCTGGATTCTCTGGGAAGGGTTCTACTGAGACGCCGTTACCTTGCTTGCCTCATTTAGTAAGTAACATCCAAAGCTGTGTTGATACATCTCTTGTTACTCCTGAGCACATCATCAGTCATGTTATGTGAGCTCATTGGGTGTTTCTGGTCTTTCAGCATCAAACACCCTCACCCAGGTGACAGCGCCATCATTAATCAGGCCATGGTTTGTGTTCAGGTGGTGCTTCCTTCTCCCAGTTGGCCTCCTCTCCAGATCCAGAGCCATCTCAAGGAACTTTCTGTCCCATCCATGATGTTCTTGATGGCTCTTCTCCTCCTGTCTCTGGTGATGCCAAGAATACTGAAGTAGAGTGATTGCCCTACAACTAACCTCAATGGACATAACACCTTGCCGTCCAGGCCTGTTATGGCAGTCCAGCGCAAGAAGATCCTCATACTCAGTACTTTTCCTTTCATAGGCCTCCTCCAGTCAGTCCTCTCATGGGCCTGTCATCTCTCAAAGACTGATTCTGAGACAAGGAGGATGTCTGGCCTCAAGAAAATTGAAGTAATGTGCTGTGGTAATTCCAGCTACTTCTCCAAATTCACAAAGAGCTGCTAGGCCTCCCATTGGCTTTTTATTTCTTTCTGGTGGTGCTATCCAGCCTTCTCAAAGTTGCAGATATTTGTCTAAGAGGTTAGACTTGCGCTTCGCCTGCTCTTAATTCCCATGCAGACAGCTTCTGCAGTGGGTTTCAGCACCTGATTACAGTGGCATGTGTACCAAACTTGCCCTAGAGCCTTTGAGTATCAATTCAAGATGTGCTCCACTGTCCCTCTACCTGAGACTCCACTTTGCTCCAGCTAAAGAAGTGAGACAGACCGGGCAAGATGTCATACAACTGCCTGCAGCAGAACTTTGTGTTCTATACGTCAGACCGTGTCACCTTTCAGATCACAACCTGCTCTTCACCTCCTCCACTGCAGCTATTACTTCTTCCTGTACTGTTCTCTATTCCCATATTGCTTAGCTGCACCGGGGTCTGCATTTATTATATCACTGTCCCCACCAAGACACTATGACTTAATCAAGTCTCTGCTGGCCACACTGCCTCCATGGCATTCCACTTTCTTCCAGTCTTGACCAAAACCCTAGCCTAAGCCACCATATTATCTCGAGACTTCCTGTAGGTCATCAGCCCTCTTGCCTGAGCCATCTTAACACCTCCTCCTGGGATTTTAAAAGTAGCTTCAGTCTGGTGTTACTCTCATTGAGGGCAACAGTGTTGAGGATACTGGGCAATCCTAGCCATCTTCTTAGACAGCTGCTGCTGCACTGCTTCTCTAAGGACTCTCCAAAGGACATGGACACCTCATAGACGAGCAGCAGCCATGAAATCCTTGGCAGGATTCCGTTCTGGTGCACCCATGCCTTAAACTTGCTGGGAAGCCTTGATGGTCAGATGCTCTCAGGCAGTCCTTCAACTCCTGGCAGGCCACCTGGACCGATGCTCTATTTCGCAGGTGCTATTGAACACCTCACCAAGGCTCTTGACTGACTTTTCGTAATACTGAAGTTGAATCTGTCTCCATTACAAAGTATATACTAAGGGTTATTTCACTTTGCTGCATGGAGGCAGTGGGTACAGCTGCCACTTGATGGATCCCGAGTTCCCATTTCACATAAAGTTTGCATGTTCTTCTTCTGTCTGTGTCACCTATCGTCCCGAGTAAGGGCATCTTATGATTGCAAATTGGCAGTGTGGGAGTGAGTGGGCTCTGCCACTGACTGGCAGTTTCCTGCCTTGTTCCTAATGCTGCTGGGATGTGCTTCATCTCCCTGTCCCAACCCTGAACTGGATTAAGTGGGTTTAGGAATGTTGTGTTCTGTTTTACTTGCTTTTCACGTTAACTGGTGTTCAAGTTAAACTTATTATCAGCCAGATTTGAAGACACTGCCATCTTTGCACATTTCTTTCTGTCTATCAAATACGTTCTAGCCTCCAGGTAAGGTGATTGTTTCAAGGTATGGTAGTTCTACTCACCGATCATGGCACGAGAGAGTGTTAATGTTGATTACCACATGCAAATAAGAATTTCATTGTATGTTGTACATGTGTCAATAATGACCCTTTGAACCTTTAAACTTTATTTTATGTTGTACGCTTTACATTAAGGTAAGACAATACAAAAATCCTCCAGTGTTCCTGTGTAGGGAAATAGTCCCAAGATCCTTCTTGGGCACTCCGGTCTGTCTGGTGTTTCCACCTCTGCCTGGCATCAAATCTCAATCCAAACTCTTTTCATGTATACCTCCTAGATGGTAGAACGAGCTGCCCACTCCATTGGAAATTCTGACACCCTCAAAGTGTTTAAGAAGCATTTGAAGACTCTCTTGTTTGGTGAATTTTTGTCTAACTGATTAGGTTTTTGTAAGGACGTGTAACAAGCTTGTACTTTGCTCTGAGCTCTTCACATGTGATGATCAATTTTGTAACCTTGTCTTATAACACTTGTTCCCAAACAGTTTCTTTTGTAAGTTACTGTGGATAAAAGTGTTACTGAACTAGTAAATATTGTCAGGGATGCCGGGGCAACGACCCAGCCGGGACGCCCTGGAGGACCGGAAGAGGGTCTACGCCCGCCCTGGATCACTTGGAGGCCGCCACCCTGGTTGCTTTGGGGGCCATGGGTAGAAGGCTTGGAAGCCCAACCCTGTAGGGGCCCGTGGTCACCGCCAGGGGCCGCCCCAATGCCTTGGGAACCCTGGACCTCAGCACTTCCGCCACACCAGGAAGTGCTGGGGGGAAGAGAAGCAGGGACACCTGGAGAGCCATACTTCCGCCATACTGGGGCGTGTCAGCGGGAGATTGCCGGGGAGCACCGCGAGCACATCCGGGTGCGGATAAAAGGGGCCGCCTCCCTTCATTCGAGGCTGGAGTCGGGTGGAAGAAGGACTAAGCAGAGGAGAGTGGAGAAGGCCTGAAGAGTGGAGGCATTGTGTGTTGGCCAGGACTTTGGGGACTTGAGGTTTGTGTGCACTGTCTTTGTAAATAGTTTGTAAATAAACATGTTTGTGGGTGAAAACAACATGTCCACCTGTCTGTGTCCGGGCCACATCCACAATATACATGTAAACATCCTATCGAAAGAGCTATATTAATAATAATATTCAAATGCCGTCTAGCATTTAAGAATTTGGACTGTAAAGCACAGCATTGCCAGTTCATCTTATCACTGACTAGCTAAGTGAATCACTTAAGCTGCCAGTGCACCAGCTGTAATAGAAACTGTACTGTGATTTGTAATTCACTTTGGATTAATGTGTCATCTACATAATTAAACATAATGTAAATGAAATAAAACCAAAACCTGGTGAATACGCCTAGCTGGTGGCGGGTGAGGGCTTCAGCTACCCTCATGAATCACTTTATTTCACAAGGCCTGGCAGATCTCTGAATGTGACTTTGGAAGTGAAATCCTTTATCCTGTCCTGCTGAATGTATCGACAGCTAAAACAACAGCCATTATCTGTTAATTACATTAACATTTTATCAGAGCAAGAGTGTGCGGACACGTATCTTGTCCTTTTCAGATAGCTGTCAATCAGCTCAGCAACGGGAGAAGAGCTAAGAGCTGATGTGAGGATGTCGCTCCGAGTCAATACTGCTGACATGTGGGGAGATGTCCCACATCGGTGTGCCTGATGGGCTGACGTCGTTCATATCAGGATTCTTTGATCACGAGGACGTGTGACAAAAGCAGGCTGGAGATGAAAGTGCTCAGCTTTCCAGAGATGCAAAGGTGATGTGTTTGCCATACCCAAGAGCAGTTTACAGATCAGGGGGAGGAGGACGTTGTGAACTGTTTGCTATCTGTTCTATTTCATGCTGGTAACAAGCTGATTAGACTGGAATGATCATCTAAAATGTGACGTCCAAAAGTGCATGCTGCATATAGGGGTCAACCATGACAACCCTCACAATTTAGATAATCTCATCCATTTTTCTATCTATCTATCTATCTATCTATCTATCTATCTATCTATCTATCTATCTATCTATCTATCTATCTATCTATCTATCTATTGTCACACACGTGCGAGTAGGAGGACGTTGTATGGACCAAGCAAAGGTAATTCCAAGGTAATTCCGGTGCACAGACTGACATCAGAAGAACATCACTTCTGGTTCCCATACGTCACTTCTGCTCTGATCCCTTAAAGCCGCCATTTTTGCAAACCCTCACCAGTTCTGTTTTGGACTCAGTCTTGTGAATATCTCTGTTCCTTTAAAAGCCTTTTGCAGCCAGGGAGATTATACGGGTGGCTGCCCCAAACCTTTTTGAGTGTGTCGAGTCTTACCCTTTTTACACTATCTATCTATCTATCTATCTATCTATCTATCTATCTATCTATCTATCTATCTATCTATCTATCTATCTATCTATCTATCTATCTATCTATCTGTCTGCCTGTCGCTGGTGCCTTGTGTGAGGCAATTGCCTTAAGTGGCACTTCGATTAGAGTCAGGGCATTTACATACATTTTTAACATAACAAAATGAGAATTAAGTATGAACCATACTAATAACATACATATCAAGTGTCTAATTTGCAAGAAACATATGCATTTTAAAAGTTTCAGATATCTATTGAAGTTCAATTCAGTGGGCTCTGTCACAATATGAGCTTCAGAGAATCAAAAGGCACCTGAGCATTTCAAAGCTACATCTCTGTGACTTATGTTGCTGTTCTTATTTTCAATATGTCATTTGAGTGACATATAATGATTGGCTAAACTGACCTTGTGCAAGTATTGGAGTGCATAAAGTGGGGGAACGGGAATATTTTATGCCTTGCAAAGCCTCCTGCACCTCTGGATTGTGTTAAGTTGGTTTGACAGTCATGTATAATGTTATATTGTATACTGGATGTTTGACTAGAGGCCAGTGCAATATCTATCTATCTATCTATCTATCTATCTATCTATCTATCTATCTATCTATCTATCTATCTATCTATCTATCTATCTATCTATCTATCTATCTGTCTGTCTGTCTGTTTGTCTGTCTGTCTGTCTGTCTGTCTGTCTGTCTGTCTGTCGTACAGCTGTTTTCTTCTGAACAAAGCTTGAGCTCCAGGGTGACTTCTGCTTTACTGAGTCAGTCAGTCTGATACCCCCATGCCACTTAGGTGACGTCTCCACCTTTGTCACCTTTAATGAGCCTGGGAGCCGACTGGCTTTTGTTCTGAAGGTCTCTTGAATTTTTGTAGGTGCTTTTTCTCCCTTACTGGTGACCAGTCTCACCCACTCAGGCTCTCAAACAACTGACTCAGTGCTGTGAAGTGTGCTATCTGTTAAGGTGGATAAGGATGGGGAAGAACAACTCACTACTTTTTAGCATGTATAACACTATACTTTATGTATGTAGACATTTGTACATAAGTGTACACGAACCCAATACATACTGTACGTTGGTGTCTGATTAGTAGTTCATTTTAACTCTGTTCATGGAATGGTTCCACTTTCAAACTGGTGCCCTGACAGGTGATTGAAGTGGCATCTCCTGTAGATAGGCAGGACGACTTTAGCTCTTGGGATAAATAATGCATTTTCTGTAGGTCTACAACAGTGACACCTCTTATCTCATGGCTCATAAAAAATATACACTGCAAAAACAAAAAAGGAAAAGAAAAAAAATTAGAAAGATAAAGGGATTTTGATTTGAAAACATGGCTGACCAAGGGTGCTGAAGAGTTAAAGGAGGAATAGTCGAGCGACTTACTTAAACACATCGCTGCAATTCACAAGAAAATGCTAAGGACCAGTGGTGGCAAAGAAACAGAGGGAAAGAAAGAGATATCAAGTGTAGTAATCAAAATGAAAAATGGGGCCCAGGCTACTTTAAACAAGAGCTAATTTATCAAGAGAAGGTTTGGATAAGTAGTCGAGTTGCTGCCGTTCAGTAAGTACCCGTTCCGCACCAAATTATTCCACCCCTGCCTGCATGCTACCATAAATCATACATTTGCACACATCTTTTCCTATTAGATGTTGCACTCAGCACGGATGGCCATTCAGCGGCCCAACACAGACTAATAGGCTACAACTTTTTTAATATTATGAAAGGCGTTTTTTTTTTTTTGCTTTCTTTAACCCACAGCACATATGCAGTTTCACGTGAATGGTGCGTAGTCAGAATAAAAGGCCTCTGTATTTACCCAAGTGCTTGGCTGACGCTGGCTTTTATTCAGAGTCGCTCTCTGGATTGTGTCACAGTGCCAGTCTTGAATTAACACGACATTAGTTACACTCTCAGACGCGGCACGTTTACAAGAGCTTGGAGAGCCTGAGCTTTCTGCGCTCTTTGGATTAAAATATTGTATGGTGTGTGAGGGAAGCCTCACCTTTGGTGAACGTGCAGATGTGGTGACTTCTGAAGGGGTAGAGGGAACCAAGCCCTAAACGCGAGTGCCTTCCTGCTTCACAATAGTGTATTGGGGTCTTCTGAAGTGGGTTGTCAGTGCTTTTAGTGGTAGTTTGTGATGACACACCAAGACCCTTAGAATAAGAATTCTTTACTTCTGCAGAAGGGAAGCCCACAACCGACCACACCAGCCAGCTTCTGAGAGCCAGGGGTTAATGCAGAACATTTTATATGTCTGCACTCTAGCATATTGGCTAAACAATAAGCACCTCACTTCTAATTCTATGTGACTGGCTAAACAGTGGGTAACGATAATTAATAATTCACGTCTTCTCGTGCAAAACCTTTCCACACTTAACAGCATCCTCTGTCCTCTGTGCGAAACCCCCCAATAGTGTCTTTCAATATAATTCTAATAATGATTTCTGAGACCCTAACATGTGAAAGTGTCCAATGGGAGCTGAGAACTTTAGGGCTTATTGCTAGTATGATGATGTTATGGGGGAACACGTGAGGTGCACTCCATACAGCCATTTCACTGAGACCACTTCAAATCAGGTTTAGTAGAAGCTTAAGACGCACTGTGTTTATTTTCTCTCAAACATATTTTATATACATGCATTTATTTACTTTTAAAACTGACAAAATTAATCAAAGTTACTTATACATCCAAAATATAGTATGGCAGTTTCAGTGTTTCTATAGCTGGAGTACTGGAAGGACATGTGAGTGGACCACCTTGAACCAACAGTCTTACAGTTTACTGTCAAGGGCCTTGGCTAGTTGACCCTACCGTTATTCAACAGTTCATAATGCCCTTCTACAGTCCAGGGGTGCTTTACAGTTATCCAGGGCCATCTTAACGTATGGGCACAATGATTGAACACCCCTCGTATGTTTCAAAACAGGGGCCCCAGTGCATCATTAGGCCGTAAAGACGGATATTTTACATTCACTTGCATCACATAGCGAGAACTGAACCTGCAGCTTTAGGGCTAAAGGTTCAAAGCCTGGTGCACTAGGCCTCACACCTAAGGCAGCTTGAAGTTCTACGTTAAACATGACGTGCTTCTACAGTTGGAGGGCAAACACAGTACAAGTGTCACTTCACGCCGCCCAGGCAGTAGTGTGGACAAAACACACCCATGTGCTTCTGCTTTACTCTCCAAATCCTCATCCTCTAGGTCTCTCACAATTTATGTTCTGTAGCACCTTCCATAGTGAATTCAAGGACAAAGGGAGCCGCGCCACAGACACAGCATTCTACAAGAATTTGCCTCTCTTTTATGTTTTAAGAAGTTTCTACTGTTTTCTCCACTAGTGCTCATTTGCAAATAAGGACACACATTTTGGCATCATCATTTAAAAATAGTATGATAAACATCGAGAGCTAATAAAAAAATAGGGCTTTGTATGACCGATTAACAACTGTCAGCCACACCAACGTCCATAAAACAGCAAGGAGTGACATGGAGGCACTCTGAGATTTAGAAAGAACAGAGAGACAGAAACAGAGAGGCAGTTTTTAATATTTATGAGCTTTATTTTTAGCTTGACCACAGACCTACCACTTTTAGACTATTAATATTGAATGGAACCTTATGAAATAGATAGATAAATAAGAACAGTGCATTAGGTTGATAATTTGATAGACATATATGAATGGCACTATAAACAGATAGACAGAAACTTTATTAATACAAAGGAAATTGCAGAATTACATCAGCAGACATAAAATGGCACAAATCAACATATCTCTCTATTATAAAAGAGGCAAGACTATTGCCAAGAGATTTTATCAAGTCCCGGCCTCCTCTCGACCATTTTTAACCAAGCCCACGGTCCTCTCACGTCTCATTCGTGTCAATGCTTTTGTCAGATACAGTTCGTTTTCCTCACTTAAAGTTCCCAATAAAAGAAGACTTATTATGTCCAAATCTTATTGAAGAATTTCATCCCAAAGGGTTTTCAACAGAAGAAATGAGTACACGGGCAATCTTAGTACCAAGAAACGATGAAGTCAAATGAATTCCCGCAAAAATTGTTGATCGGTTACATGCCAAATTGGTTAAATTGCGTATCAATAGACTATGCTGTCGAACAGTTCTGACATGTAAAATTTTAGGTAATGTAGTACCTCTTGCACGGAAAACATTACACACCAAAGATCGTGATATGCTATTCATATTAAAACGTTTACAGTTTTCCATTAGAATAGCTTTTGCTATGACAACTAACAAATCACAGGGACAAACATTAGAAAAAGTTGGATTATTTAGTAGAGAGAAAGAAACGATATTCACTCACGGGCAGTCATACGTTGCATTGTCACGATGTAACTCCAAACACGGAATCAAAATTCAATGTGATATTAATTGAGGTTTACGGTAAAAGTGTAAGTTTAAAGTGTTTGCGTGTTAATTTTAAAGCCAAACAGAACAAAAACGTATAAAACAACATAAAACATAATTTTTTTTCAATATATTATTTTTTATTTTTTTAAATATGGTTAATTACTCACTGTAATGTAAAATAGTTCTATTATGCATATGTAACAATTCCCATAAAAATAACAATCTGTTTAAATTGTGCGTCCGCTTCCCCATACGCAAGCGGCAGATCCACAAAGTGGCTACCGCGTAGCATCCACCTGGGGGTTGGCGAGCGAAGTGAGCACAGGGCTGAGCCTCCTAGTACAGTAATAAGAATGGTCATAATCATAAGTATGTTAGCTTGGTATAAATCCACATATAACAAGAATTATCCATAAGTATTTTTAACAAAGTAGATATTTACTAAGTGTTAAGTGATTAGAATTGCTCTTACTTACAAGTTGCAGTTTCACAGTACTAGATGTCAGTCATTGGCACAGCATATTGCACATTGTGCCACTGTCTGTTAAGGCGTCCACTAGACCAGCTCAGTACCATTAGGCACACAGGAAGGAAGACCACCTCGGCTGAGGGGTGACTCATTATAGGAGCAGGAATTACCTCACATAGATCGATAGATAGATAGATAGATAGATAGATAGATAGATAGATAGATAGATAGATAGAAAAGGCACTATATGATAGATAGATAGATAGATAGATAGATAGATAGATAGATAGATAGATAGATAGATGAGAAAAACACTGCATTAGGTAGATAATTTGATAGAAAGATATGAAAGGCACTATATATTACATAGACGCTATATTAGATAAATAAACATAACTGTTTTTTATTAGATAAATATTTTGAAAAACGCTATTGTAGGTAAATGGGTATGAAAGGCATTATATTTTCTAGATGGATAAGGTGCTATAAATGATAGATAGATAGATAGACAGACAGACAAAGGTACTATATAATAGTTAGATATTGACTCCCTAAATAAGACTCTGCCTTACTGCACATTACACCACTTCAATTTTTTGCAATAACTAATGCTTTCTGCTAAAATATATTAAAAATAAAAATTCAGATGTAGAGCCATAGGTGTGTCTATACTATATAATGTAACATGCCTTGGATGGCATTTCATAATTTTTGAACAACAATATTATCTCTCTCTGCTCTGTGGTCAGGACATTACTACACTGTGGCAATGCTGGCAAAGTAGATGACATGAAGAGCCTCAGATAATCTGAAATGTCCTAATTTTGTCGTGGACATTTTGAGTAACAAGGAACCATTTATTGAGACATACAGTATATAACTATTTGAGAAATAAATAAAAATGTATTCATGAAAAGTGACAATCAATTAAATTCACCTAAATGTTTCTCTCCGTGAATGTGCTGTGTTCATTGGTTGATTGTATTCGCTGAATTTTTCACTGAAAATTCTCCCTTTGTCTGGCGTAGGCAAACCTTTTTTCCCCCACATGATGCTTTGCAAAGCCAGAGTGACATCACAAAGCTGCCAGAGCCATGTTGGTTAAGGAAGTTGCTAACCAATCTGCAATTATTTGCCTGATTTCTGTTTCCCACATGGAGAACTTGCACACATACGTGTAGTACACCTCACACTCTGTGGCACTACCGATCTGATTCACACGCCTGTGAACTGTGTATGGTGTATACATACTTGCTTGATATCAACACTCCAGCCATTTTTGCATGAGAAAAAAATGTGCTGTATTTTGATTTGAGGGGCTACGTTATAATCCACTCTAAACTAGTTCACTTTCTCCTTCCCCATTAACTTTAGCACATTTTGCAGAGTTCACTGAAGTTTCCAAACATTTCAGCCATTTCTCTGAACTTGGAGTTGTTCATGAAATGTACACTTATTTCAGAAATAATTACACTCTCATACACTGATATCAAGTAATTAAAATAAACTGATTCGAATGATATAATATACACACTGATTTGATTAGTAAATATACAACAAGCACTCGTTAAGAACAAGATAAATTTGAGAAACGAGAGGAGGCCATTCAGTCCATCAAGCCTGTTTGTTTAGCTAACAGCTAAGCTGTCCTAATATCTCATCCAGATCCTTCTTAAAGGTTGTCAAGGTATCTGCTTCAGCTGCATGTCTTCATAGTTTGCTGCAGATTCCTCCTTAACTTCAGTCCTTCCCCTTAATTTCCACTGATGCCCTTGGAGAAATCCACGCCCTTTGGAGAAGAGGACTCACATTCACCTCCTTTAACCCCACTGAAATAAGCAGCACTTCCTCTGCGCAGTGAAGCAGACCCTGACATTAACATCAGAATATTCTCACAAGACAAACTTCTCGGACGCTGGCAGCGTCTCTTTTTCTTTATTAGTTCTTAGGTCAGGTTTGCTTGCATTTTAGCTGATTGGTTTCCATCTTTAATGTGCTTTTCATTGGGGTCAACAAATGTTCTTTTCTCGCCTCTTTTCCTACAACATGCACTTTGCATTCATTTTCCTGTCTTTGCAATCCATCAAATATATTTATTCAGATTTCTGAATTAAAATGCATTGCCAATAAGGTGTTTTCCTCAATGGAATGAGAGCTTCATTTTCCCTAATATTAAAAAAAAAAAAAAAAAGTACTAGGGGTTTGTGATTAACTCTTCACTCGGTTGATGACTTGTTAGCTATCGGCGGCTTTTTGCTGTGTGCGTAATTCTTTGAAAATGACTGAATTGAGTCCTACTGTATCGAGCGTCCCACAACAGCCCTTATATCCATCTGTCCTGTCTGAGCTCCATGAAGTGTAAAGACTTGCCATCCCAATAAGACACACAAACTCCATATACAGTTAGGTACTCTATATGTGTAGATATAGGAGGACATCTGTTTGTGCCTTATAACCAAGAACAAAACAAGCCAAAAGAGGACTTCTGTTCAAATGTTAAAATAAGGTGAAGGTTTATCAGAGGAAAATGAACAAGCTGAATATTGTTGGACCACCTATCCAGGTGCCAGGCCCCTTCTCTGATTGTGGGCTAACGTGCTTTATTATAGGTCTCACTTATTTGGTGCCTTCCTGCTGTCAGGGCCTCTCTAGCCTTTGCTTAATGTGCCATCTTCAATAAGGGCTTGTTTTAAACTGTGTAGTCTTACTTCCAGAATGTTGTTTTGTGTAAAAGTGTTCACGAATGTTAAGGTTCTTTTTATATTGTTAGACAAGTTTAATACTTTAATAAAGTCTAAATTAGTCTTGATTTTCATGTACGCCCCACATCATAAGGCTAGGGCTGGCTGCTTCAGCTTCAATACCTTAGCAAGGGCCAGAAGTCGTTTCACTCATGAGCCACACTCCTCTCGGGACCCTCGAAATTCTACCCCTGAACATTTTCAAACTACCTTAGCAAAGGTCCCTAGCTGCATTCCTGCTGCGACTTCCCTTTGGAAGTGCTGCA
Organism: Polypterus senegalus; assembly: GCF_016835505.1. Taxonomy (NCBI): domain Eukaryota; kingdom Metazoa; phylum Chordata; class Cladistia; order Polypteriformes; family Polypteridae; genus Polypterus; species Polypterus senegalus. The sequence goes on along the minus strand of NC_053171.1, from coordinate 38,879,208 downwards.
CAGATCTAATAGAATGAATACAGCTCACACCTGAACGAACATGCAAGGCCCGGAGAACCTCCTGCCAGGTTACTGTGATCCTTCAGTTTCCCTATCGCTACCTTTGAAAGAACTAAACGAAAAATGAATCCCATTTACCAATTGGGGCTGATGATATCACTAAACAAGGCAAGTTTTAGTGAGATAATATTGAATACTTTTCTTCAGAAGAAAACATCTAGAATTATCTTATTTGCAAATCCCAGAATTCAACACTCTGTTCAAACACATTTGTTATTCCCATCAATTTGTGCAGCTGATGATGCTTCAAAAGAAGAACAGATCTAATGAACTCCTTTCCCTAAAGTGGACTCAAACTTGGCCCACCATATCTTCTAGAACGTTACTTGTATCGTTAACCCTTCAAATGCTTGTCTTCATTCAGCTTCTCCTGGTGTCCCCGCTACCACATCTCCTGGCAGTATGATGGCACTGAACTAACTGCCTGCTTGTCCAGTCTTACTGTCATGTGTCCTTATCACAAGTAATAGCAGCTTTCTCTCATGAGCTGAGACTGTGTCTTCAAACCTAAATAGTCCTAAAATAAAGCGCACAAGTTAAACATTATTTAATAAACCGAAACAGCTCAATTTTTTACTCCCAATTACACAGAGGCTTCGCTAAATATCCTTTGCTGGTCAGGGTGGGTCTGTAAAGCCCCGGGCTCTTGTTCCACTGCACATTGCATTGTTTTACCCTTTGCACACCAGCCCCCTAAAACATCACTTGGTTTGCACAAACACAAGGCCCTTGGACCTTCCTGGCTGTACACCCCTTCTGTCGTTTATGTGCCCATGACCATCCTTGAGTCTCTTTGCAGTGTTGCTCAGGTGGAGCATTTAGGACACTGACCTGAGATCAAAGGAGCACAGCGCCTAGCAGTTTTCTGACACCAGCTACTGTGGAATTCACTTCTGGCGTGATGCTGGGGACCCTCCATTACTGATAGGAATTACAGGGCAGCTCCCTTTCTGTCTTGACGTCTCTCTCTGGTTATGTTTTCATTCTTTTTGTCATCTGTTATTTGTTTTTTGCCCCGGTCCCTTTCCTCTCTGGTTCTCAGTTAGGGCCTTCAGGATCCCTGAATATTCTGTCTGATTGCCTCAGTTCTTTGTGAGACATTTGTTACTCCTCCAGTTTCCTTTGTCCTTTTGACCATTTCTATTTTGACTTGTTGATTTTTTGATCCTTTAGCCCTATGTATCTGGTTTAAAATTTTGGTTAGTGGATTTGGTTTTGCCTTTATTTGGATTTTTCTGGTTTTGTTCTTTTCTTATGGATATTTGTATTTTTAGTCTTGCATCCTTGAATTTTGTTCTTTAAATTGTTTGATGTTTTCATCATTGGATTTTTTTTGTTGCTTACTCTAATTTAATAAACTAGCCAACCCGCGGCGTACCATACGCCGCATAATCAGGCCGGTTTTTTAATGATTTTTAAGCACAGGAAAAAAATTAACCTTTGAAAAATCGGTATTGTAATAAATCAGCAAGAAAAGCAACATTATAACAATGCATGAAACAAACCAACACAGTAAAACAGTTTTCTATGGTGCACGCGGTCGTGCGTCATAACCGAAAACTCGTTTTTTAAAGACTGCTTACTTCATTGTATTTTAACCTCAGTTGTAAAAGATTGTTTTGAGGATCCCATAGGTTACCCCTCGCAAAGCGTTTAACACGCTGCATATGACGATTCACCTCCGCGAGAAACATGCCTCTATGAACAGTCAACGTGGCTTGGAGGTGCCAGGAGTTGGTGGACGTGGCTCCTTCTGCGTGCGCCATAGGTGTCTTACTTGTCAGCGGCTCAGTGAGTCCATGCCCTTTCTGGCGTGCTTTCCATGGTTGTCTTGCCTTAGTGAATTATATATATAGATAATTAATAGATCTTTTTTGGATCAGATGTTTTGGCAATTCCCCTCTCTGTTAATGAGGTTTTAGGTATTTTTGAGGTATTCAGGCTTTTATGAATTTGTTTAGGCCCAAATCACAATTCTTTCATCTTCTCCCCAAACAGAAAGTGTGGTACCCAGTGACTATGGACTAGGAGTCCCAGGTACTAAAGAATTACAAAGCACAATGTCTCAAACACTAATGCTAAATGCACACTAGAGGTGGAGGTGGAAATCACCGTCAAACTATAGCCAATAATAAAGGCTTTGTAAATAAAAGGATTTACAATCACAAAACGCTCTGACTCACTAAGAAGCTCCAAAGAGCAAAAAAAGCATAAACGAGTCGGCAACAAGGCTATCCCAGCAAACGATATCCCAAAACCACAATCCAAAAGCAAAGTTAAAACCAGTGCAAAAAGTCAAAAAATTCGTAATCACAATAGACATATCAACACACAAGAAAATTCACCACCACCAGGCACATTCGAAAGGAACCCCCAGGAACTGTAAGAGATCCCCTCAGATTTACAGTATAGGTCGGAGGGCAGTTCCTGGCAGTGATTGGTAGGCCACAAAACACATGGAACATAACCCAGGTAGCTTACATACATGATGTGAACTTGAACCCGGACACAGACATACGGCAAATGTGCCAAAACACACACATTTTATTTCCTTCTCTGCACAACACAATGATCACAGTGCACAAATCACCACCAATAAAACTCTCAGTCCCTTCTCTTTCTCTCTTCTGTCTCTTTTCTTCTGCCACATCCACTCCTCACTCGCAAGCTCCATCCTCTTCCACCCGACTCTGGCTCCTCGAGTGGAGTGAGGCGGCCTCCTTTATACTGCACCCAGAAGTGTTCCAGGTGCTTCCCGATCAGCACTTGTGGGTGTGGCGGAAATGCTGTATGCCACGACTCCTGAGCTGTCCAAAATGCCCCCTGGTGGTGGCCATGGAGCCACGCAGGGTTGAGCTGCTAAGCTCCAGTTCCGTGGCCCTAATGTAAACCAGTCTTCTCCTCAAAAGGGCATCCCAACTGGGCAAAATCCCCGGCTGTCCATCACAATAAACTAAATCATAAACAAAGAACAATACATATAATCAACAAAAGTAACATTAACATAAATCAAAGAATCAAAAATGAACAAAACAGACATAAAACATGGATATGAACCACGGCCAGAGAAGGTACTCTGGAAGAGACATGAGGCTGAACTGTATATGTATGTGTATGAAGGATGAACTCTGTCAGCCCCAAATATTAGAACTGTTACAAGACATGAAAAGTGTCCGAGGGTTATTGTGAGTGCAAGACAGACCAGGAGATGATATACATAAGCACTCAGAACAAGCAAAGGGTCAAAGTCGTGATATCAGAATTGAAGTCGAAGCAATAACTTGATGTTAGGCCTACTTGAAAGGAAAGCTGACTACACTAAGAAAGAGTTTTGAAGTAGCGTGTGTCCATTAAGGGGTAACGCATAGTGTGACTGTCACCATATTTATGGCATCACTTCTGTGAAATCCTCAACGTGACAATCCTGGTCACATGACACTTCCATACATCCATCCATCCATCCATTAATTATCCAACCCGCTATACAGTATCCTAACTACAGGGTCACGGGGGTTTGCTGGATCCAATCCCAGCCAACACAGGGCACAAGGCAGGAAACAAACCCCGGGCAGGGCACCAGCTCACCGCGGCACTTCCCATACAGTACTGCATAAACAAAGAAAATCGGATGTGAATGAAGATGAACTTGGCCCAATCAAATCAAAATGTAAAATCAACTTTATAAACAGAATCCTTGTGATAAAAGGACATAAAACACACTTACTGTAAAAAAAATGTTCAACATTACAGTAATGTTATTGCTGTCCACAATGTTTTGTAGACAAAAGGGCCAAAACTTAAAAATAGAGGATGCATGTTGAGGGTATTTGACTAAACTGATAAATGTGTATTCAATTTGAATATTTAAGAAATAAGAAGAGAAAAGAAATATCACAAATAAAATGAAGTAATATTCAATCGATGGACAATGTAATTAATACTGAAATAAATCTGAAACAAAAAACATTGCAACTAACAAGACCAGAAATAACACAATGATTAATGGTGTCTTATGCACTACAAAGCACTGACTGGTACTGCTAAAATAACAGGAAAAAGGAACCACTAAAAACAAAACACTCATTGAAATCAGAAAATGAAAATCCTGTGGAACAAAGCAATGTTTGAACACATCTCATTTAAATCTGCTTAAATTGTATCCAGCACACACAATCTGAATTGTGAATGCTGTCAGTGGACCTTACTAGGTCATATGTTTTAGGAATGTTCTACACTCTGACGATTTTAGTTTAAAACTTTTAGAAATCTCTCAGACAGCCTTGAAAGTAAAATCGTTCTTAAACCTTGAACAGTACTGTTTGGAGTAACACCAGAAGGATTAGCATTAATTTGAGAAATATTGCATCGAGGAAGTCTATACCAGGGTGTAAATACAGCAGAATGACACGAACAGGCCATTCAGCCCAACAAGTCCATTTCATCTTAGTGCTCTAGACTGTTCAAAATAACATCAAGTCGAGATGTGAAGGTCCCTAAAGTCCTGCTCTCCACCTGACTACTTGGCAGTTTCTTCCATGTGTCTGTGGTTCTGTGTATGAAGGAAAACTTTTTAACATTTGTGCAAAAACTGCACTTAACAAGTTTCCAGGTATGTCCCCATGTTCTTGTTGCCGAATTAATTTTAAAGTAAAAGCCTGAATCCACTCTACTAATTTCAATCATGTCTCCTCTTAATCTCAGTGTGCTTAAACTGAAAAGGCTCATCTCCTTCAATCTCTCCTCTGGACTTTCTCTAGCACTGCTTAGAGTATTTTCCATTTCTAATGGAAGCGTTTAAGTATTGCTTCGAAGAAAAACACAGGCAAAAGTTTAAATGAACAAAAAAACCCAAACCTGAAAGCATGAAGTTAACCCGCTAGTCCGCTAGCAGGACTGCACAAGGTTAGCACCTTGGATGACGTGAGTGCTCCATTTTGATTTCCCCTCCACTCCCCTCATGTGACCAACCCCATAACTGCTGTTACCAAGCAGCACATTCAGATGGCCAGGCCTGGGGCAAGTGTGATCATAACGGGGACATTTGTGAGCCAATGTGACTGAAACCAAAAAGTGCGAAAAAACAAAGTCTGAGAAAAGGACTCGGCAATGAAGTCCTCAAGGCAACGCAGTGCTGCTGAAAAATGTCAGCCTCCGCAGAAGGAGCTCAACTCAAATGGCAGCAGAGTACAGTGGAGTCCCTGCCAAGGAGAAGGACAGAGGCAGAAAGTCACCAACAGGCAAGCCGTATAAAGGTGCTACCGTAAACAAATTTGCTGGCTTGTTAGTTGATGGACCCCACAGCTTTTAGTGCACACAGGAGGCCTGATTCAGGACGTATTCACCTACTGTGTCCGATCAGCTGCTCTCTTATTCTCATTTACAAAAGACTGAAGTAAGGATAAGCTTCTTAAGTTCAAAGAGTTCAACACATCGGATAAATTCAAGAGCTTAGCCTGTATCCAGTTTGTCAATGGAAAAAGTCAAATACAAAGAAAGAAAAATCTGCATTAGCAATGATGAGGCATCTTGGTTCTTTAACACATTGAAAGTATTTTAAAATATTAAGAAATCTCCAATTGATCAAACTTGGGGTCTTTATTTTAAGATAAAAGAAAACAGATAAGTAAATAAATCAAATAGACAATACAAATAAGCAAATCCACCTAAATAAATGAGCAAGTGTCTGTGCATCTGTGTGCCCATCCGGTTGCTAGGTCTCTGCTTTTTCAACAGATGGCTAATCACAAACATTTGTAGTCTTCTTTTTCTTCTTCTTTCGGCTGCTCCCGTTAGGGGTTGCCACAGCGCATCATGTTTTTCTATATCTTCCTGTCCTCGTCATCTTGTTCTGTTACAGCCATCATCTGCATGTCCTCTCTCACCACATCCATAAACCTTCTCTTAGGCCTTCCTCTTTTCTTCTTCCCTAGCAGCTCTATCCTTAGCATCCTTCTCCCAATATACCCAGCATCTCTCCTCTGCACATGTCCAAACCAACACAATCTCACCTCTGTCAGTTTGTCTCCCAGCCATCCAACTTGAGCTGACCCTCTAATGTTCTCATTTCTAATCCTGTCCATCCTCATCACACCCAATGCAAATCTTACCATCTTTAACTCTGACACCTCCAGCTCTGTCCCCTGCTTTCTGGTCAGTGCCACCATCTCCAACCTATATAACATAGCTGGTCTCACTACCGTCCTGTAGACCTTCCCTTTCACTCTTGCTGGTACCCGTCTGTCACAAATCACTCCCTTATGCCATCTGTTGAAATGACAAATGCAATTCATTTTATTCCTACCTGCATTACAAAATGCATCCCAATAGATGATGCACTTTAAACGTTAACACTGAGGTCTGCGTTGATTTTAATCCGTCTTAGATGAGCAGCACAACTAGTAAATAAATTAAATGCAAGAGCCATCCATCCATCCATTTTCCAACCTGCTATATCCTAACTACAGGGTCACGGGAGTCTGCTTGAGCCAATCCCAGCCAACAAAGGGTGCAAGGCAGGAAACAAACCCAGGCAGTGCGCCAGCCCACCACAGTAAAAGCAAGAGCTCCGAACAAAATTAAGAATAACCTAAATTATCATTAACGGTATGCAATTTGTATCTGTTGTAGTTCTAACAGTAAAAGTCATGCTATGGTTAGATAGTCAGGGAGAAGATGAAAGCAAAAACTCCACTTGACAGGATGCTGGAGAAAATAAACTTCCAGGAGCTCTGAGGACAAAAGACCACCCACCTCCCACACTACAGTAAATGCAATAAAATTTTTTATCATTGTAATAATGCACCATTCTCAAAGATCCGATGTGTCAGGTCTCATCAGCAGTTGGCACCACCACATTCCTCCCAAAATCAAAGGTGGCTGCAGAGTTCTGTGATCAGGTGGCAGTTGTGTTCTGTAGAAAACTGGAAAAGAGAGGAGAGCAAAGTCATAGGTAGTGACTAGCATGATAATTAAGTATATCATACTGAAGTAATTGTTACAACAGGAGCAAGATAGAGTTATGGAACTACCATGTTCTGAAATATTGTCTTGGCCCAGTGTATCCTTCTCACTAAGGCATTTCCGATCACTGGTGCATAGCAGCATAAGGCCACCACACCACTTCTTTTACACTTGACTCTCAGAATGATAAGCAAACCTGCATGTGAGGATCAAAGATTACAACTAGAAGTGAAGGGTACAGACGGCGCTCCAAAATTCAAGGGGTTAGAGCGTTCAGAGCCTTATATAAAAAAAATTAGTACTGCAAAGAAAACACAACCCGCCTGATGGTACCAAGAGCGGAGAGATGTGCTCAGATTTTCCTCTACTGTTTCAGATTCCTGCTGCTGCATTCTGAAGTGGCTGCGGTCGATTGATGTCTCTCTTAGGTAGTCCTATCAGGAGGGCATCTCTGTGAACAAGCCGGCTAAAAACAAGAGTTAGAGTTCATTTTTAGGCATGTTGAGATCTTCTGAGTGGTCTAACTCTTTCAATATTCTTATAAATGAAAGAACACAGTTTTAGTAATATGGTTAGTATGCGATTTGGAGTTTAGATCCCACTCCATAAAAATGCCCAAATGCTTTACCTCTGGCTTTGATTTGTAAGACCGGGTGATCAAGATCAAGACACATTTTTTTATTGCTGCCAGTAACTAATATTAGGCCACACTGCTCGACCATAAAGGTCCAGTGCCCATCCCAAACTGAACATGGCTTCGTTTGTTTAGATTTTTACAAAGGTAAGAAGACAAAGCAAGTAACCTAAAAACAGCGGTGTGAAATAATTGGACCTTCAGCAAACATAAAACCATAAACACTATGATAACCGCCATGTAAGACCTGCTTATCATTGGGAAGTCTTATGTTTTGTTGTCATAATCCTTAATTTAATTCTTACGACTCACATCCAGACTTGTCAGTTCTCAATGCACTTTGACGTTCACATTATACCAGTACCCTTTAAGAATGCCAACGGATTTCTTATGGCATCCACAGTGGTGGGCCCCAAATGAGAATAGTTCTGAGACCTTCTTTTCCTTTCTTTCTCTGTCAAATTGAGGTTCCTCATGCCACACTTTCCTTTTTTTTGTTCCTCTGCGAAGCTCCGGTAGCATTTGACTCTGTTCTCACAGGCCGCTCCCCAGATAATAAGCACAGTTTTCTCTCTGAGGTCATCCTGAAATTCTGAGTTAACTGGGTGACCCTGTCAGCACCTGGTGTCCGCGCTCATTGTCAGTTTTCAGTGGCACCCTCCAGTGGTGCCCTTCTTTAGGTATTGCAGCTCTTGGAGGCCACTGCTTTCACTGGACCCCTCAGTTTAGTTAAGTGAGAACTGCTACGTTATGCTGATGGACTGATCTCACTAAATGAACTGTAATCCCAGGGTCCCCCATTCACTTAGCAGGACAGTTGTCTAATTAGGTTACATCGTCTACCTTGGGCTCACCGGTGGGGTGGCAAGAATATTCACAACGTCAGTTCCACTGCCTACGTCCATTTAAAATGATTTTCTCATCCACTAATAAACATCTGGTCTCCTCAGAGGTGTCAGCAATCCCAGCCAAAGGCCAGGAAAGCTGAGCTACAGATTAACCAGATGTGTTCTAATTTCCTCCTATAATTTGGTTCGCTAGAAATATGCGAGAGATGCCCCAAAATCAAAATAGTCACCCGGAGGGTGAAAAATTGGCTTTTGTAATTTTGTACCTGGCTGGTATCAAACGACTCCACCAAAATGTCCGTGAAAAGCCGCATCTGTTTGCTTGCACCTAAAAGCTTAAGGAGCACAGGACGTGTTCACTCAAATGCTAAGAGGACCTAACAATGATAAATTGAGTCTTTGACTTCCAATAGAAGTTGCATGATGGCTTGGCATCTTTGTGAAGTAATGCACCGCATTGTGACCAAATCTTGTTATGTCCCCGTTTCATTGCTCTGACAGCATGAGGGATGCTTGGTTTTGTTCTTTCCAGTGTTGTCATCCATCATCCTTTGCTCAAGCGCAGTCCGTCTCCTGCTTTTTGTTGAGACATTTTGCATCTGCCAAACCCTGCTTTACTTATCTCGAAGTATGCCAAGACATTCTGTAACCTATTTCCTGTGTATTTGTTTGCTTTTTTATTATTATTATTTTTGGGTCTTCTCTTTCATTCACTCCACTTCTTGAATAAAAGCTGGGGGTAGTTTATCATGTGCTAACTGAAATTAATGTTCAATACTGTGTGTTGTGAAAGATGGTGAATAAGTAATTAGCGTACTGTGCTTTGAAGCAGTGCTATGCTGCTTTGGAATATTTGTGAATATTTTTCCTCACTTTTCGTTTGTGTTAAATTAAGAAGCTACTTTGAAATCTAAACCAACTCTTCTTCTCCCATCCATTTTTACGTGTGCTTAATCCAGTTCCAAAGATTTTCATTTATTTGTTTAGCAGATGCTTTTATCCAAAGTGACTTTCAACAGTGGTCAACCTGAATGAGTAGACGTCAGTCTGGGGGACTGTTTAGGAATCAGTGTTACAGGACAAGGTTACAAAATTGATTATCACAGAGCAACATGCCAGCTTGGTACTCTTCCTTGGTTACAAAAACCTAATCAGTTTGACAAAAATTCACCAAACAAGAGAGTCTTCAAATGCTTCTTAAACACATTGAGGGTGTCAGAATTTCGAATGGAGTGGGCAGCTCGTTCTACAAGTTTGGAGGTATACATGAAAAGAGTCTGGATTGAGATTTGATGCCATACAGAGATGGCATCACCAGATGTCGTTCATTGGCAGACCGGAGTGCCCCAAGAAGACCCTGCAAGTGTCCCCATATAGATAGGTACTGACTCACTGACTACCCTGTAGGCAAGCATCAAGGATTTGAACTTAATACGAGGCCCTACAGGGAGCCAATGTAGCGATCTGAAAGGAGAAGTGACGTGTGCCCATCTCAACTGATCGAACACCAGACGTGCTGCTGTATTTTGAGTCATCTGCAGCGGCTTGGTGACACATGCCGGTACTTCTGCCAGCAGAGAGTTGCAGTAGGCTAGACGTGACAACACCAAAGCATGGACCACGAGTTGTGCTGTACACTCTGTCAGACACTGTCTGATTTTGCAGATGTTGTAAAAAGTAAATCAGCAAGTCTGAGAGATCATTACAACATGGTCAGTAAAGGATAGCTGGTTATCGATCACCCCATCCAAAGTTGTGTACATAACTGGGATAACAAAGGATCAGTCTCTGCCAGACTGAGCTGGAGATGGTATTCCTTCACCCAGGTATCAATATTAGTGGGACATGTGGAGATTCTAACTGATACCAAGTGGTCATCTGGAGGGAATGGCAGTTATCATCAGCATAGCAGTGATAGAAGAAACAGTGGGACAGGATGATAAGGCCTATGGAGGTGGTATACTGTATAGAGAGAAGAGAAGAGGTCCCAGCAACCATCCTTGGGGCACCCCCATGCTTGCCTGGTGCACCCTTGACATCTCTCCTCGCTAGGCTCAAACCATCTGAGGGCAGTCTCAGTGATGCCAAGGTCAGAGATAGTGGCAAGGAGGATCTGGTGGCTGATGGTGATAAATTCACAGAAGTGACCAAGCAGAATGAAGACAGATGACATGCTGGTAGTTCTAGCCAGCCATAGCGTGTCGACAATGGTAAGTGGAGCTGCATTGGCAGAATGGCCCCTCTTGAAGCCTGGATGATTAGGTGGAACGAGTGTGGGCCTTGTTGTGTCACAAGCCCATCCCAACAACACTGGGCTCAGAAGCCCAAAGGGCACACCAGCCCCTTACAGAGCTCATTCACACACATGCTTACATGGCAGCAGTCTACACCCATTCATTTTCTTACTCTCTCTCCAGATGAGTGATGTGGGACAGTGTAGACAGTCTCAAGCTTTTAAAGGAAGCAAACATTCTCAGTAGCTTTATTACCCTTTCCACCTGAAAAATACAAAAGAGTGAAAAGAAGTGCTATGGAGGCTGAAAATCATGGCAACTTGGCCCAGCAAGACCATAAGTGATACACAAAATCATGGCAGTGTGAAAAGAAGGGCATTGCCCAGGAAAGGGGGTCTTGCGGATACAGAGGAGGCAAAGTGATGCACCAGAAAAAAGGGAACCCAAGAGGAAACATGCAGGGCACGTTCAGTGTACTATAGGGCAGCGATCCCAACACCATCAGGTAGTGCATGAGACCTTGGAGGACTGAGACACGGTGAGAAAAGACCTCCTGGGCATTATAGGGCAGCACCTAATCCAAAGCTGCATGTTCATTCACTCAAAATTGTTTAAGTGGCAGGGAGAAAGCATGCATAGTCCAGAAGAATACTCGTAAAGCAGGCAGAGTTGAATCTTTTATCAAGATCAAAATGTTATACAAAAGTCACAATCGAGTTCTTCTCAGTCTTTACCAAATTACCCTTTCTTTACTTTTTATTTTTTCTACCCCCAAAACCAAAATATTATTCAAACTGCATCTTTGATTTTTCTGTTTCCTTCGAGTTGCTTTAGCCCTAACCTAAATTTGTTTTACTTCTAAAGCTGATCCCAAATTCAGACTGAAGCTACTGTATGAGCACAGCCATTATTCATATGGACGGAGTACTGACATCACGCTGCTGGCTCTCAGGGTTAGCAACAGGCAACACTGTCACCAACAACACTGACAGCCATGGAAAATAAAGAGAAAAATTGTAACAACATAATCCAAAAGTTACACTACAGTCGAACGGTATGTTCATAATAAGAATTTATTAAATGAAAACAACAGAAACAATTAAACAACACAATAGGGTGGCATGGTGGCGCAGTGGGTATTGCTGCTGCCTCACAGTCAGGAGACTTAGGTTCGCTTCCCGGGTCCTCATTGCGTGGTGTTTGCATGTTCTCCCCGTGTCTGCGTGGGTTTCCTCCCACAGTCCAAAGGCATGCAGGTTAGATGCATTGGCGATTCTAAATTGTCCCTAGTGTGCGCTTAGTGTGTGTGTGTGTGTGTGTGTGGTCTGGTGCCCTGCCCTGGGTTTGTTTCCTGCCTTGTGTCCTGTGTTGACTGGGATTGGCTCCAGCAGACCCCTGTGACCCTGTAGTTAGGATATAGTGGGTTGGATAATGGATGGATGGATGGACAACACAATAAGGACACACGCTAAAGGGATCTTAACGTGGTCTCACTTTGAAAAAGAATGAAGTGTCCTCTCAAGGGGGAGATGAGATGCTACCTCAAGTGGAGGAGTGTAAGTATCTCAGGGGACTTATTCGCGAGTGAGGGAAGATCGACAGATTGATCGGAGTGGACATTATACCAGTGAATGGTGCTAAAGGGAGAGCTGAGCCGAAAGGCAAAGCCCTCGGTTTACTGGATGATCTACATTCCTTCCCTCACCTGTGGCCATGAGCTTTGGGTAGTGACCAAAACAGCGACATCATGAATGCAAGCATCGGAAATGAGCTTCCTCCACAGTGTCTGGGCTTAGCCTTGGAGATATGATGAGGAGCGCAGACATTCAGGAGGAGCTCAAAGTAGAGTTGCTGCTCCTCTCCATCAAAAAGGGCCTGTTAAAGTGGTCTGATTAGGATGCCCCCGGATGCCTGTCTGGGGAGGAGTTTCAGGCATGCCCAACTAGAAGGAGGCCTCAGGGCAGACCTAGGACACAGAGGAGATATTATAAATGCCTGCTGTCCAGGAAATACCTCCGTATCGGTTAGTAGGGAAAAGGGACTTCTGGGCATCTTTGCTTAGAAAATGGATGGCTCCTAACACAGTCTAAGTGGACTTGGATTCCAATTGTACCTTAGCATTAAAAGGTAGAGATGCCTTGACGTGGCCCTTTTAAAGCAACTGAAGGCTCCGGATTAAAGGGACACCTGGGACCACTAGAGGCAGCTTTAGCCTGATGTCCTTGAAGCAAAATTAGGGCTTTCCCAGAGAATGGAAGTGATCATTGGAAAGGGATTAAAGTCACTTCAAGCAGGAAGACCCTCGGAGTCTGGAGGTGACCCAGTCAAATGAAGAGGAGATCAAGACAGAGAGAGAGAGCAAACGATGAGGGTGCAATGTGGTACACTCTGGACCACCCAGTATGGTCTAGAACAGTATAGGGATTGTCCCAGCAGCTGCAGGCTTTGGTGTTTTTACTCGGCACCATTTTCCTGCATTTTCACCTCTTTGGTTTCATTGTGGCCAGAGAGAGTCACTACAACTGCAATATATAAAATGTGGCTGAGTCAATGTATGCAGAGGGATGTAAAATGTAGCATCGATTCTATTGGCAACTGATTCACAGACAGTTTACAAGTACAAAGCCGTACTACAGTTGCTTCAATTTAGTTTTTTCAAATTAGGTTTATCAGGGAGCTGCTCATCTGAGATAACATGAAGGTGCCAGGGGTAGGGACCAACAAAGACGGAAGAAGCGTAGAGTTTCTGCACATGAGTGTGGGAAGGCAGGAACTGTAAGAGGTGCTCAGAAGAAAAACGCAGCAGATTGAAGGAGAGAGGAAGTAGGAGAGATAGAGCAGCATCCTGGGAGCAAACCTCAATATTTATGACCATTTTATGGCTATGTAGAGATCAGGAGTGCTTAGAGACCAAGGGGCTACCAGTGCACAATCTCACTTGACAGCACTAGAATACAGGAAGGTTCTGCCTGACTCCAAAAGAAATTCTGAGGCTTGGTCTACAAGAAATCCTAGTAAATCTTTTAAAAAGCTACTCCTTCGGTTTTTCTGTAACACTTGATTGTTTTATTTTTTTTTTTTAATTAACACCTCATTTTGATATAGTGAATGCCTGGACAATTCATTCTGGATGGCATCCCAGTGAATTTGTTGCCAAAACAATAAAATAAGTGTTAATTCGAGAAGAACCATAAAATAGAGCAATACAATACAACTGATTTTATAGAGCTATATGCACAGAGTTCGTCACTGAGTGTATGTGCAGAGCGCTGTGAGCAGTTCTCAGTTAAAATACAAGTACAGATTGTACTAATTACCAAATACTTTACAAGATAAGAACACAACACAGATACCTTAAAACAAGCAAAGAGCAAGGTCGAAACTGATTAAACTTAAATGGAAGCCAACAATATCCTTCCAGTAATGAATTGATGAACTATGACCAGTTGACAATGGTGGAGATTAAAACTGAACAAGAGAAAGTCAAAACCAAAGTCACAGTCCAGCTGTGCAGCTGACCCACTCCTGAGTTTTCTATAGTGGAGTCTCTGCTGGCTGTCCAATCAGCTGAGAGAATCTTTCCACCCAATGATTCCGACGCTCCTTTATCCGAGATGACTTTTCCATATACAAGATAGCACTAAAAAATCGATGGGAGAAATACAAAAAGTACAATAATGACCCTTTATGTACAGTAGATTTGGACCTGGAGAGACACACAGGTTATCCGACTCTGTCTACCAGGCTGAGGGGTGAGAGATATGAGGGCGCTGGTGGCCTTAGAGTCCTAAAGGTTCACCCTGTGGTTCCAGACCTCTGGTCCTATTTTCTGGTGTTCACAATTTAACAGGTCTTGGGCCTCATGTATAAACAGTGTGTACGCACAAAAATGTTGTGTATGAACATTTCCACGCTCAAATCGTGATGTATAAAACCTAAACTTGACGGAAAGCCACGCATATTTTCATGGTAGCTCCAACCCTAGCGTACACAAGTTCTGCGCTCGGTTTTGCAGACTGGTGGCACCCAGCGTCAAAGCAGTGCTACTGTTCCTGTGTGGTTTCCCTTTCTCTTTTAGATCCACATCCCTGACGCGGCTTTATAAATACACTGAAATTAACCACATATTGTTTATTAGTTTAATGCATCTGATTAACCTGTAACAATATAATGAACCACAGCAGGCATGTCAAACACGCAACAGAAATCTGTGCGGCCTGCATGACTGATCCTAGTTAGCAATAAACTTGTACAAAATGATTACTATCGTTTGTGATTGAATCATTCTGCATCGTTGGCATTACTTATTGACTTTTCTTACTTCCGCCTTCTGACAAAAGCGGGTTTTCCCATGGCATTACGGTACTGGAAACGTCATCTGCTAGTATAGTTGCAGCTGTTGCGTCAGCTCCTTGATACCCTAGGCATGACACTGCTCCCCCCTCAAGAGCCTTGACCAAAGTTAATGAGCTGCGACGTCACAACTGAAGTGCTAGGCTGCAGCAGCCTGACAGGCTACACTACTGGCTGGGCTGCTGAGACTGGCCACTGGGCAGAACTGACCATCATGAGTAGTAATAGCTCGCATATTTTCACGTAATGGAGTGGGAGATCGACAGGCAGATCGCTGCATCGGTCTGTCGTGGTGAAAAAGGAGCTGAGCCATAAGACAAAGCTCTCAATTTACCGGTCGATCTACATTCCTACCCTCACCTATGGTCATGAGCTGTGGGTAGTGACCGTAAGAACAAAATCGCGAATACAAGCGGCTGAAATGAGTTTCCTCCACAGGGTTTCTGGGCTGTTCCTTAAAGATATGGTGAGAAGTTCAATCATGTGGGAGGAGCTCAGAGTAGAGCTGCTGCTCCTCCGCATCTTGATGAGTCAGATGAGGTGGCTCGGGCATCTGATCAGGATGCCTCCTGGCCGCCTCCCTGGTGAGGTGTTCCGGGCATGTCTAACAGGGAGGAGGCCCCAGGGAAGACCCAGGACACGCTGGAGAGACTAAGTCTCTCGGCTGGCCTGGGAACGCCTTGGGATTCCCCCAGGAAATCTAGAAGAAGTGGCTGGGGAGAGGGAAGTCTAGTCATCTCTGTTTCAGCTGCTGCCCCCGTGACCCGATCTTGGATAAGTGAAAGAGGATGGATGAATGGATATTTTCACATTGTTTTGCTTTAGTTTTATGTAATTTTGTGCTAGTATTGTATCGAACAGTTAGTGCAGACTGCAGCTGAAGATCTGTAGTGGACTTGAGAGGTTGATGAGTTGTTTATTAACAAAGTTTTGTGATTTTGAGTTTGTAAAATTAGAGTAGGTCAGGAGGCTTTTTGCATATCGGTTTATTTTACAATATAAACTTTGAAGTAAACTTAGTAAACTAAAATTTGATTTGTAGAGGATTTGTTTTCCAACTTAAATTACTGAGCAATGAATTCAGTGAGCGTTTTCGTGATTTCAGTTCACACGACCAGGACTTTGCGATATTTACTTCACCATACTCTTACAACGTTGAGAATGCAACTGAGATTATCCAAATGGAATTGATTGAACTGCAGTCAGATTCTATTCTGAAGGCAAAATACAACAAAGTTGGTGTGCCAGGCTTGTATGCTTACCTGCCACCCTCATATGTGCAGATCTGTAAGTTGGCATCGAGAGTACTGTCTATGTTCGGAAGCACTTACCTTTATGAGCAATTGTTTTTGTTAATGAAAGCTACCAAAACCCCACATC
Organism: Polypterus senegalus; assembly: GCF_016835505.1. Taxonomy (NCBI): domain Eukaryota; kingdom Metazoa; phylum Chordata; class Cladistia; order Polypteriformes; family Polypteridae; genus Polypterus; species Polypterus senegalus. The sequence continues at coordinate 38,862,739 of NC_053171.1, read as the reverse complement.
ACTCAAGACTTACTGTCGAGCACTGTTCATCCATCATAAAAGTTGCAGCTGCACAAGATTTCAAGCCTGATATTGACGAACTGGTTACTAACAAGAGATGCCAAGTGTCGCGACAAAAGAAATACATCTCAATGAATATAATATAATAATATAAGGACCTAGCTAAGAGGCTAAGACTCTGATTGTATGCTGTTATATGGAGATTGTATGGAAATAATTGTTTTTCTTTAAACTTTAAGTTTTACATTTTTTAAAGTTTTCAGTATTGGAAATAAAGCTACAGTATCTCTGTATAATAGTAATAATAGTATTTGTTACAGTGCAGCCCACTGACACACGTATGGTAGTCGAGGCGGCCCACTAATGGTAGTGAGTTTGACATGCCTGCTCCACAGAATGGTCAAACTATTCCAAATACCATAACTGCTTTAGCGTTGTTACTCTCACTGCACCTTCTTCTTCTTCTTTCAGCTGCTCCCATTAAGGGTTGCCACAGCGGATCATCTTTTTCCATTATACTCTCACTGCACCACTCGGAGTATTTATATCACTGTATCTGAGTGTGAATCACAGCTCTACAGCAGCTGATTGGAAAGAGAATTATCGGTATACAGCATCAAACACACACTGCCTCAGCCATGCTTATTGAACTGCTCTCATTCAAAGCCTTTCCTCGCATTTCAGAAACAGTTTCATCCCAAGAACTCAATCAGTCCATCAATTGCTCCTTGTAGAACTATCTGTACTTATAAGTACAATTACCTTAGTGTAAACTTGCACTACAGTTATAATATTGCACAACCTGAGCCACTTTATAAAGCACATATTTACATATGATGACGATATCATTTTTAAGATGAAATGCAGCAAAATATGTTTATTATATTATACAGATAAAATTTTAACTTCATTTAAATAATCTATATTGTTAGTAATTAAACATGTGAGGACATGGAGCTGTAGCACTAGTGAGGAGCTGGCGCTCCATTCACGTATTGTTCCTGCCTTGTGCTGTATTCTTGCTTGTGCTGGCATGACACTGGAAGGATAGAATAATTAAACACGTACTACAAAGATATTTCAATGTTCCTTAAAAGTTTTGAAGAATCGGCATTCTAAGACTACAGATGGCTTAACGTCGACTACAGAGATAATTGTGTGGTGATTGGGTACTTGGAGAAAGAAAAGTAAGGACAGGAATTGGAGGTTAGTACATTTGAAAGAGACAGTACTGCTACAATAAATTATTTCACTGAAGGTCATGCATGGCGCAGCAAGCATCTTGCATTAGACATGAACAATCACTGCGCCACCGTGTTACCATGTTTAATTAATATCATGCTTTAACTCCTATCATCATGAAAATGATATAACGTATACAATTCAGTATTTCAATTATTCAGAGCGCTGTAATATCACGAATGTAACAGATTCTGTGTCCTGTTGGAGTAAGAGAAAGCACGTAGTGATTCACACACATAGAACACATAGAAGATCAAATACAAAACAAAGCATTTAATGTGCTACTTTAGTTATGATGGGATTTGAGAAACTAGTAAATTAAGCGATTTAAATATGAAGTTTATGATGTTCTACTCTAATGACGAAATAAACTACATGATTAAAATGGAAATTTCGAGATTAAAGTTGACATTTCGTGCTTTTTCCCCACTGTGTGCCTATTTTTTTTCGCTGTACCCTAATAAGCTTTCATATGACACTCAGACAGTGGGCTACAACTCGCCTTTTCACACTGACTTTGATATGTGACAACTTATTTTTTATTTCGGACACTGTGCGACTTTGTGAACTTGAGCTTTTGCGTTTCTCCAACACGCGATGTCACTCGATCAACTAACTTCCTTTTGTTGTTTATACCACTGTTTAAACCAACAAATAGTACGTATTTCCTTTCCTCCACTGGGTATTCGCTGAAATTCTTCTATTTCCCCCGTGTTTTTGCCATTGCCTTTTCACAGAACGCTGAGCTTAAGGGCTATTTATGTTGATTTGCATGTTCAAAGAGGCGTAATTCTGGGAGGAGTTGGGGTGTGGCGGCAGACGCGTGCACGTGCGTTACTTTTCATGCTGACCGGGATTTATGTAGCAGAAGAACGCGGAAGTTGGCATCCGCACAGATTTATGCATCTGGATTTTTTTGTACGTAAGCACATTTCCGCTTTTGTCCGTACACCATGTTAGAGTGTGAATTCTATGCACGGTGTTATGCATGAGGCCTCTGGTCTCCTGCAGTAGGCCATTGCAGGTCAGGCTTGTTTTTAATATTCCTAACCCTGTTTAACCCTTCAGTGAAACCCCTGCACTGACATCCACCGCTTTAACCCTTGAGACCAGAAAAATGTCAGAATCTAGAGCAAATGCATATTATAAGATTATCTCTTATTAATTAAAGCACAAAACAAAGTACAAAGATAAAAGATGAAATGCAGATGCTACCTGATATCAGATTTGTGTGTTGAGTGTTTTAACTGTTAGCTTCTATATTGCATCTAAAGAATAAGTAATAAAGAAAATAACAGTCTTACTATAATTCAGCAGCAATGACACCACTTCAGACCTTGCTTTATGTCTTCAAGATGGCATATGATTTTCAGTTCTTATTGGGGTTTTTTCGTTTCAAAATGCACAAGAACTTGAACTCCATACTGCTTTTGTCATAAAAAGGACATTCACTTCTGGGCTGGTGTGACATCTTTTTTTGCTTTGCTCCATATCGTTTGTCCAGTTTTCAATGAATCTTGATGTTACTGAAAACATTGATATCTCGATGATGGGTGTGTGTCTGTGTGTCATTGAGGACGGTCTAGAGCTAAAACAGCTGGACAGAAAAATACCAAACTGAAAATTTTAGCCTGTTATGAAACAATGATGTGCTGATTAGTTTTTGAGCCAAATCTTGCAAAAGAAAGAGGCACTCTAGAGGTACCCTAAAATACTGTAATTCTGCAATTAATTATGAATTCTTCTCAATTGCTATCATAATGGCCTAATTTGTTATAAGAAAGGTCAGCATCTGAGTGGAAAATAATTACTGAAATGTTATAGAATAGTTCAGGTAACTTGGTTCCTAGGGTGCAAAGCCTACAGATGCTCACATCCATATTTTTGTTTTTAGGTCTGTTTTATCTTGGTAGAGTAATATATAATGCTCTGCTTTCCCCTATTGTATTATTAATATGTAGCCTCAGAATGCTCTCACAGACTTACCACTGTATATAACTTATCCCCACCTTCCCTTCTATATCTATAACCTCAAGCAAATAGATGTATTAAAAAGACAAGCAGGAGTTAAGTTACACATAAAATAATGTATTACTGATAATATTCATTAATAATAACAAAATGCAAAGTACATTTGAATATTGGCAACCATACAACCTGATAAAATGGTGATGTGTAACTCAGGTGGCACACAGACTTGTAGTTACTTAATGTCTCTAGTTAAGGCATCGTTGGTGCTCAGCTTTCAGCCACATGTCTGTTCAAAATGGCTGAAGCTGTGCTCTTCATTGTGTTGTCTTCAGTTCATGGTGTGATGGTCTTCGTCAGTTGTTAGCAAGAGAAAGATACTTCTACATCATCACAGGTTAGCAAGAGAGATGCTTCTTCATCATATGTTGGTTAGAGAGAGAGAGAATGTGGTTGAGCAAGCAAATTTATAGGTTTTCTATCCAGCCCCTACAGCCAATCCAGACAGCCATATCTCAGACCAATGGGGGAAATAGTACATCTTAACACCTGCAACCCCTGAAGCCATATGTTAAACATCCTGGCTTCCTTGCAGGGGTTGAAAGACTTTAGCAGAGAAATTCTCATCAAACTGGTTTAAGACACATCCCCCCAAATCCTGTCGTAAAATTACAAGGAAAAGTCGTAAACTTGGGGTTAGGGTCAAACAAGACTGCCTCTCACCAAAGTAACACTAAATTACATTGCTTTGCCTAGATTACAAATAAAGACATACAAAACATTTATCAAGTTATATGCAAAATCTCACATCACAACACTCCACCCCAAATGTATTATCGTAGTGTTTCCCTCTACTTACCCTTTACCTGTTTTCTCAAGGGTAAATGTTCTCGTCAAGTTCGTTATCGGGTTGGTCTACTGTTGCACTTTAAGATGAACACACACATACATAGATAAACACACACACACAGACCCTAACCACAACAGTGTTCTATGAATGACACACACACGCTGATTAACCCTTAGCACTTTAAACCACACAAGTGCTATAGGAATAACAGCCTGTCATTCAGCACTTCAAGAGACTTACTTATTTTCGGCACTAACAACATACGATGTTTTAGTGATATTTCAGACCCAAATATTACTTTTGGTCTACAAGAATACATTTAAACATACAAATCACTCTTGGCTATATGCCATTTATCAGCCAAGAAAACCTTCTTTATCGTATTGTTCCTAACTATTGAGTAGCGCCCTCACTCTCAGCCTTATAAACCTTGCAGCACAGAAATAATGGCAAAAATCCGGCTGTCACCACGTGCTCAAAGAAATCTAACTTTTTACTTCAATCACTCTAGACATTAAGACAAAGCATAGAAAGTTAAAAGCAGCATGGCATTTATTACAAGAATAATAATAATACTACTAGAAAAAAGAATACTAGAAAATAGGTACTGATAGGAAAGTATGAATATATATAGTCTTTAGAAAAAGCTTACGAATGACAAGGATGCTTACAGATGACAAGGATGAATGTCCCAGGGAGGCGTTTTGATTTAGCAATCGATGTTCATGATGCCTTTCTGACGACCAGGGCCGTCTTCGTCCGTTCCTCTTCTTCTTCTTCTTCTTTACTTCTTCTCTTTTCTTCTCTCTCAAACCAAGGCATATTTATTATGAAATGTCATGCCTTGGTTTCACAACACATGCACCTGATTGGCTGGCTGTCAAAATGATTGATGACTTAATTCACTGTCCGTTTTCCCAAACAAAAAAAACTTTGATGTACTCTGAGGTATCAGTAGTTCTTCCTGTCCCAGGCTGTAAACCAAACTGTTGTTCCAGATGTCCATCCATAAAGTAATCAATAGCCTGAGGTATCAGCTCAGCATTCTTTCCCAGGCTGTAAACCAAACTAGCACTAAGCTATAAACAAGTGTTATAAAAGTAAGGTGTAAGGGAAGAAAACCTGCTTTAATTTGTCTTAGTTCATCTGTTGTCTTGTCTCAAACAAAATATAATGGAAACCAAAATGTACAGATTTTATACACCATAACAAGGTCTATGAGCTTTAACAATTAATATGGACTTGTCCTTGCATGATTAATATTTCCTTGTTTCTTTATCTTAAGAAAATCATGTTTATTTCTAGCTAATCATCTAATTATTTCAGAAAATAGTATCTGAGTAATCAAACATCAAAGTTAATTTTTACTTGCAGCATACAAATGAGGAGCTGTTTTTTTGTGGTTTTAACTGAATGCCTTGTTCTCGTGTTCAGCTCATTCGTTAACTGTTTGAATGGATAATTTCAAATGACATCTTCACATGCCAGTCTTCATTTTTTGATATCTGAGTACCTCCAGTCCATTTCCAACACAAGTCAGTTTCTAAGCTGAGCAGTTGCTCGTGGGCCAGGGTATGACACCTATAAACCTATTATTTTCCCCCTGCTAACTTTGACTGTCAGGTGGGATGGCTTCTTGACTTGCCATCTCCATAGTACCACTAAACAGGCTCTCATTTTTCATGCTGTCTCTCTTTCTCCCTCCAGGCTTGAATCCCTGTAGAAACTCACCTGTCAGCTTTAGACTCGCTGCTAGTCATGCCCCTATACATATATATATATATATATATATATATATATATATATATATATATATATATATATATATATATATATATATATATATATATATATATATATATATATATATATATATATATATATATACATACATTATCTAACAGTTTTTTTTTTGAAAATGAAGCTTCTTTTCACTAAAGGGTAAAAGGCTAGCAGACATGTTGTCTGTGGGTTGGTACCTCTAATGAGCACTTAGGGAGAAACAAGTGTGTAGCCTTTTCATTCAGCCTACAAAAGTCAGGTGATGTAAAAAATATTTTAGAGCAAACAAAATCATAGTCAGGACTTAAAATAATCAAAACAAGCCATCCAAATCTTATACCAAAACACAAGACCAGGAAATCTTGATCAAAATAGCTGTGACAAATGTCCTAGCAATGCAGTCAACTCTCGTTATCTGTTGGGGTTTACATTCCTGAAAAACCCTGTGCACAGAGGAACTGCTGATATTGAAGCATTGATCCTATGGGAAAAAATGGGGTCAGGTTCCAGCAGAATTTCACTCTTGAATAATGACGTGAAGATACTCTCCAAAGTTCTAGCTAGAAAGACTGAGAAAATATTTCCTTCTGTAAAATCACAAGACTAAGGTGGATTTATTAAAGGCATTTGATATGGGTTGAACAGGACTACCTATTCACCACATTGCACAATTTTGAGTTCTGGCCAAACATATGTGTATGGATCAAACTACTTTATACCAGTCCAGAAGTCTCAATTCGTATTAGCAACATTATTTCAGACTGCTTCAAACTATAACGCAGTACTCAACAAGGATGCCCTCTATCACCATTGCCCTTTGCAATTGCCATTGAGCCTTTGGCTTTTTACTTTCGAAAGGTTCCAGCAGAATGTTGACTTGGGCGGAGACGGGCCAAATGGACATGCCAGCCCTCTCCTCTTACCTCACAGGAATGATCCTTCTGCAGGTTCACGCACAGAAAACTTGTTACGAGATGTACTTTCTCTGTAGTCAGTTTCAATTGTCTTCTCAGTGCTGCACTAGAGGCTGCAATCAACTTGCATCTCTTCAGCTTCTCCTTAAGTTATCATTCTGGTTCTGGCTCACGGTTTACTTTGTTACTTTCTGTTCTGACCAAACACATTTCTGACTACGTATTTTGGTTCATCCTTTTTCATAATCCTTAATCAATATTCCACTTAATGTGCCCCAGCTTGGCATAACACAGCAGTAGTCCATACTCAAGCAATGATTTTTTTTTTTTTTGCAATATTTGATAAAGTGAGTGTCAACAGCTGTATGAAATCTAAACACACACTACCCGCAGTGTTTTCTTTATGAGGAGACTCTGCTATTGACAGCACAAGTCAAAACCTTTTCTGTTGCACGGTACTGTGGAGCCATCATGAAAGCCAGACAGAAACTTCTCAAGTAAGGTGTGAAGAATACCTTGAGAAGAAGACTGTAAACCAGCTACTTTTTCAAGTACTTTAGAAATAAAAGGTACTTCTGTTATTAGTAAGCATAGTTCTGCTTTTTCATAGTCAACCCTGCTGGAGCATCAGGAGCTGTGCCTGTTAGTGGAGATCTGTTGATAATGTTTAAAATGGACGCTGCGAGAAGAGTTTTCATCAGTGTTATTGGGACCAGCTCTAAGGGACAGGTGTTAGATTTCAGAAATTAGGTATGCCTCCATCTTTACTAAAATAACTCTGTGAGTGCACTCCGTACTATCCATATCAAATAAAGGGATGTGTTATTAACATAGCCACAGGGCTCTATGAATATTTGGTTATGCCTTATGGACTGGCAAATGCACCACCTGTGTTTCAGACGTATAATATATTCATAGACACTCAGAGAAGGTATTTCTTGTTTTACACTTGAAACATTTCATTGTATTTGAATCTGAATGGGAATCCATCCATAACATCACTGAAGTACTAATTTGGGACTGTTCATTTGTTTGTTCAGATATTAAGCTTCTTGTGAATTCCGTTATGGGTAACTTCATTTCTGCACAAATTTACTGATAGACCCTAAGCAGAAGCAGTGAAATCCTTACAGAGGCCATCATCCTTGGGAATGGTTGAGCAGATTCCCTTCAAGTTGGGTTCATCCTTACACATCCTGTCAGCAGGGTCTGAACAGGTGTGTCCACCACATCTTTTACTTCTACTTTTCATGCAAACGTCTCCACAAAAGAACAACAATGTGGACAAATTAGGCGATGCACTGTTATGCTTCCTATGGTGATACGTACGAGTATATTTAGGGAATGGTACTGTACTTTGCTCCACTTACAGACCTCACAAAACTGTCTACTATGCATTGTGATTGGTGTCACAGCCTTCTGAAATGAAATCAATTGATTATCGGTTTAGTTCTTCATAGCAACTTGACTTGAACAATATTAATGTGTTGTCCTTTATATCTGACAATCAGCTTTTTGAAGAGATTATTTTGTCTGTTTGTGTTGTGGTACAGGTGTGCTTATCCTAGGAGGAGACGTTTATCTGGGTCAGTGTTCTGCGCTGGCTCATGCTGATGCTCGTACTGCGCTCGGGAGAACCTTAAAGTCCTGAAAACGTCCCAAAAAATTTGAATGATTTGTCAAGCTTAGGCCTACAGACATTAAGAACAGATGGTGATTCCTTATAAATAAAAATATTTATTACAACAAATGCACTTTAACAATGAATCTCCAAAGAGCAAAAAAGGCATGGCCAGAGCTGCCTGAAATAACAAGGCAATCCAAGTCAAACAAGTTACAAAAACACAAAGCCAAAACGAGGCAGACAAATCATGAAGGAGGTCAAAAATCCAGTAAAACCACAATAAGAAAAATTAGATTAGATAATTGCATTGCTAAAACACACCAAAACCATGAAGTGCATTCAAATGAACCACAAGGGACTATGGGTTCTCCTGAGTCTCTATAGAGCTGAGAGTGGTGATGGGCTGATGACAACACCTCTTGGAGGACCACCCAAAAAACACATAGAACACAGTAGAAGATACACAGTCACATAGAAACTAAATGATCAACAATTGGACATATGTAAATGAAAGACCTGTGTGCGTGTGCGTGTGCGTGTGTAAGGAGCAGTCCACTCTGCTTACGCTCAAATCACAGCCACTACATGGTGCATGCATGTACTTTACATTTTTTTCAGCACTTGCATGCATCTCACTTCTCACTGCGAAAGACCTGTGTGCATCAAACGCCACCACAAAACAACAACATCATGCTAATAACACAGATGAAGAGACGTAACGTTGAAATGAAGCAAACGCCGTGGCTCATGCAAATGAAACACCTCAGCAACGGAGGGCAAGGCTTGAGGTTTTCCCTAAAAACTGTCTATCTGGAGGTACTTTCTCAAGACAAAGATTAATAGGACTCATATACCAGTGATACGGCTAAGATATGGTATCGCCAGGGTCTTCTTACGAAAGCCAGTGGGGCAGCAGGCACAGGTGGGTCCATGTCCTCTGCCCTGGATATTTCTTAAGAGTTAGCTGACACCTGTCTAAGTTCACAAATATAGTAAAACAGCTTGAGAGTCTCTGCGTTGTTTTTTGTAGCAATAACATAAACAAAAGAATGACAAAAATACATAGAAAAGGAGCTTGAACCCCAACCATGGGAGGAAACCCCGGCTGAAACATGACAGAGACCTGCTGGTCTGCTCTCCTATATAATAATAATAATAACAATAATAATACATTTTCTTTACATATATATAGTGCTTTTCTCACTACTCAAAGCGCTTCAGTGAGTGGAGCGCCATTCCAATCACCATTAATTTGAAGCACCCACCTGGATGATGTGATGGCAGCCATTTTTGCGCCACTACGCTCACCACACATGAGCTATTAGTTGGTGAAGTCACGAGAGGTAGATAGCCAATTAGAGACAGGAGACGATTAGGGGGCCAGAATGACTAGGCCATGGTGGACAGTTTAACCTGGACATCAGCATACACCCTGCTCTTTATGAAGGATTTCCAGGGGTCTTTTATGACCACAGACAATTAGGGTCTCAATTTCACATCTGGTCATAAGGATGGCACTATTTTTACAGCACACAGACCACAGGGTAAGAGCCCCCAGCTGGCCTCACCAACACCTCATTCAGCAGCAAAACAAGCTTCTCCTAGATGGTCTGCTGTCCAAGTACTGGCCTGGCCCAAACATGCTAGGCTTCAGGTGTGTTGGCTCATCTGAAGTGTATGTAGTATGGCTGATGGATGCATTTGCATTCTCATTTTATCACCGACCTGTCAGCCTCATAAGCATCTACCAGATATCTGGCGCTGGTGTCTTACTTTTTCTAAATCAGTGCATTTTATTCCCCTATGTCTTTCACTACTGAGATGGATGACATTCTCGTATTCTGCCCTGGTGATTGTGTCTGCTCAGAGTCCTCCTGTACACTTTCAGCGAGTAGATGACTGTGTTTAAAACTGGGCGTCTGGGTGCAGAATTACCAACACTTACTTTACGCTCACGTCACTTGTTAGAAAACCTTTTCTGGTCGATAACTGCTGCTGCACTGTCCAATGGGTCAGCGTTAGGCACTCGCCTGTGCCTTCATCCTGGCTTTCTAATTTTTCCTTGTTGTAACCAGGGTGAATTTCAGCGATCTCTTAAGAAACACAAAGGTCTCTGACAAGGAGATGATAGCATAAATAGTGGCTTAGGCAAACATAGAGTAAAAAAAATGAGGCTTTGGTCATATCAAAAGTGAAATGATAGATAAAGCCAAATCATGATTCCGAAGGAGTGACTCTCAAGCAAACACGACATTTTTGCAAAGGCTCATGTGTCCTCTCTACACCCGAGCACACGCTCAGCATTCTATTACTTGTGATCTCGAGCCTGACGTCTTTTTTTGTCCACTCCATTAAAAGAATAAGAGAAGTAAATGAGAGCCTCTCAACTTCTCTGAGAGGCCGTAACCCCATGTCAGCGAGCCCTCTTTCACGGAGGGGAAAGAACGAGCCCAGACCTATGGGGGCGCAGGACTGTGACCTGAAAAGTGAAGATTGCTCTAAATAGCTGAATCGAGTCATCACACTTGCAGTAGATGAAGCTAATAATTCAAGAAAATCAATTAGTTCAGGATGAAATTCAACCTGGTTAGATGCTCAGCACACGCCAGGCTTTTGTAAATTCATTGATTAATTTTTACTTGGACATAATCAAAGCTAATGTTTAATTAGAAAAAAAAGGGCTGCTGGATCCAATCAAGACCATTCAAGCACAGAGTAGCCGCTGTATTAGCTGGAGAGGAGGGATATCAAATAGCTCCAAGTATAATTAGCAAAAAGAGCGAACGCACCATAAAAATCCAATGCCTTGGCCAGGTTTGTCTTTCCATTCTAATATTATAATAAAAAAAAATGACAGTAATAAAATAATACTACTAGCTGTAATCTAGAGCATAGGATGTGAAAATGTTGGACGCCGGACTCGAGATGACGTTGAACTTGATGAGTTGTGGGGTTCCTCATTTACGAACAGGTCAGATCCTAATAGAAAACACATCCTAATAATGTGATGCCAGTCCTCTGTTCACACGTGTGCCCCGCGACCACCAAAGGTCAATTAGCTGTCAAGCACTCTGTGTTAAAGGAAGACCAGCAGATTAGTTTATGTCATATAAACCATTATTTATACACAAATATATTTATTTTTCTTTCATTTCATCACCGAAGTGGAACTACGGTTCTGCTATAACACGGTTTTTGCTCTTCAGGAAATAGAGTTTGGTGGGTGGGTTGTGGGAGGGGGGTATCTTTTGTTAAATTTTCCTCACACATCTGAAGGAAGGCCAAAGCAGGTTTGAAAAAGTGGACCTCATACTACCCCCTTGGCCCTGGACAGTTGTGGCGATGACCCCCAAGCCCAACTCCATAACAGGTCCCCAGGGGGGTCACTTAAGTGTGTCTTCTATGAATCAAGCTGTGTAAGGAGTGTGCATGAAAGTCACTATATAAAACAGAGCCTGAATGAAAGATGGTGCTGTTACCGCGGTAAGTTGCATTCTGGGTGTTATAAACCCCACTATGATTGGCTCCTTGAGTATCTCAGTGTGTGTATTATGATATTGTTTCTTACTTTTTGCATATACTCCTTTGTTTTTCTCACCCATTTATAGAGAGTGTTTTATTTCTGTGTGGTTTTGTTGTTTCAATGTTTATTGGGAAGTTTTGATTTTTTTTTTATTATCCAATAGGTGCCGCCATTTATTTACTTGTGTAACAAGGATAAAAAAATTTAGTTTGTTAAATGGGACATGTAATTTTTAATTTGTGTGTTTTATTTTAGTGTGCTTTTAGTTTTGGAGTATTTAGCTGTAGCTTTAAAGTGAATAAACTGTGTGCCCAGAGCTCATAAAGGAAAGCTGCCTCCGTCTGCAATGTGAGATCAAAATGTTCTGCAACACAATGGCAGTGAGGTGCACATGAGCTCAGTGGATCATGAGATAGGTGTATCGTGCAAGAGAGATGAAATACAGGGCAGACAGATGTGTTTTAAAAGAGTGGTGGATTCTGGGGGATATGCAAATGTAAAAGAATACGCATTAGTCTCATTAGAATGTTTGTGTTTGAGTTTGTGTATGCATGTGAGAAGGTGTGAGATCAGCACTGGGGACTTTAAGGTTTAAACGTGTGTCATGGTTAGCTAAAAAGCAGCTCAACTAACAATCGACCAGACCTTGGGAATGCATCAGATGCTCAGTTTCAGCTGATGTAACATCTTGCATTAAGTGGCCATCAAAGACACCCTATAAAGAAAAGGATGTATAAAGCATTTTCTGAGACATCCCACCACCCAGAGTGAGAAGACAACTCTGCCAGGTTTGCTATCTCCTGTCCTTCCACTGCCAAGGACCATAACTGGCTTAAGAAGACTGCAACAACCAAACAGCCATAGCCATCTGAGACAAAGCTTGTTGGGTGGCCCCTGATTTGAATCATTCACCTTGTATGTTTTTCATATCAAATATTTCTGCCTGGAATGCAAGCAGTGAATGAAGTCAAGTTTGGGTATTACCTCGCTAAAGTTGTCTTGTTGTTTACTGGCATTTAGCAATGATCGATGAGTGCCAGGGTGGCACTCAGTGGTATCGCTGTTGTCTCGCAGTTAGGTGACCAGGGTTCATGTCCTGGGTCCTCCCTTCATGGAGCTTGCATGTTCTCCTCATGTCTGCGTGGGTTCCTGTTCAAGTGCTCCAGTTGCCTCCCACAGGTTAGGTGAATTGGTGACACTGTGTGTGTCTGGTGTGGGGGGGTTCACCCTGCAGTGGGCTGGTGCCCTTTCCAGAGTTTATTCCTGGCTTGCGCCTTATACCAGCTGTGATAGACGCCAGCCCCTGCCATCCCTCCAGATTGTCTGGATCAAGCAGGTTAGGAAAGATATGATGAGTGTTTGTTCAAGTTAAGTTCTTTCAGGGATAGCGATTTGAGTGCGGACTGCCATAACTCAGTAAGAGAAGGCCCAAGCATTAAAGTATTTGAGCAGCCCTTTCATACAGTAGGTAGCTCTGTGGACACAGACCACCACATCCATGAATCCTGGCAGGAGTGCAGCTCTTGAAGCGGCTCCTGGCCTTTGCTAAGGTATTTTGAAGTTGTAGCCCTTTTGGGGATGCAATCTGAACGACCCATCTGTGAATCCCAGCGGGAGTGGGACTCCTGAGCGGTGTGGCTTCAAGGCCCCATTAAGATACTGAAGCCGAGGGAGGCAGGCTCACCATTGTTAATGTTGGGCAGTGCTCTCTATGAGAATAAAGTGCTACTGGGCATGAAGTGCAGAGTGCTGGGGTTAAGTGCGCTGAGAGAATGTTAAATAGGTTAAGTATTTTGGGGAGTATATGTAAATCAAGACTAATAATTTGACCATTTCCTGTATTAACTTCTCCACCAATATAAACAGAACCTTAGATATTAAAGTGCTATTCGTGAACACGTTTTAGCGATAAACTCGGAATGGTCCAGAATTATGCAGCACGTGGCCTCTTTGAGGCCCTCACAGACATCGTTTCCTTATCCGAGATTGCAGGTAGTAACAAACACTTAGCACTTTAATTCGTTTTTATGTTCCTGGTGCACAAAGTATTCTTCTTCCCTTTTTTGCTTTCCCTGTTGCTTCTTTTGGCCTTTTGATTCTCACTTTTGCCTTTGTCATAATTGCGTCTCTTCTCCAGATGCTTTTCAAATTACTGCTAGTATTGTTCCACCTCGCGTGGTGACGTAATTAATTTAATTGTGTCCTTTTTTAAGCCATTTTAATCCGGCATCCCGAACAACGGAATTCAAGCTACTGTATGTATCAAGGGGCCTTATCAAAGAAGCTAAATGGATATTATTGTGTTGATAGATTCAAGTTCAATCTCTTCGTTACTTCATTTTTAGACACCATCCCCTCAAATTAATGGCATTCACTTTGCGTGATTTCAACCTGCTCCCCATCCTGTCCCATTTTCAATGCCGACATCTGTAGTCCCCTAACCTGGACTCCTATTTCTGAAATGAAACTTAAGATAAAGTCGGAGCTTCTGCAGGTGCACTCACTTTCCAAGGCGCTATATACGCCACAGTCAGCTTGATTGCATACCCCCCAAATGAAGGGCCGAGTTTCCGTAATTCCCACTGCAACACGCTGGCCGCCCATTTTTGATTTAACCTTCACTGATCCCCTCCTCTCTCTGTTTGGATGTGCTGCAGAAGCTGAAGAGATTCAGGATAAAGGCAACCTGGAGTCCAATCTCTGAGCTATTAGCACAAGAAGTTTGTTTTATCACACCTACAAGTGACATCCACCTTTTTATTTTGCACTGCAACCTCTTGTTAGTTAGATAAGCGTGTATCTCCTCTTTAAATTGATAAGCCAAATGAAAGTTTCAAGTTATCTGCAGTGCATTTGTCAGGGTGCCTTTGAGACTACTCAGAAGATGGTCTGTTGCATGCCTTACACGGCTGCCTACTGCTTGTGCGCACTTACATGAAAATAATTATGGTATGGATGATATAACAGGCTTTTTTATGAGCATGACACATCTCCAGGTGAGGCCCCCGAACACATGCTGCGTTGTATATGTGGTAGTCAAGCGCAGGAAGTCTGCTGAAAGCAAGACTTCTGTGTCAATGCTGCATTGAGGGTCTCACAAATTTGGGGACAATGAAAAGATACACTTTGAGATATACCGGATACATGGGAGGCACCTGTGGGGTCAGGCCTTGAGGTGTAATAGAAAGGTGAAGAAGGGCAGGACTGTGGCTGAGTGGCTACAACGCCTGGGACTTGAGTTCAGCTGCTCAAGTCACTCACCACCGGGACGGTTAGCGTAGGTCTCTATGGCACGTCTTTAGGCAGCCCACATTCGAAAATCTGCATGTTAGATTAATTCAACTAAATGAGTTCATTCTAATGGTGACTTAGGAATGTCTGAAGATATTAAGATGGAAGCAGCAGGCACTTCTGCACTCCAAGGGTTGTGGGATTTGGGAACAAACTACCAAAGTCATGCTGCCGAAGGGGAAACCTTGACAACTCTTCAGAGATCCTCGTATGAGATAGTGGGACAATTGCGTAGTAGCTGGCCCAATAAGCACGATGGACTGAATGGTCTCCTCTTACTTGTCAGACTTTTTGGGTTCTCGTGTTCCAGTTGGCATCTTTGAATACTGTCAGGTGGTGAATTTATAACTCAGTGCCTTCATGGTTGGCGAAGCCGTCTCGTAGCTCCAGGATAATACATTTGAATCCAGTTTCGGTCACTTTTGGGGTGCACACCACCTCTGAGTCCTCCCTGATTTCTCAGATCCCAAAGACTGTTTGGCCATCTCTGTCTGTCCGTCGGTGTGTTTTTGACTCTGTGTCGATGAATTGCATTTTAGGTCATCTCACTGAGCAAATGCTTGTCTAAAGCCTGGAAAAAATACTGGAAAAGATTGGGTGGGCGGTGGGACACAAAATTTTTTAGACAAAAATGAACTGGTAAGACTCCACATCTCTTTGCCACAAGAACACAGAAGGCTCTAAATCAACACAAGAGACTCTAACAGTAATAACAATAGTAATAATTAATTAATTACATTTTTATATTGCTTTTCTAGGTACTCAAAAAGCTCTACATAGACAGGGAGGAACCATTTCAACCACCACCAATATGTACACCTGAATGATGTGATGGCAGCCATTTTTATGCCAGTACACTTATCACACATTAGCTATTAGATTACGAACGGGTGAGAAAGACAACCAGTAAGAGACAGGGGATGATTAGTGGGTCTCAATGACCAGACCATGATGGGTAATTAAGCCCAGATATCGTGAAACACCCTACTCTTTATGAAAGATGCCATGGGCTCCTTCTGTTATGACCACATAAATTCAGGGCCTCAGTTCTACATCACATCTGAAGGACAGTACCATTTTTACAGCACAGTGTCCTCATCACTGCACTGTGGCATTGGCATCTGCATACAGACCACGGGATAAAGCACATCCTGATGGTCTCCCCAACACGTCTTCCAGCAACAGTTCAAGCTTTTCCTAGCTGGTTTCCCTCCAAGAATTGTTCGGGTCCAAACATGCTTAGCTTCAGGTGGATATCCTGTTCTGAGGTGTAAGTGGTAGGGATTGCTCTGGGGGTAAGCATGGAGCCCTGGTGGTCCCTGTCATGAGCCCAACGCCTTACAAGTTGACAAACCCTGTAATGAAAGACGAGCGGTGGAGAGGAGAGGCAAGTCCTAAGAACATCGAGATATTGGTGGCCAAGGCTGTGTTGTCTGTATTATGGCCTGGGTTTTTTTGCACCAGATAGAAAAACAAAGAATATCTTATACAAAAATGTTTTTCAGTACTACTGTACTAAATGTTTAAAAGCCACAGCCTGCACTATCTACAGAGGACCGAGGGTGGTCTTGTAGTGAGGTGCCAATCCAGTGAAGTCAAGGCAGCCACAGAGTACAAACAATAGAGTCATTAAAGAGGGTGCCAGAAGATGATACTTTGTTTGATAGAAACCGAAAAATAAACAACTGGAATCAAGCCCTGCTCCCATTTTAGGCCAGCCTACGTGGGTTCAAATCCCTGTGCAGCCACTCATCTGCTTTTCAGTATTCTGTTAATTCCTGGCTGTCATCGAGTGGCCACTTCTCTCTATGCCCTTTACCCTGCACTACAATCACTCCAGAGTCACCAGGGGCCTCATGTATAAACGGTGCTTACACACAGAAATGTTGCTTAAGAACTTTTCCACGTTCAAATCGCGATGTATAAAACCTACACTTGGCGTAAAGCCACGCACTTTTCCACGGTACCTCATACCTTGTTGTACGCAAGCTCTCCGCTCAGTTTTGCAGACTGGCGGCACCCAGCGTCAAAGCAATGCTACTGTTCCTGTGTGGTTACACCTTATTTTCCTGACGCGGCTTTAGAAATACACTGAAACTAATCACATGTTGTTTATTAGTGTAATGCATCTCATTGTAATTAACTTGTAACAATATAATGGTCCAGGGAATAGCCATAGTATTCCAAATACCATAACTGCTTTAGCGTTGTTACTCTCACTGCACCATCTTCTTCTTCTTCTTCTTTTTCTTCTTTCAGCTGCTCCCGTTAGGAGTTGCTACAGCGGATCATCTTTTTCCATATTACTCTCACTGCACCACTCGGAGTTTTTATATCACTGTATCTGAGTGTGAATCACAGCAGCAGCTGATCGGAAAGAGAATTATTGGTGTATACAGCTTTAAGGAAACGCTGTCTCAGCCACGGCAAAACGTTTCAAAGCCTTTCCTGTACGGACCTCGCGGTTCAGAAACAGTTTAATCCCAAGAACTTTAAACACACCCAATCACTGCTCCTTGTACAACTGTTTGTACTTATAAGTACAATTACCCCACTGTAAACTTGCACTACAGTTATAATATCGCACAACCTGAGCCACTTTATAAAGCACGTATTTACATATGATGACGATATCATTTTTAAGATGAAATGCAGCAAAATATGTTTATTATATTATACAGATAAAACTTTAACTTCATTTAAATAATCTATATTCTTCACTGGGACTGTCGTGAAGGATAGAATAATTAAACATGTACTATGAAGATATTTCAATGTTCCTTAAACATTTTGAAGAATCGGCGCTCTAAGCTTACAGTTGGCTTAACGTCTATTACACAGCTGATTGTGTGGCGATCGGTTACTTGGGGAAAGAAAAGCACTGACTGCAGTGGCGGCTACGCCAATATATATTGAATATAAAACAGAAAGAGAAAACAACACAGCTAAAAACACAGCGACAAATTTCTGCAAAAGTTAAATGCTTGTGTCATGAGCACGAGGCGGCTATGCAGTGTCTGCAACGGACGTGGCCATCAACTGTGCATAAGCTACCTTACTGACATTGGCGGGCGAAGGAGGCACAGATTCTTCCTCTGCCCAGGGCCACCACAAGCCTAGAGCTGCCCCTGAGTACTGCTGCAATAAATTATTTCATCGAAGGTCTCACACAATCACTGCGCTGTGAAACCCATGTTTAATAACGTACTTTAACTCCTATCATGAAAATGATATCACGTATACATCTCAGTATTTTAGTTATTCATAGAGCTGTAATATCACGAACGTAAAGGATTCTGTGTCCAGTTGGAGGAAGAGAGCCGGTTTAAGAAGCAAGTAGTGATTCACACACATAGAGCACATAGAAGATCAAATACAAAACAAAGCATTTAACGTGCTACTTTAATTACGATGTGATTTGAGAAACTGGTTAATTAAACGATTTTAAGATGAAGTTTATAATGTTCTACTTTAATGACAAAATAAACTACGTAATTAAAGTGAAAATTTCGAGATTGAAGTTGACATTTCGTTCTTTTTCCCCACTGTGTCTCTTTTTTTTCTCTGTACCCTAATAAGCTTTCATATGACACTCAGACAGTGGGCTACAACTCGCCTTTCACGGTGACTTTGATATGTGACTTCTTTTTTTATTTCCGGCATTGTGCGATTTTGTGAACGTGAGCTTTCAAGTTTCTCCAACACGCTATGTCACTCGATCAACTTCCTTTTGTTGATTATACCATGGTTTATTTGAACAAATAGTATGTTTTTCCTTTGCCTCCACTTGGTATTCGCTGAAATTCTTATATATTTCCCCGTGCTTTTCCCATTGTCTTTTCAAAGAAGGCTGAGCTTAAGGGCGATTTATATTTATTTGCATATTCAAAGAGGCGTAATTCTGGGAGGAGTTGGGGCGTTACATAAAGCGCGTGCACGAGCGTTACTTTTCACGCTGACCGGGATTTATGTAGCGGAAGAACGTGGAAGTTGGCGAACGCACAGATTCCTGCATCTGGATTTTTCTGTGCGTAAGCACATTTCGACTTTTGTGCTTACGTCATGTTATAGTGCGAGTTCTACGCACGGCGTTATACATGAGGCCCCAGGTGTCCCTGCACCCCTGAGGAGCCCGAGGAGCAGCCCAATCCCATAGGCTCCCTACTAAGACTGAGGGTCTTCAGTCAGTTTAGGAGATGAGCTCACCTCCCTGGTGTCACCTTGTCTCTCCTAGTGGAGGGTCAGCTGCTAGGGTGCCTACCCTCTAGTGTTCTGAGAGGACATGGCATGTTCCTCCTAGTTTGTCTTTCTTATTTTTTAATGCTAGTGCCTCTCAGCACACACACACACACACACACATACTGTACATGCTGGTGTCCATCTTTTTGCACTGACACGGTGGCTTTCATTGTCCTTGCCAGTTAACATTTCCACTTTTGAAATTAGGAGCTTGTGAATTTGGTGCCATCTTCTCCTGCCTCCAATCCTCATCTCCTGCTATAATTTATTCACTAGGTGACCACATAAGTGGTGTAATCAGAACCTAAGCAATAAAGAGGAGTAATTGCATAAAAAGAGGAGAAGCACTCCATCTTGGTGTGCCTTAGGCCAGGAAAGGCTACTTGACAGTAATTTGCCTGAATGGCCCACTAATAGGGACTAATAACCACATATTTTATACTCTGTGCCCTAGGGCTGGGGGTCTAGGGGGCACTCCACAAAAGTAGATACACGCGATAGGGAGATTGAACAGGAGCGAAAATGTAATCATTAGACCACTATATGGTAGCAAATAACCTAGAAAAGAGTCATTTTTAATATATAAAATACATAAATGATCTTGGTAAGCATATAAAGAACAAGCCAGTTAGGTCTGCAGATGATACTAAGCGAGGTGGAAGGGCAGGGAATGAAGAATCAGAGGGACCGGGACGAAACAGGAAGTAGCGCAAACGTGTGGCAGATGAAGTTTAATGCAAGTACTTGTAAAATTTTACCCATAAAAAGTAAAAAATGTTACGTGTGAATTCACAAAGGCAGGTCTGAAGCTTGGTAGTACAGTATAGGAGTTGTGGTGGACTTGTCACTTAGCACATCCTGACGGTGGACAGGAGCTGTTAAGGGGGCTGCTAGGATCTTAGGTCATGAAAACTGACAGATAGAATAAATAACCAGGAGATCAAATCTCTGCCAAAAACTAACAGCAAAGCAACTAAACCCAATAAGTAAAACAAAAATCAGACTTAAAACCATTAGTTGCACCAAGGATTACTAACTGTGAAAGATTAAGAAACGTATCCTCAATCTGGAACACTGGTGCTTTTGTGGCGCTGGCGTCTGCTTCATTCAAAATGGGAAAACAAAGTGAAAGTGAAACCAGAAAGAGCTCGGTTATAAATCCCGTGAAAAAAATTGCCACATCTCAAAGAAAAATTCCTTTGGTTTGGGAAAATTTTAACAGAATCGTCACAACGATGTGTGGAGTTCCAGTCAAGGGAGGTCAGGCTTCAGGTTTATAACGTGCTGGTGAGGCCTCGCTTGGAGTACTGTGTGCAGTAAAAATAAGACACAGCAGTGCCAGAGAACGTCCAGAGAAGAGCAACTAGTAGGAACAGACCTGCCAACACGGGATTCTGGGTGAGTGCCCAGGAGTACATGACGTCAAGAAGGCTTTTCAGTCAGGTAAAATCCTGCCCCGCTAGCTGAAACAATTGGGTGTCCATATGCCCAAACCAACAAGGGGTACCCTTCTTGGGTTTGATGAAACTGAATGTCAGCGCAGCGAAATCATCGGGGGATCTTAAAAAGACAAGCATTCCGCGTGTTGAAATCAATAAGGGGGATTTCAATGAAACGATCAAGTATTCCTCACACCAAAATCAACAATTTTTGATGAAAACATTGACGTCTGTGAGCAAGTATCACAAATAATTTCCTAACGTGCCAGGAGCAAAAATGGGAATTTTTGTGCTGCATGAAATTGCTGGGTATCTGAAAACTGCATTGTTAAAAGTATAGGCCCAAAGTGGCATCTTGATGTAGCAACATGGGGTGCCCGAACCAAAAAAATGAAAAAATAGAAAAGGACAGTTTGAGGGTGCACAGGGCCATCTTAACAGCATCATAGGCCCCATAGTAGTGTGCTGGGCCCTCTGTTTTTGACAGCAAAGCAGAAACACACATAGGCATCAGAATCATTGTCGGGCCTCCCAGCCTGTGCCCATACGTTAAGACAGCCCTGGGCGCACACTCTATAAAGTGAGCGGTATCTACACAGAGGGGCACCGTTCATGTGTCAGACACTGAGGAGGACCACCCGAGGGGTGCTGTTAATGAAAGTGAAGGGGCGCACTGAGGGCAACCGACATACCACGCTGACTTTAGGAGAGTCGCTAACAAGCACAAATGTTGATGTGCCGAGTTTCCTCCATTCAGCTGCTACAGACGGGCGAGTTGACGTCTTCGGCTCAGCGACTTGAGGGGCACAGCGGCTGCAGGTTTTCATTCCAGCCCAGGTCATTCACCAGCCTGCGCTCCAATTGGAACAATAAAAGGAATGTAACCAATTATATTTGAAATGTCAAACTAGATAAGGGCATCAGCCAAATAAGTCAATAGTAATAATTTAAAAGCCATTTTGTCTAATTGTTTTCTGTCTGCTGTTACAGAAAGCTTACAAAGCAGGCTTCACTTTCTCTGAAGAAATCAGAACAACGTCTGTTGTTTTCATAGTTTTTAGGGACTCACGTCAGCCTCGCTGCACTTTCTCTTTCCATTTTAGTCTGTGTTCTGGTTCTAAAGATTTCTTTTCTTTGTTTCATCAACAGCCTTCAGTCAACAATTAGGTGGAAACAGCAGTGCATGATTTACGTATAAGCTACACAAGCTATAGCTTAGGGCCCCCGCCTTCTTGGGCACCCCCAAAACAAATTGTCCAAGTGAGCAATTGTCATATATACTTATAAAGGGCCCCATGTCTCAAATAGCTTAGGGCCTTATCAAGTCTAAATCCGGCACTGGGAAGCAGTGGACACCACACTTCAAAAGTGACTCTCCGGGATTTTACTTTGCTGAAACCGACAAGTCTCAGACGGCAGGACGTTTGGCACATCTATGGAGGATGAAACCATCACTCTGTTCACCTACAAAGAGCAACAGTGAGGGCTGCGTCAAATCTTTTGATTAAAATGTGTTGTGCTTATTATCTACCTCTTTGTCTTGTAATAGATTCCAATGAGCCTTGTGTATTGGGATCCAACAATACTCACAGGCCCACCGGTGGACACAGAAACTTAAAGGGGCAATGGATAAAGAACTGGCTAGGTTATGAAGTCTAGAGAAATGAAGGAACAGAAAAGTGAGAAATAGGCATGACAATGGGTCAAGCAGGCAGTTTCCTCCTGAAATATTAGGAAAGGCAGGTAATCCGGCAGACGGAGGTGTTGACTGCTTTCATTTTTATACCATCATCCCCCAGTTCTTTATCAAATGTGCTGTTTTTATAAAATAAAATCCTTTCAGTGCACAGAAATATCTGTCCCTGAATCAGTGTTAGGATTGAGGGACGAGGAGAGGTCACGGCCAATGACAGTACACATGTACAGAGTGGCCCATATAAATGGAAGCATACGGAATAAGTACCCACTAATCATGCCTTTATTTCAGTGTGAAGGGTAAGAAAGACAATGAGTCTAACCAAGGATGACAAACTGCAAATCATCTTAATGAGTGGAAGGCAGCCTTGGACTTTAAGGAGACTTTCAGATTCTTTGTCTTTGCACCTTGCATTTGGTCTGTGGTTCACTCTGCGTGCTCAGCATGGGCATACTATTGTGCCATTTAGATGCCCGCTTGCTGCCAGGAGACTGTGCAGGTGCAGCTTTGCAGGTACGTGTAGTAGTCGTGGCTTTGTCAGGTGGGCAGTGGAATTCAGACCACCATGCAACACATCACCACTCTCCAGAAGCAAGATTAACGAGAGTGGATTAACACGCGGGCAGCATGGTGGCACAGTGGTAGCGCTGCTGCCTCGCAGTTAGGAGACCTGGGTTTGCTACCCGGGTTCGCTTACTGGGTTCTCCCTGCGTGGAGTTTGCATGTTGTCTACGTGGATTTCCTCCCAAAGACATGCAGGTTAGGTGCATTGGTGATCCAATATTGTCCCTAGTGTATGCTTGGTGTGTGTGTGTGTGTGTGTGTGTGCCCTGCGGTGGGCTGGCACCCTGCCCAGGGTTTGTGTCCTGCCTTGTGCCCTGTGTTGGCTGGGATTGGCTCTAGCAGACCCCCGTGACCCTGTAGTTAGGATATAGCGGGTTGCATAAAGGATGAATGGATTAACACGCAGAACTTTGTTGTACTGAACACATCTGTGACACTCATTTTACTGTAAATATTATTAAAAATAAAGCTGTAATTGCTTGTTTTTGACTCGTAGTAAGGGTTCCCGCCTGGGGGCCTCCCTGAGTGGAGTTTGCATAAACCCCCCCATGTCTTGTCTGTGTAGGTCTCCTCCCACAGTCCAAAAACACACAAATTTGGTGGAGTGGTGATGTAAATGTGTGTGTATGTGCCTGAGTGTGTGCGTGTGTGTGTACCTGAGTGTGTGTGTGTGTGTGTGTGTGTGTGTGTGTGTGTGTTTGCCTGTGTGTCTGCGTGTGTGAGTGTGTGTTTGCGTTTGTGTGTGTGCGTGTGTGTGTGAGTGTGTGTGTGAGTGTGCCTGAGTGTGTGTTAGTGTGCAGTGGACTCAAGTCCTGTCCAGTGGTTCTTTCTGCCTTGTGCCCTGTGCTTGCTGTTCTTCTGACTCTGCTCAGGATGAAATGGGTCAGAAACAGGATGGATGGATAGATGGATGGCTGTTTGTTTTTGAGTTTGACACTGAGGCACATTCACCTGTATATGGCAGTGCCAGTGTGGGTTGGATGCCAGCTAGGGAACTCTAAGGTGCCATCTGGTGTTTTAGTGATGCAGCCCTCACACGAGAAGTAAAACTGCAAGATGTGGCTTTGGCCATTAGGATGACTGTATGTCATTACATCAAACCTCAATGGCACAATTTAAATAAAAAAATCAGTCATATTACTAATGTGTTCATCAACCAGTTAAATAATACATTATAAATACATGCAGCACCTTGTGGCACAATGGTAGTGCTGCTGCCTTGCAGCAAGGAGACCTGAGTTTGTGTCCGGGGTCCTCCCTGTGTGGAGTTTGCATGTTCTCCCCGTGTCTGAGGGGGGTTTTCTCCCACAGTCCAAAGACATGCAGGTTAGGCGGATTGGCAACAGTAAACTGGCCCTGGTGTGTGTTTGGTGTGTGTGTGTGTGTTCACTCTGTGATGGACTGACACCATGTCCAGGGTTTATTCCTGCCTTATTCCCTATGCTAGCTGGGATAGGCTTCAGTCCCCCCACCATGACACTGGTCAGAATTATGTGGGTTAGAAAATGACAGGACATTATAAATGACCTCATGAATTGTGATCCCCAAGAACGATAGAACTCAGGTGTGCCCATGTTTTCACCAGGCATCCATTTACTGAACACATCAGTAATATTTGTATGGTGGCAGTGAGCAGGGGCCTATCCAAGCAGCCCTGAGGGCAAGGCAGGGGTGTATTCTTGTTTTTCAGCCTCTTTGACTTTCATTGGCACAGCTCTTGTCCTCATGTTGAACAATGAAAACTACAGGCTCCAGAGGGTAGAAGCAAGCCGTGAATTTTATACCAGAACTAATAAAGCAATGAAACCCACCTGAGTAATCACAAATACCTGTCCCAAACCTTATGGTGCCCTGAATTGGGTGATCATGTAGAAGTAGTGTTGTCATTTCTACTTGGTGTGACTGAAATGTCTGCAGATACCCATAAATGAAAGACTGCAATGTGCACTTAAATCACATCTGAATTGTTTGATTTGCAATTTAAACTGTGGAGCAGAGGGGGCAATCAAGCTAAAATGTGTCTTTGTCCCAAACATTGTGGGGGGCACTGTAGTTGGCGTAGTTACTCCATTAGCATTCATTTAGGTGGTCCAGTTGACCCACTTGGACTTGTTCAGTAGTTCCATTTATTCTGGTTGGCCTGATTTACAGGCCCCTCTTAGCCCAGTCAGATTCATTTACAGTAGATGGTCCAGTTATGCCAAACTCAGTTACCCCAATTGGTGGCTCAGTTATCCCACTCAGACTAATTCTGGTGTTCCATTTATTCCAGTCAGACTCATTTAGATGACAGTCATACACCACTCAGAATCATTTAGATGGTCTAGCTATGCCAATCAGACTCTGTTACCCCAGTTGGTGGCTCAGTTACCCCACCCAGACTCGTTTATTTGGTCAGTTTCCACCAGTCAGATTCATTTAGGTGGTCTAGCTATGCCAATCAGACTCTGTTACCCCAGTTGGTGGCTCAGTTACCCCACCCAGACTCGTTTAGGTGGTCTAGCTATGCCAATCAGACTCCGTTACCCCAGTTGGTGGCTCAGTTACTCCACTCAGATTCATTTAGGTGGTCCAGCTATGCCAATCAGACTCCGTTAGCCCAGTTGGGGGCTCAGTTACCCCACCCAGACTCGTTTAGGTGGTCCAGCTATGCCAATCAGACTCCGTTAGCCCAGTTGGGGGCTCAGTTACTCCACTCAGATTCATTTAGGTGGTTCATTTCCACCAGTCAGACTCATTTAGGTGACCCTGTTACTCCACTCAGACTCATTTAGGTGCTCCATTTCCTCCTGTAAAATTCATTTCGGAGACTCAGTTACCCCAGTCAGACTCATTTACTGTAGGTGTCCCAGTCACCCCTGTCACCCCAAGTGGTTCACTTTGTCCAGTCAGGGTCACACAGCCTTTTTTTGCTATGCCCGTTGCCCCATGATGCCTGAATGACTTTAATGCACAGCTCCTCCTTTTCCATAATTTCATAAGATCCCAAGCGAGTCCCAGAC
Source organism: Polypterus senegalus (assembly GCF_016835505.1). Taxonomy (NCBI): domain Eukaryota; kingdom Metazoa; phylum Chordata; class Cladistia; order Polypteriformes; family Polypteridae; genus Polypterus; species Polypterus senegalus. The sequence goes on along the minus strand of NC_053171.1, from coordinate 38,836,605 downwards.
TGTTGGTTCACCCCATGTGCCAGCCATCATTTGTGCCACAGGCTGACTTCTCCGCTTCCCTAATCCTTTGTGGCCATCTTGACTGCTGCCTGCCCTGCGAGCTGTGGGTCACGAGATTACGCTCTTGGGAGTTCCTCTTCTTCTTCCGACTACTTGACTTTCCATTCTCTGTCAATTTCTCTTTTCAGATGCAAATGGAACGCTTGCTTTTGCCTGGTGAATTTGTACACAACCTTGATTTTTTTTTTTTCTTAAACTGTCTCGTAACTTGAAAACTAACATTAATGACAACTGACAATTCCTTGGCCTCAGTTGCTCCCAGTGGGCTCAGTGGTGACCTGAGTGCTCTTTTATTTTCCTCCTTCTGTGTCTTAACATTTGTTTTGCAAGGAAGCAGTGGAGTTTGGTTATTGCAGTAAAGACTGCGGGTTTGTCAGGTCAGATCCCATCTGTAACACCATGGGCTACGCTCTGAATCTCTTGGAGCGTGTGCTGTATGTGCTCACTGTGAAAGGGGCTATATAACAATAGCATTTTTAATTGATTGACAGCCAAATTCATTCTAACTGTGCGCCCAGCAAGTGCTCCTTTAATAAGTGCATCACTTACAGCCCCAATGATGAATGACATGAGCCACGCCAGTGTGGTGGGCTTTGAGATCATAGTGGTGCCAACTTTGCCTTGACTTTGTGAATTAGTGCCTATTGGCTAGGGCTTGGGTCATATCTCAGCAGTGACCTAATGCCTCACTATGCGGACGTCACTTACAGTGCCTTTCAAAATGCGCTGTCCACCTCCCATTGGTCTTGGGCACCCATTGTCAGAGCAGAGCATGAAACAGCAACCTGGGTAATGTTGGCATCATGCAGACTTGATTGCAACATAAGTGTGCATATCCATCCATCCATCCCGCTATAACCTAATTACAGGGTCACGGGGGTCTGCTGGAGCCAATCCCAGCCAACACAGGGTGCAAGGCAGGAAACAAACCCCGGGCAGGGCACCAGCCCACTGCAGGGCACGCACACACACACACCAAGCACACACTAGGGACAAGTTAGAATCGCCAATGCACCTAACCTGCATGTCTTTGGACTGTGGGAGGAACCCGGAAGAAACCCACGCAGACATGGGGACAACATGCAAACTCCACACAGGGAGGACACAGGAAGCGAACCCTGGTCTCCTAACTGTGAGGCAGCAGGCCTACCCACTGCGCCACTGTGCCACCCGCATTACCATTTAGAATGTCCTTTATTTTATATAGTGCCTTTCCAGTGGCCACACTGCCTTTTAAAGTTCAGAGCTATAGTTCATTTGCTTACCTGGATCTCTCAGGGAACTGGCAAGTCCAACATGGCATAGCCATCGGCTTGTTCATTTTTAGGACATGCATTAATCCAACATCAGATGGTATGTAGCCGCATAGATTTCAGCAGATGTACTTAAGATGTGATTCAAGTCAGAGCTGAAACAAAAGCAAAATAGAAAATGGAGACTAGATAAAGCAGAGCACTGGAAGCCGAGTGTGCGACTTCTTCACATCTGTAATTGGCAGCCTGGCTCCTTTCTTCCTTGTTCAAGGTTATTACTGCTTTACAGCTCTCTTAGAATGGAGGTGACCTGTGTCCTTCTCAAACGAAGTGCGCCTCCTAGTGTACTTATTAATATAGACACCCTTTTTTCAGCGTGAATTATGCCACCTTATTGTGCTCTTTTTTGGTATTCAAGGACACAACCGATCGTCTTCTCTAAATCCATGGTTTTTCCGAGGGTCCTGCATGTTCTTGCTTCTGTTTATGATGTAGCAACCATCCTTCTTTTTATTGATTTTCTGTTAAGTGTTTACACAACAAATGCTTCCTAGAAAGCTCATTTCGCTTGCAGCATTTATAAAGCTTCCGTTTGCCATTGTGTTCCTACCGTGATGTGGTCAGCAGCCTGAGAGCCCTTGAAAGACTTGTCACCTAATGGCTGAAACCTTGTTAGTTGTTCTCACAGAAAAGTCTGCAGTACATGAACTTCATTATGAATCACAAATCCACTTTATATAGCACCTTTCACCGTAGCACAAGGCCTACAGCTGCCACACCCCCCCTGGGCCTGCTAATGACCCCCATGTTCTTATTTCTGCTTTGTCCTGACACTCCTGTTCCCTTACACATCCCAAAGACATGCATGTTAGGTTAGCTGGGGGATCTGGATGACTCTGCTGTGAGTGAGTGTCAGTAGGGGTACTGTCTTGGTAGAGTACCTGTAAGGAAACACAAAAACAAGCAGAAAGAGCTGGGAACTCACCCACTCACTAGGGACTGATACTGAGATCATAAAACGGTTGAACTGAGTGGATTTATAGCAGGGTATCAGGAAGGGCCTGTTTGGAAGGCAGGAAGCAGAACAGGGCCGGAAGTGAGGTCAGGGACGGGCGGAAGTGGCTGATTAAATGAGTTTTTCTTCTGAAGGTCTGTGGGATGTGAAGGAAAGGCATTAGTACTCAGTGCCAGTCCTCGGTCCGGTGTGTCAATCCCGTGACTTGAACCCTTTGACTGCCTCCCAAGTGCACGTGTGTGACATCTTATCAGAGGTGGGTAGTAACAAGTTATATTTGCTCCGTTTTATTTACTTGAGTAACTTTTTAAAATAATTGTACATCTAAGAGTAGTTTTACTGCACCATACTTTTTACTTTTACTTGAGTACATTTGTGAAGAAGAAACGCTACTCTTACACCTCTACATTGGGCAACACTTGAATCGTTACTTTTTTCTGTTAGATAATACTATATTTTTGCCAGAGAGAAGTCGCCAGTGGGTCTGCTGCATGACAGTTTCACCAATCAGACTTAGCAACTATAATCACATGGCTCTATTTCACAAATCAGACGTAGCCATGCAGTCACATGACCACACACAAACTGTCGCGTCCTAGTGGCACAAACACCTCACAGACAGCGGACAGGGAAAGAAAGAATACATGAAAAATGAGAGCCAACTGCTGCTGAAACTTAACCATCACTTCACTGAGTGAAGAACAAGCACGTTTTAACCGAACATGCACAGACACAGACAGTCAAGGTAAAGTGAGACTTGTTGGACGTGCACAAGCTGCCTTGTTCTGATGTTATTTTCTATCAGCTGTGCTATTTGGAGGGCAAGTGAATATGCAGTATTATACTGTCAGTGTACAGGATATCTTGTCATTGTAAGTAGTTTGCACCGCTCAAACATACATGTTACTTACTGTAGGTATTGGCTTCAAAAGCTTTGTTGTGAAAAACTGAGATTTGGAACTTTGTGTTATTTGTGCATCTTTATTTTGTAAAGATTATATTTATTTTTACTCATTTTTTATTTTATTATTTAGAAATAGCAGAATTTGCACATTATTTTATATTTTTATCTGTTTTATTACAACATTTCCAAAAAAATAAATCATTTATTATGATCAAACAGTTACTCAGTACTTGAGTAGTCTTTTCATCAAATACTTTTTTACTTCTACTTGAGTAATATTATTTTGAAGTAACGCTACTCTTACTTGAGTATAATTTTTGGCTACTCTACCCACCTCTGCCTCTTATATTACTCTGCTCTCCCCTTTTGTATTCTTCATTGTGTGGACTTTATAAGAATGCCTCAAATCCCCTAGGCTTACCACTGTTTACAAGGTATTGTACTTTATAACTTTTCTCCATCATTCCTTCTACATCTATAACCTCAGGCTATTACATTGAGTAAAAGATAGGCAGGAGTTAAGTTACAATTTGAAATAATGTATTATGGGTAATATTCATAAATAATAACAATAAGCAGAGTACATGTGAAAACTGGTAACTAAACAACCCGATAAATGCTGATTAGGTGGCACACAGACTTGTAGTTACTTAAGTGATTCTGGTCAGCTCCTCATTTCTAGTCAGCTTTCTTCTGGATAAGCCGCATGCCTGTCTCAATATGGCTGCCAAGTTGCACTCCTCATTGTTTTCTCTCCATGGCCATAGTGTGAGAGAGTGAGAGGGAAGGGTAAAGCGACCAACTTTATATATATATACTAGCAAAATCCCCGCGCTTCGCAGCAGAGAAGTAGTGTGTTAAAGAAGTTATGAAAAAGAAAAGGAAACATTTTTAAAATAACATAACCTGATTGTCAATGTAATTGTTTTGTCACTGTTATGAGTGTTGCTGTCATCAAGGATTTGATTGTCATTATTTCTTTCAATCAGGTTCGTATTTGGAGGACGTGTTGTGTTCAAGTTACATTCTGTGTTTGTCAACCGTTGTAAAGATAACAGGTTTCATTCATCGAAGTGTTCACTACCCAAATCGCTACTCGTGAATCTAAGATGTTTAACAGGCATTCCCGGTATTAACTTGTGGATTTGCCTGCGAGTATTTAGCGACAGCGTCTCTATGAACTTGTGGATTTGCCTGCAAGTATTTAGTGACAGCGTGTCTTTTAACTTGTGGATTTTTCTGCGAGTATTTGGCAGCACCGTCACAAAGTTGTTTCCGTCTAGCTGCATCAGAAAATGTACCACCACATCTGACACTCCTCCTTTTTACTCTATTCTCACAGCTTGGATTGCTGCTGTCATCATCGGTTTGAGTTTTGGTAAGTGACAGTTCTTTGATCGATGGTGATCACCTCGATAGACATGTTAATGGAGGTACGGTTGGAACGGTAAAGGAAATGGGTACCTGAACAGTAAACTAAGTCTAAAATACCTACACAATAACTATAATCATAATAAACGAACAATAAAACAGTGGGAAAGCCATGGATTAAATAAAAAGGCTGCAGTTATCAGCAAGGAGACGGAATACCGTGGTGAAGCAAGGAAGGGAATGAAGAGACTGGAGTGACGGACAGCCTTAAATTGGCAGGCAGCCAACTACGTGGGAGGCGTGGGGATGGGGGACGTAACGTCGCCTCACACAGTGACCGAGCCGCAAGCTATGGACGTATATATGTACGTAAGTAGGGTTCAGTTATGACCGATACGCATAGAATATCGAAATGAAACCTGCCCAACTTTTGTAAGTAAGCTGTAAGGAATGAGCCTGCCAAATTTCAGTCTTCTACCTACACGAGAAGTTGGAGAATTAGTGATGAGTGATGAGTCAGTGAGTGAGTGAGTGAGGGCTTTGCCTTTTATTAGTATAGATTCTGTCCAAATGCTAAGGCCAAGAGGGTATTGTAGTAGAGAATAGCCATACTTCAGACTAATGGGGGCACACAATGCCTTTCACACCTGCCCCCAAAACCATCTGTTTAGTTTAAACTTGCCAGCTAGGTAGTCTGGGCTCCTTGTAGGGGTGGGTTCTTGAGAATCACTTGCCAAAAAAGTTTGAGGCACCTCCCCGCTCCCCCAACCTGAGCTAGCCCCCAAGACTTGGTGGGTGCTGAGCACAGCTCATCTCATCAATGAAATCCTGAAGCACGAATACCATGTTTGCTTTGTCTAACTCACAAATAAAGATATACAAAATATTTATCAACTTATGTACAAAATTTCACACCACAACAGTGTGTCTCCTTTGGTGCACTGCAGTCCCATCCTAGTTTTGCTTCTGCCAACAAGTGCTGCACTGTATTAAATAAACAGCAACCATACTGCTGCTTACTGTCCAGGGCTGTTGACCACAAGACTGTCCACCAGCTCCACTCTGCCTGCACTTTACTGTATCACAGCATGGAGAGAGAGACTGAGAGGCTGGCGCTGCCCCCTCATGTGTCCAGTGTCCTGCTTCGAGTCCTGCCATGGGCCACCTGGAGTTTGCATGTGCTCCCCATGTCTGTGTGGATTTGCTTCTCACATAATAATAATAATAATAATAATAATAATAATAATAATAATAACTTTATTTCTATAGCTCCTTATCATACATTATCATGTAACTCAAGGTTCTTTCCACAGATTAACAAACAAAAACAATAAAGATGTACCATAGTTACTTGGATATTATCATGAATTAATATTATGACAGTTCCTAATAGATGTAAGTATACTAAATAGAAAAACAACCTGGGCATTGTTAAACAAAACATAACCACTAAAGATCAAAACAAACCTTCACTCTTATCAGAAACAGGTTCAAGTTGCTTTCTAATTAAACACCTTATACATAAAGGTGGCCAGAGAACAACCGGATCTAATTTACATATATGAAAATAAGCATATGTACAGTATATATCTGCATTTGAAATGGACATGTGTACATGACAACACATTAAGTAGAGAGAATTTAAAGGTACTACATCTAATGAAAAGATACAAAAGAAAATAAAACAGGCCATAGCATTTTTGGTTGATTAAGGATGTAGATGGAGTTCTTGATTCTTGAATGTGATTAGTTGACCAGCTGACATGGAGGAGAGGAAAACAAAAAACTCCTAAGAGTGATCCAGTAGGAAACAAATTAACCTCTGGAGGGCCACAGTCGGAAGACAGAAGCGACTTAATCAAATAGTTAAGTCCGATGGTACAATACAATGCAATACAATATAATTTATTTTTGTATAGCCTAAAATCACACAAGGAGTGCCACAATGGGCTTTAACAGGCCTTGTTTTTGACAGACCCACAGCCTTGACTCTCTAAAAAGACAAGAAAAAAAAATGGAAGAATTTTCGGGAAAGGTAATTCAGAAAGAGACCCCTTTCCATGTAGGTTGGGAGTAAAGACAATACAATACGCAGAACAGAACACAAGTAATCCTCAATACAATACAATAGTACAATAGTAATAGTACAAGAACTGAGCAAAATACACATAACAGGATTCCGATTTGTTCAGAGTCCTGGAGGCCTCGGCCATCAAGCTGCTGGCCATTCCTCGGCTGAGTCAGTGGTGGGCCGGCCAGTTTGATGAAAGGACCCCTCTACCCAATGAGTTCAGTGCTCCTCTATCAGAGATGGCTTTTCCATAGGCAGGCAAAGAAAAGAAACAGTCAGTTTCTGCATCATAGAAGTCAGAATGACCTGGCCAGTTGGTTGCCCACCCTCCACTGGGCACAGATGATACACTTACATCCCCAAAGATGTGCAGGCAGGTAAATTGGTGATCCCAAATTGGCACATTGTGAGAGTGGGGCATGTGATGGGTTGGCATCTGTCCCGGGATTTGCCCCTGCCATGTCCCTAGTACTGCAACCTTGAATCAGAGTAAAGACACTTAGACAATTTGAATGAAATGTTGTCACTTTATATACAGTGGTTGTTATCATCAGGTTCTTTACAGGTACAGAGCTATAGAACCTCTGTGTCCATGTGGTGCGGACCACTGGCTGGCAGGCCGATGACGGGACACTGTCGGGAGCACACAGTGAGCCAGCAGCCTTGTGAATTACCTACCGAGCTCTGCTGCCTAAACGCAATGTTAAGGCCCGATTTAGTGATGAGGGAGATCAGCGTTACAAACATCATGGCCTGGTCCATCCGTCACTGCATGGCCTGCTGGCTAAGGGTGTTACAGGCTGGGCAGACTAATGGTGTCAGTGATGGGCTGAGTTCACTCTCCACTTCTGCACCCTGTCAAGGCCACTCGACCTGCCTGTATGTGTCGAAATCGTAAAGGAAACCCGAGAACATGTTGGGGTGTCAGCTTGATAACCCAATTGAAGCGCAGTTGGTAAAAAGGTGAAAAAATCACAGGTTCAGAAACAGGAGTCACGTCTTGTCATAAGCTGACTGAAGCACCTAGGGTGGGATGTTTGACTTTATATAGTTATATTTATTACTATTATTGTTACTCTTACTAGTGAAAATGTGGACCTACAGGTGGTTCATATAGAGCGAGAGCGTGACAAACTATTCCATGTTGGCAACACATTTTTTTTGTTTCACAGCCATCACGTTGGTGATCGAACAATCCTAGGCAGTGCTGTGCTCTTCAAACAAACACTCGTCTAAGGACGTAGAGGCAATGCCTGCATACGGTCGGAAGTTTCAAGTATTTGACGATCAAACCTTTTTTGTTTTGGCAACACAAGCGTTTGCTTTTAACATAAAACTGATGTTACTTTGCTAAGCAGTGCTCTTCACAGAAACATCAATGTAAGTTTGTAAAAGCAATGCCTGCATTTGGTTGGAAGTTCAAACCATTGGATGATATTCTCGATTGTTGTTCTGCATTTCTGTGTGTAAAAACCAAGTTAAAGCTGAGCACATTGTTTTAATGTGGTAAAGTAAGGAGCCTTTCATGTTTTAGATACGTCTAAACAACAGTAAACTCCTCACCAACTGTTTACATCAGCACGAACTCACACAACCTTCTGGATTCACATGCATTTCTCTGTGTTTGTCATTCCTTGCTTCGTTACTTTTTTTCTATGTTAATTAGTGTTCCCTTGTTAAAATTTTTATTTATTTAGTCTTTTTCTCTTTCTTCATCATGTAAAGCACTTTGAGCTGCATAATTTGTATGAAAATGTGCTATAGAAATAAATGTTGTTGTTGTTGTTGTTCCTGCATTCTGTATCCCACACTTGCTGTTCAATATATGGAGCTGAGCTCCTTCTTCTTCTTCTGTATTTTGCACTTGACTCTTAACATATTTGATGATCGCTTGCATTTCTCTGTGCACATCATTCCTGCATTCTGTATCCCACACTTCACGTTCAGCATGTGGTGCTCAGATACTAATTCTTCTTCTTCTTCCTATTCTGTATTCTGTGCTTGATGTATTTGATGAGCTGCATTTGGCATTCAATATATGGGACTGAGCCCCTTCTTCCTCTTCATTTTCTTCCTCTTCTGTATTCTACACTTGACTTTTGACATATTTGACATATTTTGCATTCTCACACTTGCTGTTCAAAATGTGGGGCTGAGCTCCTCCTTCTTCAACGTCTTCTTCTTCTTCTGTATCCCACACTTGACATTCAGCATTTGGTGCTCAGGTACTAATTCTTCTTCTTCTTCTTCTTCCTATTCTGTATTCTGCACTTGATGTATTTCACATGCATTTCTTCTTATTTGTCATTCTGTATTCTGTATCCCACATTTGCCATTCATTATATAGGGCTGAGCTCCTTCTTCTTCATCATCTTCCTCTTTTGTATTCTACACTTGACGCTTGACATATTTGACGATTGCATGCATGTCTCTGTGTTTGTCATTCCTGCATTCTGTATCCCAGATTTGACGTTCAGTAGGTGGTGCTCAGCTACTTCTGCTTCCTATCATGGTTTGTTTTCATGTGTTTGACAGTCAGCAGATATCTCTAGTGTTTTTTCTTTTTCTTCCTGCCATGCTACAATGTTTGCTGATCACTTTGCTATAATAAACTCACAAGTGCAGGTCAGTGTCTGAGGTTGCCACCACTACAAATTTTTTTACCTTCCTGGGCCATAAGCTTTTGATCAAGACCAAGAGCAAGGCTCTAGCACCATTATTATCCTTATATATAATTTGATGCTATCCGTATGTATGGTGTTTGCGTCAATACCTCGACTCAATACAAGTTAGAACCATGCAATGGGACTCTGCCTCTGTAGTTAGAACATAACGTGGCAAACGCGGACTCAGTATTGCATGATTGGCTAAGAATGTTCGAATGCTTCAGTGACGCCGCTGGACGGCCGAGTAAAGTAAGTCAGTGTTGGTTCGAGCAGATAACAGTAAGTTCGGTTGGTTTATGGAACGTTGGTTTGGTGGGGCGTACTTTCTAGGACTAACATCGTCAACTGACTTAAACCCTTAGACAGCTCCAGAACTGTAAGTAATTTAGAACGTATCGCTATTTGCTTGGTCCGTCGAAATCTATCTTTAGGCAGCTCGGTTTTGGCATCCGTCCTTCTGACATCTATTGTTATTACTCCGACTCTGATTAGAGTCGTAAAATACGGTTTGTTTTGAAAATTTGTTTGCCGCAAAAAATCAAATGAGGTGCGCCGAAGAGCTGAGTTCACGTCTCGCAGCCCCGTTTAAACAGGCAGCTTCATTACATCGGCCTAAAAGGTCTATTTTAAGCACAAATCAGTGCCATGATATCAAAATCATTTCAAGGACTTAAAAAAACAAATAATTCTTTGCAGAGAAAGTATGGATTTCACAAACATAGAATTTGTAGCCCGATTTGATCAGGCTCCCAGTCACTAGTTATTATTATTTTTATAATGATGATGATGATGTTTTACTTTATTGAACTCTAAGTAAGTGTGGCTGTGTATATCTTCATAGCTCTTTATCTGTAAAGCACCTTGACATGGTCCTCATTAAAGTCTGTCAACATTTGCTACCCTGTGGTTTAAATTGAAAGTAAGACTATTAATAAAGACAGTTCTGCTATACTTAAAGTCATAAAATTACAACTTGAAGATCCAGCCCACCATTTCCTACCCGAATTTTCTGGTTCGGCCTACACTAGCAGCACTGGCCCAACCCTGAACTGGGTCCTTGTAGAGTCACCAAGTCATCGGACATGCATGTCTTCAGAAAGCAGGAGGAGAACAAGAGCACCTGAAGGGAGCTCACATACACCCGGTGAGAATGTGCAGACTGCACACAGCATTTGGGCTGCCATTAAAAGCCAACACGGTGGGCTACATGAAACCCTCTACTGCCCCTACACATTGAAAAAACATAATGAAATTGCTTTTTTTTTAAAAAAATGACAAATTCTCATTGAAAAAGTGTATTAACCTTCTCAAAGCTGCCTTATCTTCTCATCGGTTTTCAGAACCTTCTGATTACTCTAAAGAAAAAAACAAAAAGCTTGTTTTAGGGCCTAATTTCCTAAGAAAATAGATAGCACATCGACATCTTCCTTAGTTTAAAATGCAAAATGTGGACATTATCTTGTTTTGTGATTCAGCAGCATCCATCACTGCGTGCAAATACTGTCCGCTGCTTAAGATATTCTAATGTAAGCCACCCTGGAGATGTAAGGGAATTAACACAAACACTCGGGGCCAACAGAAACACGGAGAGGTCAGGTGATAGAGGCTCGCGTAGTTAGTATTAAGGATTGCTTTATAACATCTGACAGCTTTAAATGCTGCCCCTCCATTTTGGAAGGAAATGAACAGCAACAAGCAAAAAATAATCTATATGTAAATGGATGATGTGCTAGTTCATCTACATAAAGTGAGTCTGAATGAATATGTATACACGGCGACCAATGGGGGGCTCACTGAGTGGCTCAGTGCTTCACGTGCCAGGCTGTAAACCACGAGGCTGCCAGTGCAACACCGGCACACTGTTAGGCTTGGTGGGAGTCCGCCAGCCTGCTAGCTGTGCCAGTCACTTTGGTTTAAATGATCACATTATTAAATAAAGTCATCAATACAGAAACTCAATTGTCTTTTTTACTATCTCGTTTACGAATCCTCCAAAAATTCCATTTTGAGATTTTGATGAATCTCAGAGGTGTTCGACCTCCCTTAGTCCCTTTTTGAAATTATGTCTGTGTATGTGTGTGTGTGTGTAAACACAATAATTTGAGAGCGCTTTCATTTAGGTCAACCAAATTATGCATACAAGTATTAGGTACAAAACGTAGATTTCTATCAACTTTTGGGCTATTTCTACTAACCGGGAGTGGTACTTTACCTTTTATTCATGCAGCTGTAGAATCCGATTTATTCAACTTTACTTTCATAATAATTGTTCAATATATTATTCATTTGATTTGATTTGTTGTTGATGGTTCTTTAAGTGTACATAATATAAAAATCTAATTATTGTCTTGCGGTTTACTCCTCAGATATCCATCCCCATATCCGAGTATACGAGAATGTTGAGGGAAGACCACTCCAGATTTTATTTAAGCTAGTGAACGCAGACTTTTTCACTTTTTTATAATACCATGTCACTTTAGCAGAGTAGCCTTGAACTCTCCCTGTGCTCACCTCTATTGCTCATGCTACTATCCTGGGTGACTAAGAGTGCCAAACTCTACTGCATCTACAGTGGCTTGTCTTATATTTCTAATGGCGATGTTACTACACTGGCCTTGGACATATGAAGCTGAAGGAGAGACATGGAGTGCCAGAGCAGAGAAGCTGCGTGGCCGGTGCTGAGACTGGCTCTTAATATGCTGATGTACACTTCTTTAGATTGTGTTGTTGACTTGCAGTCACTGTATGTGTTTTTCCTTCTCATGTTGCTCCTTGCAGAACAGTCATTGCCCCAAGTGATGCTACAACACCATCATTTTTGTACTCATATCAATACCTTAGAAATGTCCTGATCCTTGACATCCATTTGATACAACAGCAAAAACAGAAATCCCACTCAACAATGGCTCATCTATCTATCTATCTATCTATCTATCTATCTATCTATCTATCTATCTATCTATCTATCTATCTATCTATCTATCATCTAGTGCCTTTTCTATCTATCTATCTATCTATCTATCTATCTATCTATCTATCTATCTATCTATCTATCTATCATATAGTGCCTTTTCTATCTATCTATCTATCTATCTATCTATCTATCTATCTATCTATCTATCTATCTATCTATCTATCTATCTATCTATCTATCTAATATGGAAATATAAAGAACTTTCTGTTGCACAGCTTTCCATGCAGGATCCAAGAAACTCCAAAACATATGAAACCAGAAAAGAACACGAGCAGCTGATTAAAATATGAACTGTCACAATAACCACCACGATCGTGTCAGCACTTTCAATCTGCGTTTGGGTTATTTAGACTTCATAACGATGTAACTTGTGTTCTGAGTGAAATATTTAAAAAATGTGGTGATCTCTATTAAGAGGGGCAGAAAAAGTCAAATCTTTGTGCAGGTGGCCACCTCTTTAATGAACTCGGTGCAGAAGTTCAAATGTTCTGACTCTTGTCACGTCATATCATGTCATTTCCTGACCTGCTTAATTCAGGGTCACTTGGGCCGGAGCCATTTAAACAAACCCTCCACCACAGGACAAACACACAGTAGGGCCAGTTTAGCGTCACCAGTTCACCTAACCCAAATGTTTCTGAGCAGATGTGTTTTATCCAAATCAGCTTGCTGTTGTCGGTCAGTTAGGTTTCCTCCACTGGCTGTTTTTGTATTCATTGTCAAGTCTTTGATTTTTGTAAATGTTACTTTATTATTTGCTTTATTTCTTACTCTTCTGCTATGTTCCTTGTGTTTTGTGGGTGGGTCCCCAAGGGGCAGGGCCACCTGCCGATCACTGCGAGAGACTGCCCTAAGCCCTTTAAAGGTGGAAGCAACCTATAGTCCTTTGCGGTTCATTCGAATGTGCTTGGGAGTGTTTGTTGTTATTCTGTGCTTTGTGAGTCACTGGATTTCTTTCCTCTGTTCTTGACCACTCTTTGGATTTTGTATTGGAATTTTGGTCATCTTGGACTGCCTTTGCCTTTTCAGCCCATTCCTTTTTGCTTTTTGCGCTTTTTTTTTTTTGGAGCTTTTCATTATTACAGAGCATTTTTGTGAAGTATGGACCTTTTTATTTATAAAGATTGTGTGTTTGCCCTTGTTACTAGCCAGGTTTGATGGTTCCCCCCCACAGTGGGCATTTTTGGGAAATTTAGAGACCTTGTGCTTGTGAACTCTTGAGATTCAGACCACTTGCACATCTTCACATGCACAGGAGAGTTGCATGAGTGGTACTTCATTTAGAGCCTTGACACATGAAGTGTGTCAGTAGTGAGCACTAAACCCACGGCCTTGTGGTCTACAATCCTGACACTTAACCACTAAGCCACAAGTGATGCGACCAACAGAACAGTTGAATGCCATTTAAATAATGATGTTGGCTCTATCACCAGCACTTTAGTGAACAATCCCCTGCCACCATTCTCCACGCCGCGGTGACGGCGGCCTTTTTCTTTCACACAGATCTGACGCCTGTGAGGCAGGCTCGTCCTCCTCATTCTTGGCTAGCAAGAGCTCTCGGTGCTGCAAGGGGAGGATGGCATTATTATCGTTATATTAATGTGACATTAATTGCTTTTACTTTTTCAGTTCATTAAGTGAGCACTATCTCTTTGGGATGCTGCCCAGATGGTTTATCACTCCCGTGCTGTTGGTAGCGCCATTAATGGAGTAAGACATGGAGCTATAAAATAATTGCACTGTGCTGTTGAAAATGTTCATCGCACTAATTGAAAAGTAATTGCAGAGGCATAGAGCAACTGTCACATCATAAACCCCATTTCATCTGAAGCAAGCAAGTAAGCCTCGTCGCTCAGGAGTAGGTCTGCCTGTAAATATGAAGGAAATGGAAAAAGTTAAAGAGGTCACGATAACTCGCACACGGCGGAAAAACAGAACATTAAATGTGCACTTGTAAGACAGCCGGCAATTTGAAATTCAGAAACGCCGCAAAGAGGAGCTCCGGCAACGGCACTGTGGACTTTTACTGCAAATATGAGGCCTACCCAGAAGAAATACCACATGGCTTTAAAAATAAGTGTCTGACAGGAGAATTTGCCCACACTATGTTGAATTCATTAAAGGCCATTCTAATATTGTCAAGTCGCAATCCCATAAGTGGTAGTGGTACTGTCATGGGCACAGAGTTCAGAGAAATTCAGCATGTCACCACTCTCTGGCAGCAGGATCAGCAATGTATGAGAGGCATACGTTCATTTTATTTAGCCATATAAACTTCAAAAATCAGTGAATTGCAACAGGCACAAATCCCTCCACAGTGGAAGTGTCTTGAAAGCTTTACTCCCTCTTGTCTAGTGTGGTCACCTGCCGTGAACAGAAGCACTGCCACATTTCAGCCAGCATTTTCCCGGTGTTCACGGTTGTGTTTTGTGTCTATATGGTTTAACTTTGTATTATGTATTTGTGTTAATGTTTCTCCTCTTTACCTTTTTCTCTGTGTGTGTCTGTTGGAACAGAGGTGTGGCCTAGCTAAACGTCCCTTGTGTTTTGTGGGTGGGCCCCCAAGGGGCGGGGCCACCTACCTTTACTGTTAGGAATGGCCCTCCACCCTATTTAAGGGGGATCCTCCCATAGTGCCTAGCGGTTCATTATGCGCGCTGCGAATGGAGTCTTACTGTGCCTTTGTTCTTTGCTTTTGCAATTGTTTTGTAATTCCCTGGATTTTTGAACCTTGCTCTGTTTTCAACCTCGCCTCTGGATTTCTTATTGGGAGTGTGTTTATTGTTATTTTTGCTCCATTTTATGGTTATTGTATTAGGACTTTGTTCACTGTGGATCACCTGAAGTATTCAGGCAGAAACCTTAACAGAGCTCTATGCGTTTCAGAGCCTTTTGAATATAAACCTTTCATTTTATAAAGATTTGTCTTGGCCTTTTTTGGTTTCTAGTTGGGATTTTTGATGGTGTTTGCCCCCCACTGCATTTACTTATTTGACTGACGCCTTTATCCAAGGCGACTTGCAACATTTCAGATACAATTGGTTGCATTTGTTTTAGTTTTCCAGTTGGAGCACAGGCAGGTGAAGTGTCTTGTTCAGGGTCACACAGTGTCAGTGGTGGGATTTGAACCCGCAGCCTCAGCCACTACACCACACTGCCTACTAGTGGTCAACTTTTGAAAGTTTTTTGTACCTGTGCCTTCGGGACTCCCAGATTTCACAACAGCACAAAGTCCAACTAAAAATAAAAGGTGTGCGTCTGGCCAGTATGGCCACATCAGTGAGACTTTCCAAAATGTCTACACTTAAATGACACTTCACGTTACTGAAGCAGGGTGTGCTGGAGGTCAGGATGCCTATTGTTCAGCCACCCATCCTGATTACTGGCTACACGATGCTGGTAGGAGCATCACTTAGAGTAGGTGCTAGTCCATCCCATGGGTAAACCCAGCAAATTAATGACAGTCCACAACTCACCACAAGAGAGTAACGCAAGTTCACATATCCCAGTCTGGAGCTGACCGAGGATCTAAGGACTGTGAGACAGTCACACCAGCCACAGTGCCACTTATCAGAAGCAGACAGAGGCATCGTTAATATACAGCATGGAGGAGGTACATTACTGGAGCAGACCACCTGGCCTGCCACCATGCAGAGCTGCACGCTTTCCCAGTGTCTGTGTGGGTTCTCTTCCATTTCTTAACATAGCCCCCAGATCTGGGTAGGTTCATTATATGTTTGGGTGTGGGCAGGCCATCTGTCATATTTGGGGTGTTCATCGTGGAAGGTATTGTAGGAAATACTCCCATGCAACACTGGAAAGCAGAATGAAGGTTTGAATAGTTGGACTATATCCCCAAGGTGTCTTTTATTGCACTAACGAAGCTAATTTTGGCCAGGGGGTCCCATTTAATGAGTTCATATAAAGTCCCCTTCATTTACTGAAGCTTCAAAGTGGCATTTATTTAATTTTCTTTTGAGTTAACTTCATTCCTAATATCACTTTTGGTTCCAAACAACCAACACTGAATTTATAGAGCACTGTTCACATGCCCGTGAAGCAGAAGACAGCACTTGGTGAGACACGTGAACAATGTTTACCGTATATACTCACGGATAAGTTCTCCCGCTGATAAATCGGGGCTTGATTTTACTGCATAATTTTTAGCATGTTATAATGTCTGTCATATAAGTCGAATGCGGAAAACTCACGCTGTTGGTCCAAGAGATTATGATATGCTAACGCCCTCCTGAGAAAGTAACCACGGAGCACACGGCCTTTCTTTTCTATGTATTGTGCCTACATAACCACATGGTAATACCCGAACAATTCCGAAGTGACGTTTGCACTGTTTAGTGTCTATTGTATCTCACACCCTTATACACCTTTATCGTAAGAGCATCCCTTATCTACAATGGAGCATTCGATCAGAAGAAAATATGAAGCTGGTTCTAAATTAAAAGTTGCTGAAGTGGCAAAAGAAATTGGTAACTGTGCTGCTTCAACAAAATTCGATGTGTCTGAGAAACTGGTGCAAGATTGGAGGAGGTTAGAAAATATTTAAAAAAATAGAAATAAATTTAAGTGTTGCATTTTTGAACAGGCATATAAGTAGGGGACTGATTTTAAGATTGATTTTTTGTGTTTCATAACCCGACTTATATGTGAGTGTATACGGTAGTTTATCATGTGTGCTGTCACCACAGTCCTGGCGTCTTGACTTGTGTGTCACATGATGCCAAAGACAAAGCCCCCAAGGTTGTCCATTCGGTCCCCGTCTCTGATCTCTGCCTAAAATCCAAGCAGTGGACTTGATGTTTGGTCACTGTGGTCTACTGGCTAAGGTGATGGACCTTCTAAAGTAGATATCACATCAGGTGACTTTCACTTATAGGTTATGCCGACTCTCTGCACCAAATCAGTTTGCTGGGTATGTCAAATTTAGCAACTGCTTGATGACTTTACAGCACAGTCGTGCTCGGCCTTTTTTCCGAGAGCCAGTAACATGCAGTCTGACAGAGCCGGAGCTGTACAAAGGGTTAACAGGTACGTCAGGTTCAGCCACAATCTCAGATCTTTTATTTTTTAAACTTTTTCCCATTTGGTTGTGGTTTGTAAAACTTGAGACATCAGACTTCTCTGAGGTCCTAGGAAAATGTGTTCCAACTTCCTCTGACTTGCTAAGATTATGCAAATAAAGGCTACGCTGGAAAAGTCATCAAGTGTGGCATGGTTTCAAATATTGGAGGTTGTTTGTGAGTGGCCTGTTAGCCCAAAAGCCAGTACTGACAGAAAAAAGTTTTATTGTTCCAATATTAAGTAAATACACAAGAGACCTAACAGAAAAAGAACCAAAAAGGACAAGTAATACATTCTCCAGCTTTTGGAGCTTCTATACCATCGTAACCCCTAGTAGTTATGTGGCCGCTGATCCTCTTATCCACCTCCCAGTTACCTTCACAAACATGGATTTTCCTCTCCTAGTTGGTCCTTCCTCCTTTCTTCCTGCTCGGATAGCTCTCGTCCAAGATGGCACCCACTTTCAGATACTCCCTTTATTTTTAAACTGAGCCAAGAGTACTTTTGGGTATGTGCAGGAATCACTTCTGGTTGAAGCTCTGATGCCAATCCTGATGAGTGCCCCCTTGCAACGCCAGGTTCTTCCGCCCTCCCAGACCTGTCAATGGGCCGGTGGACTCCAGGCAAGGTGAAGAAACATTGTGACTTCCTAATCACTGCATGGAACTTCTGCACTCTCTCAGCCTTTGATTTTAAAGTCCATTCGACTATATACAGTATCTTACAGTGTCCCTTGCTGCCAGCTAGAGGTGGTACTAGCTGGTTCATTGATAAAAGGCACTATATACATCAGATGTTTAATTGACAAAACAAATTGAACATGCATAAAAGTTTAGGGCAGGCCAGCATAGGGTACCTAGACTGGAGTAGAGAGTGGAGAGCAGGACCCCCATTTCACCAACACCTACAGTAGAAGAGTGCGGAGACAGGCTGATGTCTCAGGCATTTCACAGATTTCTTGTACTGGATCAGCAGAATATTAGGGCACTCCTAAGTGCTTCAGTTTTCAACAAGTGTTTAAAGGGGGGTCCACAGCAGACAAGACGGCAGTGTGGGCTGATGCCTCAGACTGGTGCCCTGTTATATGGCTTCTGGACGGCATAGCAGTTGGGCACCTGGGTATTATTCCTCACCCTAGTGTTGCCCTAGTGTTCCCAGGTTTCCTCCAGCATGTAGGTGAAATGGCCACCTGTGTGCACGTGAGTGTGCCCTACGGTGGACTGGCGTCCCACCCAGGGATAGTTCTTGTCTTTAATCTGAAAGCCCTTATAAAACTGTAATGAAAGTGCGTAAATGTTTGCCAAATGGCAGCTCCCTTAAAATACAATTCTCTTTAAAATTATTATTTTTATTATTATTTTCTTTGTTATGTGCGGCAAAAACTTAAAAAAATTCAATTTTGTGCAAATACCAAATCCTGGTTATCCAGACAGATGAGCCTGAGGAGCGGATATCCGCCACAGTTATTAATTGCAGAATGAACATATCTGTCAGTCTGCCAGCCATGATTACTTTTCATTGTCTGCTGCCTAGCGCCAAATTATTGACCCCTGATTGACTGTGCACGTGGAGGGCCGTGAACTTGCCCTAAAAGAGCGGGGGGAGGGGTGTGGCAGTCGATAGCGCCGCTGTGTAATCCCTTCCATGCTGCGGTCGATGACATTGTGTGAAGAAGAGACAGCTAAAACGAGAGCGATTGATCAGCCCGCTTATGGGGGCTTGTTCATCAATGGCTTTTGATTTTTTTTTTTGTACATTTCCACTTCTTAAGCTGTCGCAGGCAGGCGTTATGGTGAAGGAGGGTCTGTGTGACAGAGCTTGGGGGCGGAGGAGATGTAAATGGAGTCCAGATGCTGCTCTGTCCCTTTGCTCAAGGTCAACATCAGCAGCGGCAGCAGCCATCATCACACATTTGGGGTGGAGGGCTGCTGCCGCAGCAGCTGGTTTATACAAATAAGGATAAAATGTCATTGAAAAGCATGTTAAAAAGAAACAATCTTAGAATACAAATTAAAGAATAAAGACAGCATGTAGATAACTACAGGAAGCTCTCAAAGTGGCCCCAGTCCAATTCGAACCCGGCTGGTCCACGGTCAGTTATAAATGACAAAGTTACTCACAGTCCTGTGCACCTCAGCCAACTGGCCGGTCACCCCACCTGCTCTTTCTGTAGTAAATCCTGCACTGGGGCACCTCATGGGATGACAGAATCTTCCTGTCCTTTAATTCTCAGTATTACAGTCGTCTTTTCTATGGTCGCTTGCAAGTAGAGCAGTGGCACCAAATGCCACAGCAGGACACAGAGAAGAAAACAGTTCATAATTATTATATTTCATGTACACTGCTCCAAAAAATTAAGGGAACGCATAAATCACACATTGGATCAGTGCTTCTCAATTATTTTCTGTCATGCCCCCCCTAGGAAGAAGAAAACATCTCACGCCCCCCGTGCGACTATAAATAGTACCATTTGTCTATAAAATTGTTATAAGTACACCTCTGCATAACACTGTATCCTTATTAAAGTATAAGAGAATAAAAAAAGAAAGAAATATGGACCAATTTACAACAAAGAATAGCTTTATTAAATGTAACAGAAAAGATTTAAAGTGCATTTTAAATTCAAAAAAAATTTAAAAGAAAAATAAAAAAGCATGTTCCCCGAGGTCAAACGCGCCCCCCTTGACGGAGTGCCCCACTATTTGAGAAACACTGCATTGGATCAAGATGAACGAAATATTCAAGTGGAAACACGTTACTTTATAATACTGTGTAATTCATTGAGAACAAAATGATGTAACATTGGTCAATGAAAACCAAAACCACCAACCCATTGAGGGCTGATTCAGCATCACAATGAAAATCAAAGTCATAAATTGAAATCACAGGCTGATCCAATTTACATGAACTTCATCGTGGCAATTCATAATGTGACTGAGTAGTGTTTATGACCCCCACTTGCCTGGATGCACTCCCAACAGTGTCTGATCATGCTCCTGATAAGATGACGGATGATGTTCTGGGGGATCTCCTCCTAGACTTGGATCAGGGCATCGGTGAACTCCTGGACAGTCTGTGGAGTCACTTAGCACCGTTAGATGCACTGATACATAAAATTCCAGAGGTTTTCAAATGGATTCAGGTCTGGAGAACATGCAGGCCAGTCAATGGCAACAATGCCTTCGTCATCCAGGAACTGCCTACCCTATACTCTGGCCTCAGGAGGCCAGTTGCTGTCCTGCACCAGGGGGAACCCAGGGCCCACTGCACAAGCGTTAGGTCTGATAATGGCTCTGAGTACCTAACAGCTGTCAGGGTACCATAGCCTAGCATGTGGAGGTCTTTGCATCCCTCCAAGGCATGCCTGCCCAGACTGTACCTGAACCACCTCCAAACCGGTCATGTTTTATGATGTTACAGGCTCCATAACATTCACCATGGCATCTCCAGACTCTTTCACGTCTGTCGCATATGCTCAATGTGAACCTGGTCTCACCTGTGAAGACAATGGGGCACCAATGCAGAGATGCCAACCGTGGTATTCTCTGATGAATGCCAATCGAGCTGCACAGTGATGGGCTATGAGCACATGTCCCACTAGAGAATTTTGGGTCCTCTTATAACCTTCATGGATTCTGTTTCTGACAGTTTGGTCAGAAACATGCATACCAGTGGTCAGCTGGAGGTCATTTTGTTCTTTCTCACACAAAGGAGTAGATACTGTTCCTAGTGCTGGGTTGATGCCTTTCTACGCCCCTGTCTAGCTCTCCTTGTGTAATGGCCCATTTCCTGATATCTCCTCCATGCTCTTGAGATGGTGCTGGGAGGGACAGCAAACCTTCTTGCAGCAGCATGTATGGCTGTGCCATCCTGGAGGAGCTGAACTCCCTGTGCAACCAGAATCTGCTGCAGGTAATGCCTCATCCTACCAAGGACACTAGCAAAACACAAAACTAGAGAAGAATCAGTGAGAAAAGATGAGGAGAGAACAATTGTCTGTGTCCAACACCTGCAAAACCATTCCCTTTGTCTTGCTGTTGCGTCTCCAGTGCACCTGTTGTCACTTTAATTTACACCAAAGCAGGTGAAGTTGATTCACAATCACGTATGCTTCCTGACTGGACAGACTGACATCATTAAGGTTCAAAGACTCGATGTTAGTCTGTGATGATTAAGTGTTCCATTCATTTTTTGACCAGCGTATTTATCAAATGGAGTATGCAGTATGCACAACTAGCCAGCAGCTCTAGTCAGGGTATGCTATTCTAACATTGTGAATCTACAGCCTGAACATATAAAGATGAGAATGAGAGCTTCTCTTAAATAGGCAGACAGATTACTCTACATCTTTGGGGCCCTCTAACTAAAAGCACAACCTCTTGCTTTTATTTTGTTAATCCATTGAATCTTTATAATCTTAATGATAAGTTCATATAGCTATGGGTGGTTGACATTTAAGACTTTCTGTGTTAAATGAGGATTTTGAAATCAGCCCTAAGCTTATCATGGAACTAGCGTTGTGTGGTTGTACTTTCTATTCCTTGTAATGATTCTTGCAGCAGCATTTTGAGTTACCTGAAAGCTGCATATACAGTAGAGCAGCTTGTACAGTCTGTGAATAAGGCATTGTAACAGTCAATCCTAGCAGAATTAAATGCATGAATTAATACGTCAACATCCTCCATATTTAGAAATTTGTAATGTGTGTTTTAAGACATTGTGCTATCAAAGAAAATGCCTAAGCTGTGTGTTAATTCAGTAAATCTAATGCTTAGATCAACTGAATTAAAATGTGATACAATATTATTGTGGTCTGCATCTCTCCCCCAATGAATTACATTTCTGTTTTTCTGTATTTAAAGACAAGTAGTTATTCTTCTTCAACTCCTTTTACTCACTGACATCATTGATTAAGGATGCTATTGGAGAAACATCATTTTATATAAAAGAGAGGTATACTATAGCTGGGCATCATAAAAACTGAGGTATGTTTTTATAATGGTACGTCCCAATTAAAGCATGTAAAGTGAAATAGTAAAGGTCCAACTACTGAGTCCTGCGGGAAACCATATTTAACTTCTGAATGTAATGACTGAGTTCTGTCAGCACATTTCTGTATGTACTGAAAATAAAAATAATATAACTATTATCTAAACCATGCAAGGACAGCGTCTAAGAGTCCAATGTGAATTTCCAATCCATGTAACAGAATAGAGTGGTCAATGATGTCAAAAGCTGCACTTAAATCTAGCAACATTACGGTGGAATTTAATTTATTAATGGATATTAGAATGTCATTTAGAACATGGGTTAGCACCATTTCTGTACTGTAACTGGTGTGGAAGCCAGACTGGGATTTCTCAAATAAATTGTGATTAATAAGGTAAGACTGAAGATACATGGTGAGATCCTTTATAAGAACTTTTAATAAAAAAGGTAAATTAGATTGTTAAGTTTGTATGTTTGTATCAGTGACGGCCTGACTTTAAGTGCATTAAGAAATCTGCCAGCCAGTGATGAACCACTGATAATGCTAAGAACAGATGCTGCCACAACAGCATCAGAGCCTTTCACTGGATTTCATGGGACTGGGTCTAGGGGTTAGTTAATAGGTTTCATTTTAGAAATTAATTATGTCTGTTATCAACTTAAAATTACTACATCAGTACAGCAAAGAAAGAAGGCAGCTAAGAGGCTGCTACCTCTGCAGCTCCACCACCGCTTCTCTCACTGCTTCCATTTAGAGTGTATCATCCTGTGGCAGGCAGTGCTGCCGCAAGTAAATAATAATAACAGGTGGACAGCCTTTGCAGCCTTTGGTTTGGGCAAATGCTAGAACATTATTATAGTGTTGTTTTCATATAACCCTCGTCTGTAAGTATGAATGGCCTCAACTTGGTCAGCCATAAACCAGAGTGTGGCTGCATATCCAAATCATTGGTGACCTGCAGCAGAATAAGAGTTCTCAATCCTTCACTTCTTTTCTCTTCATGCTGAACACACACAGAGCTAAGCAGGACCAGATAAATGGTGAACTGCCTGTTTGTTATTGTCGCGTGCATGCTTTTGTTAATTGGCAGCTGGTTAAGAAAGATGTTTTTGCACTGAGGATACCAAGTGATGAAGCATTTCAAGTGTTATTTGGTCCTATCCTTCCTGCAAACACGTCTTAAGGTGTGCACCAGAACGGGGCCGTCTTCATTGCATTTATCGTTTCACAATTCTTCACATATTGTGGACAGGTCAGGACCGCAGGCAGGCCAGTCGAGCACCAGTACCCTCTTCTTCCAGAACCATACCTTTGGAATTTGTGGAGAATGTGGTTTGGCATTGTCTTGTTGAAAAATGCATGAACATCCTGGGAGAAGATGTCGTCTTGAAGGCTGCATATGTTGCCTTAAAATCTCAATGCACTTTTGTGCATTAATGCTGTCATCATAAAAGTATACATAATTTTTGCCAATGGGCATTGAAACAACCCCATACCATGACAGACTGCAAATGATGTTGCAGTTGTTGCTAATAACAGTCTGGATGGATTGTTCTTTTTGTCTTTGGTCTGCAGCACAAGGCGTCCTTTTCTTCCAAAAAAGAAGACTTCTACCATTAAACTTGAGAACATCAGAACTCAAAAGCCATACAACTCAAACTATCAGATGGATGTCCCCCCACAGGGTACATACTGTACTTTCCAATGGGTGTCCTTGTCGCAGCTGAAGTCGTTTTCTCTCAGTTCTGTGCAGACAGCACCCTTATAGACTCATTATTTCTCACATGTATTGTGAGATTCTTACTGCTAATCAACATGCAGAACATCCCCGTTCTCTGGTGCCTGAGATCCTGTGTTTCAGGAACACCATCTACCGAGGGTTTACTTACATACTTAGTACATGGGTCCTCCCGTGCCTTTGGGCACTTTGGGCAGCAAGTTGGTGACATCTTTTCTGATCAGCTGCTACTCCTCCAGCATCTTGCCAGGTGATGTTGATTTGTTTCAGGTCATCATGGAATGTTCTGTACCACATGAGCTTTGGCCTTCCTCGTTTCTGTATCCCTTTTGGTGGAATCCATTTCATGGCCGTCTTTGAATGGCGGTATTCAGGGAGATGCAGGATGTGGCTAGCCAGCTTCATTCGCCATTCCACAACAATTTCATGCTGCCTTGCCGTTTCCACCGTTTTAACATCAGTTTCGATTGCATTGTTTACAGATCCTGCTAAATGGGCCTTTCAGTGTCACTGTGCTGTTGTCGTCCAGCCATGTTACCCATGAACCAGAGCACTGAGCATGCTGGTATGTGAAGAGCTTTAGCAACATGGAAGGAGCACAGAAACACTTGTTTCCATCATTTACCCAAGTTCTCCCACGCTTTCAGCAACCATCTACATTTTTTAACACGAGGGAGCAGTTCCACTCTCTGTGTGGCGATCATCGCTCTCCTGCCCAAGTGAACCGCCTTATAGATGTTTTGAATTTATTGAGGTCCAGAGCCTGGCTGATGACACATATCTGGATGTTCTCACAAGGTCCAAAACGTGATAGGCTTCATTTTCCTTAGGACCTGTGAGAAATGTCATTTCAGCTTTTTAATTTCAGTTCAATTCAAACACTTTTTAAAATATCATGTCTTTCACGGTGGGAGTGCCAGATGTGCTTGGCCAGTTAGTTTTAGAGATGCCGTCTTTCTTTAACTTTCTCCTTTCTGTGGGTGGCCCTACACATCCTCCTTGAAAATGTCACATTCACATTTCACTGTTTGTGTAAATTGTGACTGGTGCCAGTGAAGCAGAGACCGAGTGGCACTGATGGCTTTCCATTTTTTGAAGTGGTTCAGTGCTCATGCTGGTCACTGCCCATGTGGGTCACAGTTTCTCCTTCCACATTTCTAAACCGTGCAGGTAAAGGTGATGGGTGACTCTGTGACTGGATGTCTGGTGTTGGTTCCTGTCTTATGTCCCGTGTTACCAGATATTCTCCAGTTCTTTAGAGACCTGGAACTGGTGCAACCACAACATAATAATTTCAGGCCTACTCAATCCAATTGAGTCACTGGGGTCTGGAGCCTATCCTGGCAGAACATGGCAGTGGTCCATTACAGCCCCATTCGTGCTCACATCCACACTCACAACTGGGCCACTTTGGACCTGCCAGTCAACACGACTCACGTGTCTTTGGAGATGTGAGAGAAAAACCAAAGCACCCAGATGGGACACATGGAGACACACAGTGGGCGTGCAGACTCCTAATGACACGTTGCAGAACTTGAGCCTGGGATCCCGGCTTTGTAAGACAGTAGACCTCTCCCTGCACTGCCCAGTGTAAGCAAATTCTGACAAATTAAATGTTGGTTGTGCACAATCAAAGACACAATAGGCACCGTACTGATTTAGATCTTGGACTATTTTTTTTTATTAAAATATAAATTCTCCTCTGTTCATTAACATACATGTTAAGAGAGCAGGCTGCACCACTCATCCTGGGCAAGAGATCGTTGGATTCAGCCGCCTTTCCATCCCGCACAGCTCCACTGCTAATGTTCTTCTGACGGCAGGATTACGGCAGGTGCTACTTAGTATGCAATGTGCAAAGCAGAGGTCACAGACGCTCTTGATGAATAAAGTATTTTATCCTCCGGATCTTTAAGGTTAGAGTTGAGATTCAATTTTGTTTGCTGTTCAGCTGATGACCTTCAAGGTGAGACCAGACACATCTGAAGCATGCGTGATGGTGAGCCTCTGAACAGAGGAGTGTATCCAACCGCCGTATCCCTGTAGGATGACCGGGGACTTATGAATTTAAGGAAGGCTCAGTAAGGTCCAAGAGGGAGCTGTGAAGGTTAGTCTGGTAGGATTTCCGCAGTCAGGACCCCCCGATCTGTAAGCTAGCAGACTGAATAGTGATCCTCAGACAGAGAACAGTAGCATTTTACTTATACGCTGCCCTGCATTACAATTTCACAAGACACTCCATGATGTGCTGCATGCTGATTATCAGACACAAGCAAGAATTTTACAATTCTCTGTACACGTGACAGTAATGACCCCATAAACCTGCAAAGTGCAAAGACCCCACTCAGTTAGACGCTTTTGACACAGCATGGAAGTGAATTTCAATGTCATGGAATCTTCATGCAAGCTTTGTCAAAATGAAATGTTCCTTTATTTTAACGCAGCATGGTTGTGTGTGTCCTGTTCAGGAGGTGTGATGACCCTGACTGAATGATGTATTTAAACACACTTGGATGTTTTACCCCCTGTAGGTCCAGAGTTTCTGTTATGGACTGCTGTGACTTCTCTGAAACCTTTCAGGTGATGGCCAGTATGGAGTCAGCCGCTGAGCTGGGCCTAGAAGCCGAGATCTGTTACATTTTTTTTCCAAAATGTTTTGGTGAAGGTTCTTCTGGTCAGACCACTGGCATGGAGCCAGTTTTTGGGAAATATTTGAAATATCCTCAAGAATGTTTGAATTTTGTTCTTAGATTTGATTCACCTTCTCATCTGATTTGTTATCTTATATTGCAAATTTTTGCACTGTTAAGCACCTCATGGTAATGCTCACTGAGAAAGATGTTATCTATATCGGTATGAGTTAAGAGAATCTGTCTGTCTGGGCATCACTTGCTCAACCGATTTACATGAAATTCGCTTCACATATTCATCTTGGTTTCAGTCAGAGAGGCTACTTTAAGAAATCTTCCTACGTGACACATCATTTTCTTACATCTTCAAGGATGCATGCAAAGAGAATGTTGTGAAAGTTTAGGGATAAATTAAAGGTAGTCCTTCTTAAAAAAGCATCACCTCAGCACTACCTTGGGGTGAACTCGCGGATTTCGACACTTCATCGTTTTCGTTGAGGGTGCACCCTGTCAGGTGTAGCCATTGACACTCTGTGCAATAAAGTCAGCATATTTTGTTGCTGTTATTTCCTTTTTTTATTCATTCTCAAACAATATACCTTCTAGTAAGACAACTACTTTAAATCCGAAATCTGTTGATGCTACAAGAAAGTGCTTGGTGTGGGATTCTGAAATCCACAAATAATAAAAGCCATTCAGCTGCAAACCACCAGAGGACTGCTCAAGAAGGAGAGGCAGAAGGCCAAGGGGAACGATTACAGCACAGAGCAGCAGTTAGAGAACTTCACATACACAGACGACATCCAGATTGTCCCTTGTGCCAGGGGTGACCACAGCACTTGGAAACTGACCGTGAGAGGAACAATCGGGCAAAAGAGGCAGAGAGCCTAGAGCAGCGATTCTCAACCTTTTTCTCCTTGTGAACCCCTTCAAAAAACCAGAATAAATTGGCTAATCCCCTGTGTAGTCATTATGATAGGTTTATCCTTGTACGATGTTTTGTTTCAATGTGTCTACGAAGAAGTGATGGTTTTAAACTGCTGTTGGCCAGGATTTCATTACAAATTACACAAAGCGGTTTAGATTCTGACTCATCCCCGGTAAAATAAAAACCCATTCGTAAATAGTCGCTGTCATTTTTTCATTTCTTCTCTTTTGTCTTACTATTTTCATCTATTTTTTCCTTGCTTTCAGTCTGGAGAGACAGTAGCTCACTACAACTTTCAGTATCATCACCCTGTGTTTGTACCAAATCAGGAACTGAAGTAGAAGAAGAAGCAATTGATTGCTCGTCCAGCTTTTTGTCAGACTTGATAAAACTACCCATTTTTAACCATCGATCCATAATAAAATTACGGAGTAATAATTATTCACTTTCACGTTCGACGTGCGCACGTTTAAGTAAAAAGTCTTAATCATCATAATTTATTTACACACACTATGCACTACCAATTTATCTTATTAAAATCACTCATGGTTCTTAAGCACCTCATATGATTCGATTCGACTCTACTCTCCCTTGTCTGATCGTGCTGTTTTTATATCGGCAGACGTTATTCTCATTATTTCGAGCACATTTGGGGTTCTCAGTTCGCAGAATTGGAAGTTTCTGGATCATACGAGAATGTACACGCATCACCAGCAGCGTAGCATCTCATCGCGTTATAGATTGTTACCTGTTGCAACTCTACAATTTTACGGAAATTTCCATCACAATGCGTAAGTGACTGAGGTAATATGAATTTAACATTTAATTGATTTGTTGACCCATTTTTATTATTGTATTATTAATAGTACTGTGAATATATTTGCCTACATTTAATATTTCATTATATTTTTTACATTTGGGATTTAAAGTTCTGCCATTACAACATTTTTTTCGTGAACCCCTTTTATAAAGTACCCAAATCCGAACCATTGGGAATCACTGGCCTAGAGGAACACTGGCAGTGGCTGGACCCTGGCTGGGCGAGAGAGTGGAAGAACACTCAGAGTGACTGGACACTCATCGGCAGAGACATAGGGAGGTGAGAGAAGACGAGTCCCCTCATATGTAGTGAAGTAAAGTAATGAAGGACCATTGAGAGAGTGCAGTGATAAATTCAACTAACTCTAACCCTCTATGTGATTATGCTTTCCCATCCAAATGGTTCCATGAAATTTACCAGAACCACTGGTTGACATCTGCCTTTTATAATAATAACAGTATTATTTCCATTCACATAATCTATACTAATTAAAGGCAAAGCCCTCACTGACACACTGACTCACTCACTGACTCATCACTAATTCTTCAACTTCCTGTGTAGGTAGAAGGCAGGCTTATTCCTTACAGCTTACTTACAAAAGTTAAGCAGATTTCATTTCTAAATTCTACACGTAATGGTCATAACGGTCGATAACGGTCAACAACGTCCGCCATGTTGAACTTTCTTATTTATGGCCCCATCTTCACGAAATCTGGTAGGCGGCTTCCCTGCGCTAACCGAAACTGATGTACGTACTTATTTCGATGGTATGACGCCACTGTCGGCCGCCATATTGTACTTTCCAACGTCACTAATTTTCCAACTTCCCGTGTAGGTAGAAGGCTGAAATTTGGCAGGCTCATTCCTTACAGCTTACTTACAAAAGTTAAGCAGGTTTCTTTTCGAAATTCTACGCATAACGGTCAACAAAGTCCGCCATGTTGATCTTTCTTATTCATGGCCCCATCTTCACGAAATTTGGTAGGTGGCTTCCCTGCGCTAACCAAAATCGATATACATACTTATTTCGGTGGTATGGCGCCACTGTCGGCCGCCATATTGAATTTTCCAAACGTCACTAATTCTCCAACTTCCCGTGTAGGTAGAAGGCTGAAATTTGGCAGGCTCATTCCTTGCACCTTACTTACAAAAGTTAAGCAGGTTTCATTTTGAAATTCTACGTGTAACGGTCATAACGGTCAACAATGTCTGCCATGTTGAACTTTCTTATTCATGGCCTCATCTTCACGAAATTTGGTAGGTGGCTTCCCTGTGCTAACCAAAACCGATGTACGTACTTATTTCAGTTGTATGATGCCACTGTCAGCCGCCATATTGAAGTTTCCAATGTCACTAATTCTCCAACTTCCCGTGTAGGTAGAAGGCTGAAATTTGGTACTTATTTCAGTGGTATGATACCACTGTCAGCCACCATATTGAACTTTTCAACAGTCTTTGTTACTTATGGGCCCATCTTCAAGAAATTTGATACGCGGGTTTCCAACGCTAACTGAATCCTACTTACGTACATATATACGTCCATAGCCTGCAGCTCGGTCACCGTGTGAGGTGGCGTTGGGTCCCCCATCCAAACGCTTCCCAAGTTTTTGGCTGCCTGCCTATATAAGGCCGTCCGTCGCTCCAGTCTCTACATTCCCTCCTTGCTTCGCCACGGGATTCACGTCTCCCTGCTGATAACTACAGCCTTTTTATTTAATCCACGGCTTCTCCGCTGTTTTATTGTTCATTTATTACGAATATAGTTATTGTGTAGGCATTTTAGACTTACTTTACATTGTTCAGGTACCCATTTCCTTTATCATTCCAACCGTACCCGCATTAACATGTCTATCGAGGTAATCACCACCGATCAAAGAACTGTCACTTAACGAGTGGTTTCCATGCCAGGAGATGGCACCTGCCTTTTCCATTCTCTTTGTTACATATTGCACGGCCATATCAGGCTCACTCTTGATATCCAGAGGAACATTGTGTCTTATGTATTGAATGACTGGGACAGGTTCAAGGTGTGGACTGATGACGGTACAGGAGATAATTATTCTACACAGGAGCACTGTAAGAGTGAAATGCATAAGCCCTTCACCTATGGTGAGTTGATGGCTGCCGCTGAATTGTTCGGTTATCACTTTCAAGTGTACCGAAATGGCCAAATATTTTACACCTTTGGACAACCGCCAATGCCTCTTAAACATCTTAGATTCACAGGTGACAATTTCAGTAGTGGACACTTTGATGTTTATGAATGTTTAAACTCTCAAAGGCTGGATGCTAAGTTATCGATGAAACCGGTTGTATGCTTACAACACTTGACAGATGCTGAATGTCTCTTCAACACATGTCGTAATTGAAACAAACCATGAAACTCAAACCGATTATGACAGCAGCAATCCAAGCTGTGAGATTTGAGACCAGATTACTGTTCACATGGCCAACTGTATGTTGCATGCTCAAGAGTAAGCTCAGCACACACCTTGGTCATATTACAACCGGAGGGCCGAACTCACAATGTGGTATACAAAGAGATCCTTAACAAATAATTATTGGTATATTTTCCCTCAGTTTAAAAAGATTTAAATTTCTTCTTAATAAAACTTTTAAGGCACTACTTTGCCACTGCGAAGCGCGGGTATTTTGCTAGTTCATTATAACATTGATACACATTATAAAGTGGATTACGTATTATCTTATTCCAGAGTTGAAATGAAATGCAGTTTGTTTTTCTGCAGTTTTGAAGTTGTAATCTACCCGTCATAGTAGTAGTGCTGTATGTATAAAACGCTATGTGCTGTTTGCCTGTCATGCAAAAACTCAGAAACCCTTGGGACTTCAGGCTTGATTTTGGTCTCCATCAACAGTTGACACCATAATATATGTAACTAGACCCATGAATTGATCGTGTGAGCTACCTCAGCGATGACATTTGGTTTCGGGCAACACCCCAAGCACACACCTCACGGCAAGCTGTGATGCAGACGTGTGACAGTGAGACACATTGCTCTGGCCGACTGAAAGTCAAACATGACCAAAGAGCTGGACATGTGGGCTTTCAACGCCACATTAGTGAGTTTTAGGTCTACTGAGCACACGCCTGCAATGACATCCAGTGCCACTGAAGAACACTGCAGCAACCTTGACAGAGTGACTGGCATGTTTTGGAACAAGAGTGTACACCTCCTTTCATTGAGGACTGGCGGTCTGAGTTTCGCTAGTACAAGGTGGGGCATAAAGATCTCCCACATTTTGAAGGGGTATAAAAAATGAACAAATCTATCTAAAAAAATTGTATATATTTCTGAAAAGTACATAATGGGTTTTATATCAGACAAATGGTGGCTGTCATTGTCAATACATTGCTGAAGACGTTCCTGGAAGTTCTCCATCACTCTCTGGGTCATCTCAGGTGGAATTGCATTGATTTCCTGTCTGGACGTTTCCTTCAAATCCTCAAGATATCGAGGACGATGTTTGAAAACATTTTCCTTTAGGTATCCCCAAAGGAAAAAGTCACATGGGCTTAAATCTGGTGACCTTGCCGGCCATCCCACGTCTCCCCTTAAAGAGATCAAATGCTCAGAGAACATTTCTCTCAACACTCTGAACAAACGTCATGCTGTGTGAACTGTGGCCCCGTCCTGTTGAAACCACACATGTTATGTCCTAGGTCTGCCAGGTGATTTTCTTTTCAGTGTGGACCCAGTTGCCCGAAGGTTAGAAATCCATAGCAAAATTGTTTTCCGATTTGGTACAGATGCATTTTGACTGAGCGTGAAGCGTGTACTGAACGCTCTCTGCGTCACTATCACAGAACGGTTGTTCTCATGATACGCTTGAACAACAAAGCCCCAATGTTTACCGGTCCAACTCATGATGGGTACTGAAAACGGTAGAGCCTAACCTACCAAATGAAACCTCCACCACCTCTCTGCCCCCACTACAGCCCACACAGTTCTCCCTCAAAATGTGGAAGATGTTTATGCCCCACCCTGTATAAATTAAAAATTGATGTTTGAATAAGTCCCAAGTAGGATGAGTACCTGAAGCAAAGGGGTAACGAAGCTGAAGAGAGAGGGATTGGGCCTACTGCTACATAATCTGGCACCCACACAGGAGTTGTTTGAAGTCAGATGTCTGCTTGCACCCCTTAGCTCAACTGGGTAAGCTGGTGCTTTCCAATGCCAAGGTTCTGGGTTCTTGGCCAGCCTCTCCACATAACGACACGAAGCAGAGGAGGACGGGGCTCTGAAAGGTTTCTTACCAGTGACAGACCTACCGAGTGGACCCTAATGAGAATGACAGCCTCAAAGCAGAAGCCGAGTGTCTCCTCTTCCCACGTTGTTCTTTTAAACTCTACCCTGTAGCTTTGGGTTGTTTCATGAAGACTTCAAGACAATTGAACCAAATCAACAGGAGGGTTAGAATTAGCAATCAGATCAGGAGGTGTGAAGACCAACCAGTCATCAGGGTTGTATGTTCTGGAAAAGGCAGGCTCAAGTGGGTGGGCAGGCAGCAGTCCTTTAAACAATGCACAGGCTCCTCGAGCTTGGCCTGAATACTCTCATCTTTCCTCCAGTTCCAGTGCCATGTCAGCAATGGTGTCCAGTTGAGGAGGAGAGGGAGGCTTAGCCGTTTGTTCATGGTAGTGTATGCTGCCAGGCGTTTCCCCTTTGACCATGTCAGGAATGAATTGCATCCACATTCTGCACCCTCCTTCATTCCAGGGTTTCAGCACTGAACAGTTTGCAATGGTGCAGACACAGCCAGGCTGTCACATTAACCACCAGACCTGTTTTGTGTGCAGGAAAAGACATTTTTGGTTGTTTTTTTTTTTACCCTGATAGAGTCCATCTCCCCTTGCTGCATCAAAAGTATGTTGGTGCAAATGATTTTTCAGATCCCTTTCGTGGTTTCCAAATGATATGGAAGAAAGATGCTGAGAGAGGCTTCCAATTTAATTTCCACTAAATTTAATGTACTATACACTAAGCCTGATTGTTTCTTTTAGCCCAAGAGTCATCTGCAGAGCCTTAAGTGACAGGCAAGGCCCTAATTTTAAGAAGAGCCTTCGGATCACAGTGGTATCCGGAGTTACTGGCAGAGCGGGGCACTGGGTCACCGCACATTGTCCTTAGTGTCGGCCTGTCCCATGGAGGTGCTTTCACAATCTATAGAACCTGAAGCAGAGCAGAATGCCCAGGACCATGGAGTCGGTTTGTGTTATTGCAGCAGTTCCTTCTCTCCTGAGAGCATGTGCTCCTGTTTCTTTTAAATCTTTGCTTGTAGTTCCTGTTTCTAAATACTTTAATTTGATCAGATAAACTTAATTAATCCCAAAGGGAATTTATATATATTAGAAACTTAAGGCCAAGTGGGGACCACAGCTGCAGTCTTACAGTTGGACTGGTTAACTGACCACCAGCAGGGAGCACTGTGCCCCATTTCATGGAGTACGATTGGAGGTGTTTTGTCTTGGTAGAGTTCTCTATTGCTCTGCTTTCCCCTTTTGTATTCTTTATTGTATAGCCTCAAATCCCATGGACTTTCCACTGTTTATAAGATATTGTACTTTATAACTTCTCCACACCTTCCCCTCTACATCTACTGTATAATCTCAGGCAATTATATAAAGTAAAAGACAAGCAGGAGTTAAGTTACAACTTAAATAATGTATTATTGACAATATTCATAAAATAATAACAATAGGCAAAGTACATTTGAATATTGGCAACCATACAACTTGATAAATGCTGATGTGCAGTTTCAGGCAGCACACAGACTTGGTAGCTACTCCAAATGTCTCTAGTTAAGTCATCATTTCTAGTCAGCTTTCTTCAGCACAGGCCGCAATTCTGTCTTAATATGGTTGCTGTGTTGTGCGTCTCAGTGTGGTCTTCATTTCAGTTCATGGCATGTGAGATGCTCCTTCATCGTGATGGTGAGAGAGAGAGATAGGGAGGAGTAAAGCTACCGAATTGATGCATAGGGTGTTGTGCTACAGAATGGCCTCTGATTCAGACCAATGGGGGCACACAATACCTTTCACACCTGCCCCCTGTACCATTTGTTGAGCTGATGCTTGCCAGCTGCAGTAGATAATTTGGCTTTCCTGTGGGGGTTGATTGAGAAAGTCCTACAGAGAATCACTTGTCAAACTTCACCCGACCCCTGTCATAAAATTACAAAGACAGCCCTAAATTAGCCAAATATCAAACCACCGCTGATCCTATCAATGATTTTACACTAATATTACACTGCTTTGTCTAAGTTACAAATAAAGAAATACAAAATATTTATCAACTTATATGCACAATTTCACACCACAACAGGAGGTTAATAACTTGTGTGGCATAATTGTAGAAAGGGGGGACCCCAATCTGATAGGTGACTTTAATCCCCCAATGGACGAGTGACTTTGTTGTGCTCAGAATTGCAGAGACAACTAAGGCCATTAGGAGGACTTCTAGGTGAAAACCCCCAGTAGTCCTCAAGACCATTGAAGTAGACTACAGGCTTGTCCATCAAGTGTTTCCTGGCCCACGTTCACAGGCTCCTTTTTGCTGTTCGGCTGTTGAACTTGAACACATGAAGTTTGATGTGGACAAGAGGAAGACAGGCCAGAAAGTAGAGAGAAGCATGTAGTTAGGCTCAGGGCAGTTGAGGAGGATTTAATTTTCATTATTATTTGGTAGTCCACTCTCTGTTATAGTGTACCTTTAGGATTCATTATCACCCTGTTCAGTCATTTACTTTGCACTTCATGATGTTATCTGACTTTGAGGTCTGCCCCCTGCAGGCCACAATTCGATCAATTGTTTGAATATTTGAATGACAATGAATTACAACAAATGACTCACTAGGATGATTTTTTAATTGCACAATTAATTTCGGAATAGTCAGTCAACAAGTGAAACACGGCCCCCCCACCCCGTCTTTCATGTTGATTATAGGGCAGCGCGCATCGTCTCAGTACGTTGTGATTCAGGGCTCAAAATTGGAGAGAAGGGAATGTTTTATGAAGGTCTGAGGCCTACACTCTCA
This sequence comes from Polypterus senegalus, assembly GCF_016835505.1. Taxonomy (NCBI): domain Eukaryota; kingdom Metazoa; phylum Chordata; class Cladistia; order Polypteriformes; family Polypteridae; genus Polypterus; species Polypterus senegalus. The sequence continues at coordinate 38,801,050 of NC_053171.1, read as the reverse complement.
AGAAATCACAATAGGGGAACCTAGACTAAATAACAGAACTAAATTAGTTTTAATAATAGAGCTTATTAAACACAAAAATGAAAAAAGCAATAATAATACAACAAAAATATATTTACAGAAATTACAGAAAAACAAAAACTAAACGTTAGAATGAAGCCATAACACAAAATAACATTATTCAGGATTCAAATTATTGGTTGCATTTCATTCCTATGCCTCTTGCCCATTAATTGCATCAAAATTCATTAATGTCTTGCCTTCTAAAAGGTGACAGATAATTTTTTTAAATGAAGGACCAAAAGAAAAGAGGGGATTCAGAAAAGCAAATAAAGAATCATAACCAGGAAGTCAATGAATCAAGCCAAAATCAAAACCCCAAAATCGCTGTCAAGAAACACAAAGAACAGAAGTTGTTACCAAGAGCATCACCGACGGGAACACCTGCTGTGCTTTTGTTATTTTTCTGCACACCTGTATGCAAAATGTCCATTGAGATGACCTTTCGACTTTTCACCCCTTGAAGTCGTGACCCCCTAGGCCACACCCCCATGATGATACTCATCTTCTCATCATCTCGTCTTCAGACTGTTCAGTGCTGCTGTTTCTAGGAACCTTCTGACTGCTCCATGTTGGAGAGAAGGCTGGGTGCTTAGCCTCATGCGGGGGTCCTCCAGTGGACCCTATGAAGTGGAGGCAGGAATCGGGGACTGGTGTGGTGAGATCGCCTGAGCCTTTTGAGTGACCCTATGGCGTGGACGCATTAAGCAAGCGGTGGGCTTGTCAGCTGTTTTGTTTTGATCCTTGACCCTCGTTAGCTTTTGGAGACGAGGGTGAAAGTGATCAGATGGTTTTTAGATCCTTTGTTTGTGGAGTTTACGGTTTTTCCTATTTGACACCGGAATTGTGATTTTATTTTTTTGCACAATCTGGAATGAACAGTTTTGAATATTTTTCCATATTAGTTTGTGTCTCTTTATCTGTTCCCTGATCACTTAGTCACAAACTACAAGATGCCCAGAGATTGAAGCGTGATGCGGCCGAGGGCACAGGGCATCACAATGAGCAATCAATTGTGTAGAAGATCAATTATAGATGAATCAACCTATCAAGAAAATATAGTGCAGCATTTCATTGCTTATTGTTGAAATTAAGGAAAATGAACAAGGCCTCAACTTTCTGTGTTTTTGAGTCTGTTAAGCAATTTTTAATTCTTACACATGTCTTGCTTATTCTAAATACATATTTATTTTTAATCCATCAATGCCATGCATAATTAATCAGCGAATGAGCTCAGAATGAATGACTAATTATTAAACGGCTTGACACAGCTCTGTTGCTAGTGCTGCTGCCTCTCCACTCCAGGGGTCCGGATTTGAGGCCGTGTAGGCCCAGCGCCGGTCTCTGTGCACTTTGCACTTTCTCCCAGTGTTCCCCGGGTGGTCCTCTTATCCTCTCAAGTCCCCAGTGCTTCTTGCTCTGCAATGCCTACCTTGCATCTGTGGGTTCTTGTAAGTCTAAATAAGGATTACGATTTCGAAAAAAGATGGATGGATAAATAAACCTGGGAAATTCATCAACTAATTAATTATGGATCGCTTAGGTAATCAATCAGTCCATCAATCAATATCTGAAACACGCTGCCATAATTTAATTTTGCGTGAAATTAGAAAGATAAGCGCTGACGTTGCTTTATTCCATCAGGCTCTGTTTATTCCCATTTCTTCTTACTTTTCATTCTTCCGCTTTTATCTCCTAATTGTTTCCATTAATCCATTGATCATCAAATCACTTAATCCAGTTCAGAGGCAACAGGCGGCATGGATGCAATGTCCTTATTTGTAAACACTCAATTTCTATTATTGAATCACTAAATGATGAAATAAATGCATACTAGTTTGGTTGACAACCTCGAGCCCCAAGCCCTGCTTCCATCTCTGTGCAGTTTGCATGTTCCCGTCTGTCTGCTGGTTTTCTTTTCCTCCCAGTACACCTCCACCCCATTAACGTGTAGGTGCATTTAGGAGTTTTCGACTTTGCCCTGCATTGGTACTGTATATGTGCTCATGTACCGTGAGGTAGACTAGCACCCCATTCAGAGTTGGTCCTGCCAGGATAATTGGATTAAGCGACTTTGAGAATGTTATTTGAACAGATTGGCACCACGTCTGGGCACAGAATGTGATGCTACATATGGTGGTGCAGCGGCCCACTTTACAGCTCTGCCAGGTTCACTTATCAGCCACCATAAGTCTAGACTTAGCAAGTTGTCTCCACATCCGTCTTGTATTGTATTGTATCTCATGTGCCAGATTACACACAGGTTAGGGTGCTGGGTGGCTAACCAGGTCCAGAGTGGGGGGCATGTGCCCTTCATTTGACTGCCATCTTATGTGTTGTTTGTTTTTGACTGGACTGACTCATTGGAATAAGCAGTGTTGTAAGATGAACAGCTCATTAAAATCAACTTGGAAAGCAAGATGAGACCCAAGGGATGATATGTGCAGAGATGGGATGTTTCTGGGGTTGGGGTAGCCTTGCCAGGTCAGCAACAGGACCACCAACAGGAAAAGTGAAATGAACAAGATGCCAGTGAGACCACCAGTAAGTGAGAAGGCACTCTTGAGCCCCCCGCACTGGTGCACACCAGCGCATTCCCAGCAGCAGCTTCAGCATTCCTGACAACAATGAAAGAAATTTGGTGACGTGTTTGACCCATGAGGCATTTTGTGCCTAGCTGATTCAGAAAGCAATGGGCATTTTAAAACGGTCCTAAGAAACTGAAAGATCTGCCATTGGCCATGACAGACTGAGCAGAGCGGGATTTTGGGTGGTGTTGCATTGCTAGACCGGATAGATTCTAGACTGGATAGTTTGTTCTAAAGGATGGACTCGCTGGTCGTGTGCTTGTCCGTGGGCTTTGTGCAGATACAGAGCAGACACAAAAACGCATGACAGCCGACTAAATGGAGAAAATGGAGCCAACAGATGGAGTGTTTAATACCACTGCAGCTCCTCCACTAATACCAGTGACACGAGGGACGCACGTCTGCATCCTCACTTTACATCCTTATAAAAGGCAGGCTGAGTTATGGGACTCACTCTGGACGCCCAGTAGCAACAGAGAGAATTAAAACACAACTGAGTGCCATTATGAACAATGCTGCACATCCTCTCTCTGACACACTGAGGACTTTCAGCCAACAAATTATTCAGCAGAAGTGTGTCAAGAAACAAGACTGTGGCTCCTTTATACCAACAGCAATATGTCTGAATAATATCTCACTGGGACTGTGAGAGCCAAGTCAGTCATTTTCTTTCTTTTTAGTTTTCTTGCTTTATGCTCATTCTGGTGTGTGTTCAGACCAAAGTGTGTGTGTGTGTGTGTGTGTGTGTGTGTGTGTTTGTGTTTATTTGTTTACTTATCTACCTATTTCTGCATTTATTTATCTAAAGAATTTCTGTAAGCCACTAAATTTCATCCTGGGGACAAATAAAAGTTCTATCTATCTATCTATCTATCTATCTATCTATCTATCTATCTATCTATCTATCTATCTATCTATCTATCTATCTATCTATCTATTGTCACACACATGCGACTAGGAAGATGTTGTATGGACCAAGCAAAGGTAATTCCATGCCAGGCCAGGGGGTGGCGAGGTGCACTAAACCTTCTCCTCTATCTCTACAGACCAGCCGCGGGAAAACCTGTCTGATTTAAAACAGATGATATCACTTCCAGTTATGGCTGACTAATGAAGAACATCACTTCCGGTCCCCTTACATCACTTCCTGTCCTATCCCTTAAAGCCGCCATCTTGTCAAACCTTCTTCAGTTCTGTTTTGGACTCGATATAGAGAACATCTCTGTATTTAACAAAGACTCTTTTGCAGCCAGGAATAATATATGGGTGGCTGCCCCAAACCTGTTTAAGTGAATTCTTTTACACTATCTAATGGAAGATAAAAAAGAAGGCCCTGCAGTGTTCCTTGTTCATTTGCTGTTTTCTATACTCATTAAGGTTTAGATTTTTTAACTTTTCAGGGTTTTGTATTTGCAATATGTCTGTCTGTTTGAACTTCATTCTGCTTTGCAGTTGCCCTGAAAGGTGCCACTCCAACTTGTGCTTCATCTGCAGTAGGGCACACTTGGCGCTACTTCATTCTGCCTTAAAAACAAGCGCTGTTCCAATTACAACAAATCCAAAGAACAAGCGCAGTGAGTAGCTCAGTAACACTTGGAGAGCTTGCATCTCGTGTACAGGACGATGGTGACAAAAGGAAATGGCACTGGACCGGGAGACGGTGGGGAAAGAGAAGAGAGAAGCTGCAAAGCAGGCTGGGATCAAAGATCAAAAATGAATGCCAAAAAGTCTCCTCTCTGATCTTCTGTGCTTGTTCTGACACAGCAAAATGCAAAACACAAATGGTCTGACAGGGTCTTTGACCCAAAGCTGACGTCACAAGGCTGCATGCCGCTGATTGACCCCTGACAGCACTTGCGGAGACCTCATTGTTGTGACTGACTGTTTTCTTTCATTTTTTTAGTACAAATTCTTGACCTTTTCATGACAAAGTGTGTTTCTAGGTTTTTACGGAGGTATCCGTCATGATTCTCTCCCAGGCTTGTGTTATTTTGTGTTTCATTTTTGTTTCGTTTAAATACGTGTATTATTTATTTTCTAAGCAGTTCTTTATTGATCTTGTTTACTTCCTGTGGCCGCTCTCTGGTGATTCAGTAGTCGAATTCCGTCTGTGGCTGCCACAGAGATTGGGCCTGAAAGTGTCGTGAATTATGTCATCAGCACAACACTTTAAAGATCAGCATGTCAGAACCGCTACTCTCCGAGTTTGATGGATTACCAAATAAACCTTTGGACATTTTCTTTCTTACAAAAAAAAAACACCTTCTACAGATCCATCACGATTTTTGGGTTACTTTTGTGTTTGACGGTCTTTCTAATAGTCTTCTGTTTACGATTGCTCGTTTGTTTTACAGCTCTTCTACTAGTCGGCCAATTCCTTTTGGTTGCATTTCAGTGTCCGCCTTATCAGAACTCAGATTTCCATTCGTTTTTCTCTAGAATATTCCCGTTAAAAGTTTCGATATTTTTGTGTCTTTGCTGCAATACCAATAATGCGTGTGTGTCTTACTCAGAGACGCTCGGGCGTGCGCCTCTTCCTACACGATTACAAGTGACGGTATGAAGGACATCCTTTCCATTGGCGTGGCTGCGGGGTCCGCCCTTGGTGGCGCTTTTTAATAAACTTCAGTACCAGACTTTTTAGACTTAGACAAGCTAATGTGTGTTATCTATGTTAACATGACACCATTTGTAATGTTTAGAAACTGTTACAATCACATATATTTTACAAATGCCAACTTGAACAGTTGGCTGATTTACTCCCCTGAGCAAAGACTCTCCACTGACTTATTCCAACCGAAAGGGACGAACCCTTCAACCTCTTTATTAGTCAGTCAGTCAGTCAGTCATTGTCCAACCCGCTATATCCTAACTACAGGGTCACGGGGGTCTGCTGGAGCCAATCCCAGCCAACACAGGGCGCAAGGCAGGAACAAATCCCGGCAGGGCGCCAGCCCACTGCAGGGCACGCACACCCACACACAGAACAAGCACACACTAGGGACAACCTGCATGTCTTTGGACCGTGGGGGGAAACGCCTCATTAATATTTGATTATTCTCTCAATCTCAAGACAAAGCAAACAGAAGAGAGTGGTGCTGCTTTTAGGAAAAAGAAAAAAGTGAGGACAGAAGTATTACAAAAAGAATGAACGGGAATTACTGAAATAACTCAATCAAAATTAATAATGACAAATGTTGTTGAAATTTTCATTGTTTTATGTATTATGTTTTATTTTGTAAGATGGGGGGGGCGCAACAAACTCAAAGAAGGCCCCAGACAACAAAAACTCTCGCTACGCCACTGGTCCTTTCTATTTACGCATTATTCGAGATTTAGCTAAAACTCTGTTCGACTGTGAGCTACGTTAAGTGTCTCATTCCTGGTGGATCTCATCACTAATTTTGACTTGTGCTTTGGGCTTCACAAAAGCTTTAGACAGACTGTGGGTTACGAACCCGGGCCATTGTCTGTGTCTCAGTCTCCCACTTCTGTTACAAAATGTCAATACACACTGGATCAGCAATACACAGCCTGGCATCTCCCACGCCATCCGAACAGCAGCATTCGTTAAAGAAGAAATAGTTCCTCAGAATTGTTACTTATTGACCTAGAAAGATGGACAGCAGGTGAAGCCAACCAGCGCTTGCCACATCACCATGACCTTGGGCCCTTCATACGAAGCATGAAAACTTTAGAAAATACATCATGGAAACACGGTGTGGTTCTTTGTGCCAGCATCAGAGAGCCCTGGGAAACAACTGAAATGCAACCAGCGGCCAAATAGTTCCTGCGTGTTAGCTGAATGGCAGCCATCTCCCACTGGGAGGTGATGTGAATGTTTAGAATTCGGTCAGATGTGACCTGATTAACCCAGAAGACAAGCCGACCCTGCCCTTCCTGGTGTCACACCGAACTTCTAAAGCGTGTCACACCTTTGATGAGGTGGTCAGATTGTAGGATGGAGGCCTGAGGCCATGTCTGCTTTGAAGGCCAAACCCATAGCGCCAAAGCAGCAGTTTTTATTTACACCTATGGCTGTGATGTCACCACTAAAGTGGCTCATATCTCCCTGCCAGCGCGTCAGCCACCTTGAGATGGTGCTATCTTCCAGTCCGACACGCTTGTCCTGCTGCCCCTAGCTCGCGGCTTCTCTGCAGCTGTTGTCGCGGCTTTGAACATTTCGGCTTTTGGCCGAGGGCTCCATTCAACTGAGACCTCAACAGCTGCCAGGGCAAAATAATTTGTTAGGGCACCGCAGCCTAGTCCGACTTCAAATCCCAGAAGGGTACGGTGTCTTTTCTTTTCTATCTCTTTAGTCTTCAGACCGCACAGCGAGCCAATTCTGAGGAGAAAATGTGAATCTAATAATAAACCAAAGCCAGAAGTGCTGGCAGCCACAAGTGTACCACTCCACGCCTCCGCCGCACCCCACCCGTGTTTCAAGGAAACAGTCGCGTCCTGAGAAGTTGTGGCGGCCGCATGCTGGGAGCCTGCAGATCACTGGGATGCCACATGGGTGGCAGGGCGGCCCCCACTTCTAATGTAGCCAAAGCAAAGGCGGCGAGATAACACTGGTAGCGGACCTCCAGCGGGCGTGTAATGTAAGGTGATGTCATGGATTCCTAGCAGCTGATGTACACTTCTGTTTACGATTTGTAACTAGCAACAGCTGCCAGGAACTGCTTTCATGATCACTCGTAATTGGAGGATTTATACACATGAAAAGTTAAAACAGGCCGTGGAAAAAGAGAAGAGGCCAAGCTCTTAGCACCAGGCTCTACCTTATGTGGCCTGGGAGCCAGCTGTGCCACCCGTAAGCCGCCCATCCATGTATCCTCAGATCTGCTCCTGGCTTATCCAACTCTTCACGGATATAATGTCATAAATCTATATATATATATTTTTTTCTTTTATTGTGCATCTGAGCAAGAAATGAGATCAAACCATGGGAGCTATATTTTACTCTGCTGCCCCCAAGTAACATTATAAACGTGAGTGAGAAGGAAGTAAAATGAATCTTCCACACTTCACTTCAGATTTTAACAAGAGTGGAACTGGCAAAAAAAAAAATGACCAGGGTGGAGATGTCAGCAAAAACGAGGGGACTGATAATTTCATAAGTTTATAAATGTGTATATTATATAGTGCCTCTCATAATGAGGTACAAAATGCTAATCAAATCAGGGAAGGGCTTGAAAGTCAAACATGGGGGGAACTCCCATTAATTAACCCTTTATACCCCCTAAAAGCCTGAAAATCAAATTTGTGGTATGGTTCTGCCAAGGTGGAGGATTTGTCAGTGTGGACACCAGGAGGTGCTCCAGCTCCCCAAACACCCAACACAAGCAGGCTTGGACACACACAAGTCAAAAGGCTGAAGAGTTTTTATTTGTGGGAAACTCTTTCTTATAAGCATTTCCCACCTCAGGCACATGTATAAGTAATACACCAGCACTCTTCCTTCTGACTCTGTCAATGCCTCCTCCACATAAGTGTTATCCTTCTCCTCCTCCTCCTCCTCCTCCTCCTCCCAACTCTGACTCATTGATGTGAGGGGCAGCTCCCTTTGTCTACTGTAGTACCTGGGAGTGCTTCTGGTGATTTGACGCAGAAGCTGTGAAGCACTTCTGGGTGATTTTGAAGCAATATGGAATAGGGACTCCCAAATCCCACAGCTCCCCGTGACAAACCCAACAGGGCTATCCCCCAGGACTACAATACCCAGCATGCCTTGTGGACACCCTTGTGTAGATCTGAGTCTGGGCTTGCTGCCATTTAGTGTCCTGAGGGAGACAAAGCCCTGTGTGAACTGTCTCCCCCTGTCCTTCCACCTCAAGGATGCTGGAAGTCTTTCAAAGTGATACGATGAAGAGACAGGACAGAGAGATGACCGTGACAAAAATCTTAATCATAAGTTCAACATGGGTCATTAATAAGTCAAAATTCACCCAAAATGACTAAACCTATCATGTAAGGATAAAAAGCAAAATCGAGGAGTGTTGTTGACTGTAATAAAAACAATTGAAATGTTGGGGTCACTCTGTTTATTTAAAACAATGAGGAGAACCAAAGTAATAAGCACACAATGGTGCAATAAAGGACAGAAAGTTATGCTGAGCGTTAGCTGTAGTTGTAAAACTCTAGAGAGGGGTCAGGTTTCAGGGTCTCCCACTTTTAAAGCTCTTGGACAGGAAGGAGCTGAGTCAGTTGCGCTCAGTGGGCATCTTCTCAGAGCTGTGGGTGTAAAAAGAGACCGAAGAGTCAGTGGCTGCGCCCTCTGGTGTCCTGGGGTGGTAGTGATGGGCCCGGAAGGTGACCTGTTGATGTGCAGGCGTGGCAGGACACATGCTAGAAGTTTTAAAGTTTTTGAAATTGTTTCACATACTAACTACCACCATGAACTTTTTTTTGTTGTTTGGAATCCAATCTTGGGCAACCAGGAAATACACAACAGTGACCTTTATATGATTGTAATGGTGACATTGTGCACATTTGCATACTCAAATCCCATCCAAAAATGGCAGAAAACACAGAAAACAAACCTCGCATGTTCAATATGACTAAAGAATTGAACTTTCCCATCCCTTAAAATCTGCAAAGGGAAAAAAGAAAAGCTGTGGAAAATGTAAAACCAACATGGAGAGCAAATAGAGGGTCGCCGAAAATACCTTTTAAAAACATGTTAAACAATGTTATAAATCTATTAGTGCCATTACTGAGGTTGGAGAGAACAATAATGGAGTCACCAGCAGACCACTCCTCACTGACTGGCCAGGGCTCGATGACTGAGATCCAACAGCCCGTCGGATGAGAATGTCAGCTACGTCCTCTGACAAGCCTTGGGTGGTTTTCATAAAGAAGTAAGAGACTTTAAGAAAAAGAGCAGAAATAAGAGCTGAAGGAGGTCATTCATGAGGGAGATGTCAGAGACCAACAGCGTTCACATTACAGGGGAGCACTGCTTTACCCCCAACGTGATGTGGTTCTGCCGCCCAAGCTCTTAAATAACTAGAGCAGCCATGGTGGGCAGGGCGTGGGGCGGAGGGGAGGCTATCATTATCTTAATCTGTATCATGAAATTGCAGTGAAGCCCCCACAGGATGCCGGTGTGTGTGTGGCTCGTAGAAGTGGCTGTTGTGTGTGGTGGTCTTTGTTTGCAGGTTGTGTTGTTTGTGTTTAATGGATTTCTTCTACTTAAAAGAATACTCCACTCAAAAATGATATTATATACACGGGTGAGAAAAACTAGGTTTATAGTCACTCGTATGGGAAAAGACATGCAGGTTATGATTATGACAATAGCTTTATTAACTTGCAAAAACTTGCACCGAGGTACAATCTCGTACTGTACATGCTCGCGTACTCACAACTGTAAGCCTGCTTCTGCTTACCTCCTGTACGTTATTTACTGCATGTACTTTATAGTGGCGGACAAGAAAAACCATTAATCTCTTGTTTTAATGCAAAATGGAGAGAAGAAAATGTATGACATATTAGGTGTTGAGTTCCTGTCAGAGTTCCTCCCCTGCCCTGCGTTCAAATGTCATTTTATGGTCAGTCTATGGTAACAGTATTGAGTTTTCATTTCTTTGTGCCTGTGTATGCTCTGTAGCGTCCTGTGTGTTTTGTGAGAGGTTCCCCAGAAGGCTGGCCCACCTGTCCATCACCACCAGGGGCCGCTCTCAGCCCTACAAAGGCAGGGGTAACCAACAGTCCCTTGTGGTTCATTCAGATGCGCTTGGGAACCGGCGAGTTATTCGTGTGTCCCTCAGTGCTTTTGTGATTACCTGGAGTTTTGAGCCTGTGCTGTTTGCTTGATTTTGCCTCTTGAGTTTCAGATTTGTTTGCTTTGGGAATTGCTTTTTGCTGGCATTGCCTCTTTGCCTTTTGTGCTTTTCGGAACTGCATGGCCTAACACAGTGGTTCTCAAACTGTGGGGCGCTGAAGCTGTACAAGGGGGGCGTCGAATAAATGAACAAGACATCAAAATTAATTTTTTACATTTTTATTTCAAATTTAAATTTGCAAGCATATAATCACAACAAATGCATTATAACTAAAATTAAAATCAAACATTTCTAAGGCATAGATCTAATGACTACTAACTGACGAGTGGCGCCGCTGCTGCTGCTTTTATAGTTGTGTATTTTCAATCCAGAAAGTTCGAGACGTATCGGTATTTGTCACGAACATTCAGGTAACTGTAGATCAGGTGATAATGCGGCGCAACTTCACCACATTGGCAGCGTAGCCAATATTGCCAAATTGAGTTAAATAATTTACTGCATATTGGGTTATTTTCATGACACTGTACAACTAACAGCGGTACAATATTTGTTGGACAAAAATACGTTTGTCTCGCGCAGATTGACTTCATCAGTGTACTCGTTTACGAGATGTTTAAATGTTAAAACATATTTAATCGTTTCTTTACATAAAAAAATAATTAAATAAGAATACATTATTTATTCTTTGCTTTTGGGATTAGAATTACAACCAAAAACCACACAAGGCATTTTATCAGTTATTAAAGCACTTAAAAAAAAATAAATTGTAAATATTTCATCGAAGTTAGCCGAGCACATGCAAATCTTATGGAAGTAAAAATGATAGGATACGCGACACACGCAGTATCATACCTTTGTTAGTTGTATCAGGGGTTATTCTCATCTATCTTATATTATGCAGGGGGCGCAGAATTATTCCAGGTAGAAAAAGCGGGAAATACAAAAGTTTGAGAACCGCTGGCCTAACAAATCCTTTTTGTAAAATAAATTTAGATTTTTGTGTTTGATTTTATTACCATCTGGGGTTTGACGGGAATATCCCCCTCTAGTGGGCACTTTTGGAAGATCTGAGAGTTTGTGCTCTCGAGATACATGAAAGAAGAGGATAGACAGGTCTTCAGTTCACAAAGTCTTTGCCATAAAGCTTTACTTTTGTGTTTATGATGTGTGCTGGTTATTCCTGCAGTTACTAGTTAACAATATTTTGTAGAAAAGTCAACTTTTTGCATTTTTGGGCATTCGGCTGGCTAACTGACATATGTGGATTACGTGGCAGAAGTAAAGTGAGATTTATTTTTGTAACTTTCGTGGACGTTTGTCCCACTTTTTGCCATTGTATTTCCTTCTATTATGTCATAAACCGTTTTCTTTCCATTCTGCATGAAAACAGAGATTACATTTATCGTGGCCCACCACTAGAAGGTACAAAGGGTAAGTAATGTATAAAGTAAACTGGGATTTGTGGGGGGAGTATTCTGGCAAGACATGCGTATGCTGTTGTGTATTCCTCAGTACCAGAGTAAGATTCCAGTGTTTAGCTAACACTAGAGCGCTAATCAGACCCCCGATTTCAGAAGGGATTTTGGGGGCTGGCTGCCTAAGGATGGCACTGGTTACATGTCCACCGTTGTTTTATAATGATGACAAACGTACACATCTTGAAAAAAGAGCAGGCAAATGTTGTATGCTGCACAGGGCCATATGGTGCCACCTTGACTTTTGGGGTCTTATGCCAGTTGGTGCTGTTCCAGGCCTGGCATACGGGGTTCAGTACGTCCAGGACAAGAACATCAGTAAGGCAAAGAAGAAAGAGAGCCCCATGCCGACCATATAGCGTCCCTAATGAGCCAAGCACTTTAAGATTTGTGCAATTCCATTTTTGTCTTGAGGGACCTGCCATTTGAAGAGTTATAAATGTGTATGTATTTTGGAGCTGGTTAACGTTCATAATTGTCTTCAATCTTTAATCCATTCAGAACTCCGCTAAGGATCTGCGTGTACCTGTTGTCATGTTGGCCAACATGTTAATGAGTCTCAGTGCCACAGGCAACACTGGGCACCCAGGGCAGAACTTGGGGGCCACTGGCCTAATGCCTATGCACTGGCATATCAAAGAAATGACCTGTTAGGCGGTTATGAAGATCAACACAGCAGAGGTGCTGGGCTTCAGTTAGTAATCGACATGGCTGGTCAGAAGAGTACAAGCCAAGAACGTGGATGCAGTTTTCACCACATCGCTAGGCTGGGCAGATACTCATAGTGCCAATGTGGGCATGGCAATTGACTGAAAAGAGGCAACAATCCCCAGTAATGCTAAAATCAGATTAAAGTGTTTAGTGCCCAGCAGGCCACTTGTGCTCTAAGGGACAGTGAGAGAAGGGCCACTGATTAAAGACCAATGGCAAGAATGCCAATGAACAGTGAAATCAAACTGAATTTACATGGAGTGTGTGTGGCCGAAGGCTTCGCTTCCAGCCCAGCCCAACAGGACATCTGCAACATTCATGGGTGGCACTCACTTTCTGAGAGATTTTCAGGGCCCTAGGACTGATTTGGTCAAATGGAGAGATTTGGTCAGCCGAACTAAATGAGCAGGAAGCCATCACCTCGCCATCAGTGACAAGAAGCTTCTGCTTCTTTTCAACTCCTTTTCCCTGTTGACTACATCTTTACAACTTCAAAAGACCCTATGGACAGAAGCTCAAAGGTGGGTGGGCAACGCTGTTCTGCTGTTTAATCACAGAGCATGTGATGGTGGACCTGAAGTGTGCAAAGACGTGATAAGGTGGGAAAGTAGAGGGACTCACCCTCATCTGGTCAGTGATGCTTTGGAGCATTTGAAGATGAGCCTAAGCACCGGTTCACGAGATGTGAAGAAGACAAGCATGATTGCCGAGCTATATAGTGTGCCGTCATAAGAGTATGATAAGCCCATTGGAGCTCATCTTGACAACAGACCTCTGAGGCCTGCAGGGGGCGCACAGCTCCTAAACCCGACACAGACAGACGCAGGACAACAAGTTTAGCACACACGTTTTTTAAGTTGTCTTCGTGGGAAACGCTTCCTACTCACCCCAGTCCCAAGCACAATACACACTGCACAAAGAACACAGCTTCATCCTCTTCTACCCGACTCTGGCTCCCAGAGTAATGCCAGCGGGCTTCTTTTATGGACCACCCAGAAGTGCTGCAGGTGTCTGGTGATCTCCTTCCGACAGCTCCTCCAGGTGCGGCAGTATTCCTGCCATGCCGCTCCCACAGCTCCCCCAGGTAGCATCCATGGAACCCAACAGAGCTACCGCAAACTCCAACTCCCAGAGTGCACTGCGGAAATCCGTGGAGCCCCACAGCAATCCAGGGGGGCTGCCATTCTAGTGTCCAGGGGACATAATGTCCTGAGCCCGCTCTCTTTCCTGATCATTCCGTCACATAGGTGCCCTGGCTGTGCACCTCACTTCTCAAATACCCCAATGAATCTCATTTTTAAGTTAAAGTCAATCAGGTTTGATTCCCTGTATATAGCGCCTTTTACAACAACTAGATCCAGAGAATTGTTGATGCTGGAACACTATCAAGAACAATATTGTGTCCCTTAAAGGAGCCACTGTAAATGCTTGAGTACCAAATGTCAGTCATGTCCTAGGCAGGGAGTCAGGTGGGCACACACATCAAATGCCAGGGCCAAACGCACACTTGAAGTGGACACCAAACAGCTGAGCTCTCAGTCCAAGTCGACACCAGCTTCTGACCTATCAGGGCCAATTGTGACTGAAAAGTCCCCTTTAGCCTGAGGGATGTTGAACTTGGGGTCCTTAGGACAGTCTGTCAAGGGATCAACTGATGAGAGGAGGAGAGGCCTGCGAGATTTTGAGGAAGATGCGGAGGTGAGAAGGGCGCGTGCTTTAGTGTGTTTAAGATGGGCCAGAGGCGGATCGAACATCAGGGCATACTGGGTGCACGGCCAGGGGCTTATGATGGCAAGGGGTCTTTCCAGGCCGGCTGCAACGATGGAGTGTCTCTGAGTGGGAATGACCAAGGGGGCCTGCTCAATGAAGTGACCGAGACTTGCACCTGTAATCAAGAGTGCTGCATTGTGAGGGCGCGTTTATACTTAACTGCAGGAAGCTGACGCACAGACCGCAACACAAAGCGCGCGCACGCCTAGTGAGAGGCCCAATCATATTAATCCAGTCAACAAGTGACAGGGTCTGGTCGGTGTCACATACCGTAGCTAACAAAGTCCCAACAGAGGATGTGAGAAGACTTGTGTCTGCTGTTACTGACTTCAAGAGGAACAAAAGGAGAAGGTGGCGTGTCGGACCTATTGGCCAGACGCAGTGAACAACGGGAAAGTGGAATTTTCTCGGGGGTAGAGGACCAGCATGATGAGCAGACAAATTTCAAATGTTTTTTGCACGTCTTCCTTGCATTTTGATGACTTGTGGCGTCATATTCAGCCCTTTGTTCATCATTCTGGCCCTCACGTAAGCAGCCTCTCCTGGAAAGTCACCGCTTTGAACACACGGCCACTGCATCCACCACACCGCGTCATCTTCCAAAATTTCTGTGCAGTGCAGCGCAAGAGTATCTCCAAGTCTGACATCACCTCATGCCCAGTGCGGATACATCAAGTATAAGCCAACCTTTAGTCTGCCAGGCGTCTGTGGGGGTCTTAATCCAGCCTGAGAGTAAGGGCCTCTGCTGATATCCTTCTTTCTCTTTGTATTTGTTGTTTATTTAATAAAGCACCTTGGAGTCATGCTGGATCAGGGGATACCTCAAGAGCACCCCCCAGTCTACAGGGGTCAATTTCACTGTGAACTAAAATAAGAGCCTGATTATGTGTGTGCCTACTGTTAAATGTCTATGCTGCATGAGTGCTGATATATCCATCGGCTCATCGCCGTTCCATACCCCCGTATCCTGGTGGGCTCTATCCTGGAAAGAAGAGAAATGGGCCATAATAAAAGAGCAGCACATACGGCACTCGCTCAACTCCAAGCACCGCACACATTTACTGGCTGGATGCTCCTCGATGTCCTGTAAGCGCTAAGTGGGCTGTAGCAGAGTTCACCCTGAGCGGTGGGATTTAAGGGCAAAATGTGCGCCAGTTCTGACTTGTCACTCAGCAGTTCATCTAGAAAAACCCTCTTCATGTCACCTTCTAGAGCTGACACCCTCCTCCTGCCTGCTCCTGCTCACTCCAAAACTACATTTCCCTTTGCAGGCGACGTTGCCCACCCAAAAAGCATTTAGGAACAAGGCAGGAACACACCCTCAATGAAATGCCAGTCCATCACAGGGCACTTTGAGCTAACTTAGAGCTGCCAATGGACCTTACAGGCCTGTGCTTGGGATAGTGAAGGAGATCCAAGGACCTTGAGTAAGAATCCCACCTAAACACCAGATAGTGACGGGGCTGGGACTTGAAGCCAGGACTCTTCTTTAACTTCGACACCGCAGAGCACAGAGACTCACCTGACATAAAGCATACAGAGGACGCCCCTTCTAAACGGTGACGCCACTCCAGAGTTGGACTTTTGATGCACCGGGGGGCTCTTCTACTGAGCTGTTTGGGTGGGCACCATGGGGAAAGGATCCACAAGATGGTGGAAACGATTCTTTGAGATTTCTGGTTCATGTTGACATGATTACACAATTTCGTCAGATTTGTCAGCTGGATTTTCATTCTGCGACTCTCCTGTTTGCCACATCACAAAGGTGTTCTGTTCGATTCTGAGCCAGTGGCTGAAAAAGCCACAGAGGAACACTGAACGCATAGTCGTGTTCGTGAAACCAGTTTGAAGTGACTTTTGCTTTCTGACATGATGTAATATCACGCTGGAAGTGACCATTAGAAGATGAGTATATTGTGGTCATGAATGTGGTCAGCAACAATACTCAATTAGGCCATGGCTTTCAAGTGATGATTGCTAGGCATCAACAGACTGCAAAGTGTGCCACGAAAACCTTCCCCATGCCATTACGCTACCAGCAGCAGTGTGGACTCTTGACACAAGGCAGGGTGGGTGCATGGATTCATGCTGCTTGTGTCAAATTCGGACCTACCCATCGGTGTGCCTCAGCAAAAATGGAGATTCATCAGACCATCCATCCATCCATTATCCAACCTGCTATATCCTAAATACAGGGTCACGGGGGTCTGCTGGAGCCAATCCCAGCCAACACAGAGTGCAGGCAGGAAATAAACACTGGGCAGGGCACCATCCCACCGCAGGGTGCACACACACACACACCAAACACACACCAAGGCCAGTTTACTGTTGCCAATCCACCTAACCTGCATGTCTTTGGACTGTGGGAGAAAACCCCCCGCAGACACGGGGAGAACATGCAAACTCCACACAGGAAGGACCTGGAAAACAAACTGGGGTCTCGTAACTGCGAGGCAGCAGCGCTACCCACTGCGCCACTGTGCCACCCATTCATCAGACCAGGGTATGTTTTTCAGTCTTCTGCTGTCCAGTTTTGATGAGCCTGTGCCCCCTGCAGCCTCAGCTTTCTGTTCTTGGCTGATAGGAGTGGAACCCGATGTGGTCTTATACGGTTGTAGCCCCTCCACCTCAAGGTTTGACATATTGTGCATTCTGAGATGTTTTTCTGCTCAACACCGTTGTACAGAGTAGTTATCGGCCTTACTGTCAGCTCAACCCTGTATGGCCATTCTCCACTCACCTCTCTCATCAAGGTTTTGTATCTGCAGAACCGCAGCTCACTGGAGGTTTTTGTTTTTCACAGTAAAGTCTAGAGATTGCTGTACATGAAAATCCAAAGAGATCAGCAGTGACAGAAATACTCACATCAGCCTGGTTGGCACTAACAATCATGTCACGGATGAAATCACTGAGGTCACATTTTCTCCACGTTCTGGTGTTTGACATGAACATGAACTGAAGCTCCTGACCCGATTCTACAGGATTGTGTGCATTACGCTGCTGCCACTCGATTGGCTGATTGACGTGCCTAATAATTTGCTCAGAGAGTGCACATGTAGTAATTCATTAAACTGTAATATTATTAAGGGAAATATTCACCAAGTTTTTCATTAGCATGATTGTTTATCAAGTCGAATATTTTAACTTGTTTGGTATAACAAAAGATGCTCATCATTTGTTAATATTATCCATGCGGTGAGAAAAACCCTGAATTCTTTAACAGATGATATACAGGAATGCACAAGGATTTTTCATGAGAATAATTTCAACTATTTTACTAGCGCTGGAGTCAGACCTTGGGTACTAACTAGCAGCTGGCATGGTAACTGACTTGCAAGTAGCAAAAACGTCCTTTACAAGAGGGAAGTGTTCTGTTTCTTGAAAGACTCTTAAAATAAAGGCGTCAGAGAATTTCTTCAGAGCAATGCCATAGGGGAACCAGAAGTTCCCAAAAGACCCATCGGCATGGAGGTTCTGGAAAGAACTGTGTGTTGAGATCAGGTCCTCAAACTTGCAGGGAAAACTCACGGGTTGGTGGCAGGATTGGCACTCCAGCCATTGTAAAAAAAAAAAAAACCTCACTCTGTTCCATTCCAATGCCGCTGAGGTGTCAGCCATTGCACAGCTGCACTCGGGTCCTGATCTGGGATCCTCGGGAGGATCCTACAGTAAAAGAGCCTTGAAGAGATGGTGACAGATTTGTGAAATCCCAATGGACTCTGGCTGCCTACAGTAGCACAGGCCAAGGTCAGGTTAATCAGTTAGCCTGTCAAACTTTAAAGAGTTCAGGTTTCAATATTACAAAGTCTTTCAAAGAACCAACTTCACATGCACAGTGCCCGTCCCAGAGTGAAATGGCGCTTTGTGGAGCGACAGTTCAACAAGGAAACACACAGCCCAGAAAAGAGCCAGAAAGTGCCATTGAAGAACCGCTATTTTAGGAGTGAGGAGTTTAGTTTTTCAAAATGTGGTAAATTCTCAAAATGGGGAGAAACTGGCGTTTTCTGGGGAGAATTCAGACTGTAGCACCTGGCCGCCCAATTAAATGGGGATCATCAGCAGCTTGGAAGTACGAAGGAAGTGAAAAAGCGGAGCGAAGAGGTGACCAATATATAAAACGGGAGTCAAAAGCCAATGCAAAGTGGTCCTTTGTGAGTGAGGACATCGACCTGGAGCCCAGAAAGCGGATCGTGAAATAACGGATTGGCTTAGAATTAAAACACTGAGAAGATTGTAAGTGAGCAGAAAAGTGGTGGAACCGTAAAGTTCAAAAGTTAAGGTTTGCAAAAAGTAACGAGAATGACAAAACGAGAAGGGTGGCCGCGCTGGCTCCCATACAGAACGTTTAAATCCGCTCGCGCCCGCCTGCCTGTCCTGAGCGCTCCTCGGCACAGCGCATAGCGCCTCTCTCTCTCTTTCTCTCAGATATATATATATATATATATATATTATTTATATTTTTTTATTATTCTTTTCCAAATATATCCTAGTTCGTTTTTCATTTCTTCGACCCTTTTTTCCTCATAAAACTTGCACAGCCCTAACAAACAGCCCGACCTGCAATGAAAGGCGCAGGCGAGGCGGCCGGGAGCAGATGGAGTCTCATTTCTTCTGCAATGAGAGCGTGATGGGGAAAAGAAATTGTTCGGAACACCGTCCGCCAGC
The DNA here is from genome assembly GCF_016835505.1 of Polypterus senegalus. Lineage (NCBI taxonomy): Eukaryota > Metazoa > Chordata > Cladistia > Polypteriformes > Polypteridae > Polypterus > Polypterus senegalus. The sequence goes on along the minus strand of NC_053171.1, from coordinate 38,781,994 downwards.
TCTTGTCTCAACCCATTTATTTCAACCAAGGTCTACGGATATAAATAAAAGGAAATGTGACCAGACCATTTCCAACTTGCAACCAGCCTTGAAACCAGTAATGTTCCTACATATCATCAAAACTGCTGATTTTTCTGTTCGTCCAAGGCAAAGCTTATAAATGTGGACCCTCTAACCCTACCACAAAGGATGCAAGAGTGAAGCATGAAAAATCAAGAACCAGCGCTGGGGCCTTGGTATTCGCAGGCTTCTTTATGTATTTGCTTTTTTTTTTTAAAGACAGAGTTGCAGTTTTCCATGGAGCGTTCACGCAGCCCAAACAGGAATAATGGAAGCGGCGCGCGGAGAAGGTCCTGGCGCGATGAGCTGCAGTTCAACAGGTAGTCCTTAGATGGAGCTCTTCTCATTAGAATACATTAGAGCGCAGGAAGGAGAGGCCGACCTTCACTGGGGATGACACACAGGTATAAACACCCTTCCGCGTCCTTGGAGGAGAGAAATAAGTACACTCAGCATACTGTGTGCGGCTCTGCTACACAGGGGGCCTGCGATTTATTACCTTTTTATTTACAAAACAAGGACAACTATTTATCAGTTCATTTTTTTCCCTTGTACGCTGCAGGGCGTCCCTGCGAAATAATTGCCGAGTTCCTTTTCCATTTGGCTTAACCTGCTAGACGTTGTGTTGGCATCTTTTATTTATTTATTTATTTATTTATTTATTTATACACTGTGCGCCGTTAAAGGTTGCTAGGCGCATCCTCAGATCGTTACACCGTCCTGACGGGCTCCCCGGTACTTAACTAAGGTATTGATCTGCTGGGTGCTGATGTGAAGGCCCAGACAGGACTCAGAAGTGCTGTCAAAGAACTTCAGAGATATGCTATTAGAAGAAAAATAAAAATAATGCCACAGGAATTCAGCTCGGGACCGGCGGTGCTCCGTTCCAGCAGGCGAGTGGATTGGTTTGAGGTGCGGCTGTTTCCACCTGTCCCTGTAATTGTTTGAAATTGTTAACAGCATCCCTGCACTTTAGCCTCCCGACATTTTTTCACATTGTGGGAAGCCATCACTCCACCCAGAAGCGATTCTAGAGACTCTGGGGGGTCCTTCATGAAAAACTCACTGGGGCCCTCCACGTCAAATATTTTTGCCATTATTTTAGTACAGTAAGAAAATCAACAGTGACGATTAAACAGATATGAATCCTTTAATTGTGTGAAAAAATTATATAACTAAAGCAACACCATACCACCAAAATAGAAAACCAATAATTGAATGAGGTACATTTAAAAAGTCTAAATAAGTAAAAAAGTAAATAAATGCTAAATATATGTAAGGTGTACAGGATAATTAAAAAAATAAGCACACATTACATATGATAATAATTAAAACATTAATAAAAATACACATAATAAAAAAGTAAAAAATAAAAAACACAAAAAAAGGCTCACCAGGGTATTACTGAAACTTTCACAATGGCCATTTGTGGGCTTTGTCACCGCTATGTTCTTCAGGTTTGAATACCTCCGACCATTGGGGGGCACTGCAGGCCCCTCCTGGCACATGGCAGACCTCATACAACAAATACAGGCACCCTCGACGGGCAGAGGGCAGGTCAGATTGACGTTTAGCTCCGAGTTCGTCATTCTCTCGATGTTTTCAGTTGTTATAGTGCCTTCAGAGTTTACCTCATTGGCTGCGAGACACTCGAGAAGCTTTCACCGACGGCTGGGCGATCGACATATTTATTCCAAACGTGATTTTTGTTTTACTTAGCAGGTTTGATTGTTTATTCCCCCCTTTATTTCATTTGTTCTCCTCTTTTCCTTTATAACACTTTGTTCATTCGTTCATTCAGAGTATGTGGGACGCTCCTTTGTTCCTGTTTCTGCTCCAAGAGTCCACGTCTGCAGTTTAGTTCCAACACTTAACTAGGCCTGTGTCAATATGGACGTCTTGATTGAATCACTCTAATTGATTCTGTAATACCTACCACTGCCCTACTTCTTCTTTTCCTCCTGTTCTTGTTTTTCTTTCTCACCTTTTGCTTCCTGACATGTACTGTAAATCTTCTTCATGATTTGTGGCAGTGGTGCTGATGTTACTAAAACAGTCATGTTCATCACAAACACTCATGCAATAGCAACTGGGGTCCCTCTTAGGAGGATATATGACTGTGTTACTGTGGTGTGCCATTGCCATGTTGCAAGGGGGGGGGGTTCCTGCAGATTTTTCATTGCAATAGATGTTGGGGGGGTCCCAGACAATTGCCTGCCTTGCTTGTCCTATCACTACACTATGTCAGTGTTGCATTGAAGAAACACATAGCAAGTGCTGAGCTTGGCCCCACTGTACCCCATCTTCATTCAGTCACATCTTAGGGTCTTGTGATATGTTGCCCTCCAGTGCTTTGGCGGTGGTCTTAGTTTTCACACAGACTGGCTCACCTATGACTGAAAAATTGAGCCCACAAGATTGAGTCTTTTACATAGCTGATCTGGTATATAATAACAAGTTTATTTTGTACTGCCTTGCCAATACATCCCACTGCTGACACCAATCTAACAGTAAGAGTACCCAGGAGGGCCCATTTAGGGAATGAAACAGGGTTAGTGGTCCTAACTGAACATGGTTTCAAATATTTAATACAAATATGTAGTGTGACTCGGAAACGCGTCTTCATAGTAACTTGCTGCCTACACCTGTATAACTTTACTTTGAATGTCCAGCGGCACCAAACACAGAGAGAAAAAAAAACCTGCATATATACTGTATATATATATATATATATATATATATATATATATATATATATATATATATATATATATATATATATATATATATATATACCGAGAACAAAGGGTTTTAAATAAGAGGACTTACCGTCATTCGTAGCGTGTGAAGAGAGGGTGTTACTGTAGTTCCTTATTCTCCGGCTATCTCCTTACAACTAAAGACACAAGTGCCAGTCCAGATGCCACTTTAAACGTGGCGCTTTGATCAGGCGCTTGCACCGTGCTTAGGAATCTGGGAAGAGACGGCCGTGGGGATGTAAGGTTATTTTTTTAAAGTCATTGAATTTTGCTGGTTTAGTGGGTTTTTTTTAGTTTGTTATTTCGGAGATCACAGATATAGGAAAGTGCTATTGGTTTGTTGTTATTGTTTCTTGTGAGCAGGGTTAGGTTAGTGTGGTCGTGAAGCTTTAGGTTGGTTAAACCGAAACAGAATATGGTTAGTGTCATCCTACAGCAGCTTTATAAGGGGTTGGACATGGGCCGCTAGGGTTGGAGAACGCTTACCTGATTGAGGATTATAGAGTTGTGTAAGGGCTGCTTGTGGGGAGAATGAAAGTCTCCTATTAGTCAGTTGTGGCTCCTGGTTTGTGGAAGTTGGAGGAGCTTAAATTTAGACATTGTTTGTGGTGCAGAAGTTTGTGGGTTATTTTATTTATTTATTTTTTCTTTGTAAAATGTTTGTGTGTGAGTATGGACACTTTATATATTCCTGCCCCAGAACTTTACTTGCCAATGGATTGAAACAATAAACTACTGTTTTACTTTTTTTCTTCCTGCCGTCATTCTTTGGTTTTGACTCTGATGGTATCAACTCCCGGTCCTGGTCGGTCACAAACTACTAGCAGGTTACCTACTCCTGTAGGTGGCTTGTGACAATATGTACTGTGAACGCTGGCCCGGACACACACAGACGGACAACATAGTTCCACCCAACACATGTTTATTTTCACAATATTTACAATTAGTGCACTCACAAACCCCAGTGCCTCCAGCACCGATTCCCCCAATGTCCAGGCCACACAGTCCCGTGCCTCTCTTTCTCCTGGCCGCCTCCTCACTCCAGCTCCGTCCTCTTCCACCCGACTTCCGCTAATGACTGGAGGGAGGCGGCCCCTTTTATAGGAACCTGGATGGGCTCCAGCTGCTTCCCGGCAATCTCCCGTGGTCACACCCCCGTGTGGCGGAAGTGCCGGCTGCGCACCCGGAAGCCGTCTGGGTGTCCACTATCGTCTTCCCCCCGGCACTTCCTGGTGTGGCGGAAGTGCCGGGCTCCCGGGATAATCAGGCACTGGCGGTGGCCACGGGTCCCTACAGGGCTGGGCTTTCAAGCCCTCTACCCGAGGCCTCCAGCATAACCAGGACGGACGCCCCCTCTCGGTCTGGAGGAGGCACAAGCCCTCCTCTGGTCCTCCTGGGCGTCCCGGTCGGGCTCCAGCCCCGGCCGGGGACCACAGTACAGAAACTAATTTCCTGTGGGTCTTGTTGGCTTCATCAGGTGAAGGCACTGAGGTGGTTGGGCTGAAGACCAGCATCTCTAAGTATGAGGCCATGGTTCTCAGCTGGAAAAGGGTGGCGTTCCCTCTCCAGGTGGGTGAGGAGGTACTACCTCAAGCAGAGAAGTTTAAGTATCTCTGGGTCTTTTTATGAGTGAGGAAAAAAGGAAGCAAGAGATTGACAGGTGGATTGGAGAAGCGTCAGCTGTTATGCAGATGTTGAACCAATCAGTCATGGCGATGAGAGAGCTGTGCCAAAAAGCACAAGTTTTGGGTAGTGAGTGAAAAAAAGTAGATCATGGATATAAGAGGAGGAAATGTGCTTCAACGTCACAGGGTGTCAGTGCTCAGCCTTAGAGATAGGGTGAGGAGCTCAAACTACAGCTGCTGCTCCTCTGTGTCGAGAGGACCTAACTGAGGTGACTCCGACATCTGACTAGGATATGTCCTGGACACCTCCCTGTGAAGATGTTTCAGGATTGTCCAACCGGGAGGGGTAAACCTCGGGCTTGCCAAAGTGATTTTATCTCCCAGCTGGCCTGTTAATACTGGGGTGATGAGTTGGAGGAGGGACATCTGGTACTCGCTTTCAGCAGAAATGGCCATCATAGCACTAAGGAAATGAGCCACAAACTGCACCCCGTAAATATAGCGTGGTCAAGAAGAGAGGTGGGCAATGACGAGAAGAACACAGCCCGACTTCTTTTAAAGTGGTAGAATTGCAAAAAAATACATGAACTGTATGTTGTCTTCCAAAAATGACATGGAAATGCGTTTATATTGTACAGTATGTGTGTGCAATCTGAAGACGCAGATCAAAACTCAAGAACGCTCTTGGCTTAAAAATGGATGTAGCTGATAAGTTTTAAGGCATTTGTTTTACATCTTTGCACTGATGTCCATTAGACAATATGATAAACCCTTAAACATCTTTGGTATTTTGTATCCTTTATCCAGAGTCAATTTGATGTATGAAAATTGAACTTGGACTTGAAAAATATCACATTTATTCTTTATTTCAGTTTACAGTTGTGGTGGGATAGATCCTATTCTGGTAGGACTGAGGAAGCGGCAAGACCCAACTGTGAGTGGTGTGCCAGTCCAGGTCAGGGCACACTCCTAGACATACTCACAAAGGGTCCATCTGAATAAGCGTGAAGAAGAACTGGAGAAAACGTGAGCAGGATGTGCAACCTCTACACAAACAGTACCTGGGACTGGGAGGTAGCAGCACTACGCGCTTCAACACCAGGCTACACCACAATAGCATGAGTTAGAAGTCTTTACTAATTTTAATTCAAGACTAATGAAAACAATATTTTAAAAAATTCAGGAGGTGCAACAAGGTTATCACATACGTTATTAGTTCTGGGTTTAGTTCTGCCCTTGAATATAAAATTCTTCTTACCAAAGTATAAAAGACACATGTTAGTTGTCTAGTTATTGGTGTGAGGTTACAAAATCAATATGATGAGGTTGAATTTCCATCACAGTACACCTGGCAGTGCCAATTGGCAGCATAGCCATTTATGTTCTGATTCCCCATCCAGTGTGAAACGGCACCTCCCAGCCTTTGCCACACTACGCCTGATTCAGTGTGTATCTCAGGCTGAGTTTCTGTTCACTCCATCTTAAGCCTAAGTGATGAAATGAAGAACGAGACCCATGTAACTAAATACTCCGTTATATTGCATGTTTTTCATTAAAGCATCTCCCTTTCCAGCAGGTCACCACCACTTTTCTAAAAGCAATTGTCTGATAGTAAAAAGCCTCCCTTGCTGCTTTTAAATGCAGTTTTCTCTGCGCACTCTTGACACTCTCTCCCTCTTCTCCTTTCTACAAGCGTCCTGCCTTTTTTTTTTTTAACAGTGACCGTACAGTCATGTCTCTGATGTCACTCAGACCGCGGCTCATGTTCTCCATGGCCCAACTCCCAGCAAGTCACAGCAAAATCTGAAAGGGACACCACTCTTTTTACAGTGATTTGGCCCCCATCGTTTGAAACCATTCTTTAGCAGAGATATTGGACTTCACTGAGCTTTGGCTTACACTGCAAAAAAAGCAGACAAGGCAACAATTTGGAATCTTAATCTTTAGTTGATATTTGTTATCCATTAATCAACAGAAAGCATGTTTATAAAGAGCAACACATCCCAAATATGTCTGTTTAAATTCCTTGTTGTGTCATAAGAGAATTTGATAAACTCCAGCTTGACGGGGGCTTGGATGCTTTTTATTGGCACTGCTTTTGTCTGTTGTGATTTAAAAGCACACATCTCAGTTGTTGGCAACGAATCCCCAGATTTTCTCAAGAGTACTTCACTAAATCATAATGAGCTGATCAGTTCTAAGTGCCTACTGTCAAAGAAAAGGAGGACAATGAAAAAGAGTTGGGGTGCCAAGACCGGCATCCACGTATTACTGTATGCAGTGAAAGTCAAAGAAAAACATGCAATTATTGCGGTGTCATGTCTGTGGACACGCGTTCAAAAAGAACTGCCAAAGATGGCATCATTGCCAACCTTCAGTCCCCCTGGCAGGAAGAGGCGGGTCCAGGTGGAGGCATACTGGAAGTGATATCAGAGGTGTTCAATCATCCAGTCTGCAGAGGGAGAAGAGAGAAAGGTATTAAGACACAGTGCCAACCCCTGGTGTGGCGGTGAAACTGCAGTTACTAAAGCACTTCAGCTGTCCCCAATTCACACCTGCATGACACTGAATATCAACCGCTTGTTAAATATAATAGCTCATTAAGCATTGTACATTACTTCTCTCTCCAATGGCCGTGGGCCACCGTCCCACCTTATCATAGGCATATTAAACAACAAGAATACTTAACATAAAAACAAACTGCAGTGTTGATTCCAGTATGATGATACAAACTCTTGGACAATGCAACATAGCCAACACAGAAACAATTCTGAACCACGCACACCATTAGAATTCCTTTTCTATAGATGAGCTGATAAGACCCATCACTGGTACAGCCTAATGTGTCTATGCTACTACAAGGATTTCCCAACATTGTTGGGGGTCCAGAAGGCATTCATTGCTATATACAGTCTACTCTGGATGTCACTGCCAGCTCCTCCATCATACCTCAACCTGCTGCTCATATAAGTGAAAGGGTCAGCCATAAGTAGGTTTTCTCCATCAACATTGCTGCACACATTAAGTGTCATGACCTCTGATCTTGTGTTGAGATGATTTGTTTTTTCTTGCATATGATGGGGCTTGTTCGACAGCAAGCCGAGGTCACCAACAAAGACAAGGCCTTCAAGGAGGATGTCCACCTGATTCTTCTTGGTCCACCCTCTACGATGCAATGCTTTTACCTGGTCAATGAATAGCCTGAAGAGCAAAGCAGAAATTGTCTGACAGTGTCTGCCACTCCATGCCCTGCTCAATGATCTTTTGTGCCGAATAATTTCTGTATGATATCAAAATACCATTTTGTTACATTTTTGGGGTTATTGTCTCAACCCCTTTCAATTGTCATGACAATGATGTCATCCTGTACCATTTTAGAGGACCTTTCTCATTACAGGCTTCATTTTTTTCACAGTCTTTTTCCAGGTTGGCCGTCCTTTGACTAAGACAGCCATTGGTAATCACATTATAAGCGGAGTCACAATGTGTAATGTCATCACGTGACCACGATAAGGTTGGCAATTCAAGCCTTTGGATATTTACTAAAACTTAGCATCTCATCCAAAATAAAACTCTGGTTAGTTTCTGGTTTTGTTTATTGACGTTTTCTACACTGTTTGGACTTTTGATTTTGGTTTTGGGGAACAAAGGTTTTGCCTTTCTGGTTAGCCAAAGTTGAGTAAGAGTTGCTTCTGCTCTCTGTTACATGAGCATCTTGTCTTAAAGTGTTTCACGATAGGCAGCACTTCTGACTGTTACGACTGGGCCTTTGTTTTTTGTAGACTGTTGTCCTTTACCGTTGCTCCGTTGTAATGTTTCGTGCCAGTCCTTTCCCTCACCTCTTTGAGATCAGCACTGTCACCTGAAGTACTCTTTGTGTTCCTCCTGTTCACCTCACTTCTCTGCTGAGACAGTAGCTCCTGCTCGTGTTGTTCGTATCACTTTTGAATATCCCTTGTGAAGTTCTTGTAAGGTTTTATTTTATTATTTTTGTATTGATTAACTGATAGGGTAACACGGTGGCGAAAGTGGGTAGCGCTGCTGCCTCACAGTTAGGAGCCCAGGTTCACTTCCTAGGTCCTCCCTGCATGGGCTTTCTCTGGGTACTCCGGTTTCCTCCCACAGTCCAAAGACATGCAGGTTAGGTGCATTGGCGATTCTAAATTGTCCCTAGTGTGTGTGTTTGGTGTGTTTGTGTGCGTGCCCTGCGGTGGGCTGGCGCCCTACCCGAGGTTTGTTTCCTGCCTTGCGCCCTGTGTTGGCTGGGATTGGCTCCAGCAGATCCCTGTGACCCTGTAGTTAGGATATAGCGGGTTGGGTAATGAATGGATGGAGTAACTGATGTTTCAACTTTTCTCTCTTGTTAAAGGATTTTCTTCTCATATTATAGAGTTGGCTCTGTGCTGTCTCCTGCAGACATTTTGCAGACCTCCTCCTCGTATTTGAATTTCCTTATTATTTAACCATTGAGTCTCTTTTTATTTTTAGAAAATCTGTTTTTGTTGTTACATATCAGCCAAGGTTCCTCCCCTGCTGAGGTTTAAATCTGTGTTTTATGTTGTGTTTGTTCACTTTGTGATTCTTTTCTACATCTTCATTTTAATTGTGTCTATTTGCTATTGGTTGTGTTTGTTCGGATGCCTTGGTGATGTTCCTTGTATGTTGGGAGTGGGACCACCTGCCCAACGTCATCAGGAAATACCCTCTGCCCTGTAAATGTGCAGGGTCTCCCACAGTCCTTGGCGGTTCATTGTCAGTTGCGCTGAACGCTTTTTGATATTATTCAACTTCCTGTTCTGTTCTTTTGAGCTCTCATTGGATTCTGTTTTGGGACTTTGTTTGCTTTTGGATTTGCCTTTAACACGCATTGTTTGCCTTTGTCCTCTTCACAGCATTATAGAGCAGTTTGTGTGAAGAATAAATCTTTTATTTCTAAGAGACCCTTTTTGACTCTAGCCAGGGTTTTGATGGGATTTTCCCCTCTACTAGTCACTTTTGGAAGTGCTTTTGGGACTCCTAGTTTATGATGCTTATTTGGGCTTGGGGTTTCTACAGTTCTTCTCATCCCTTTTAGGAATAAACAGGCCTGGATTTTTGAGGGTGACTTTGAGTTTCAGGGCCAGACTACTTTGTCACTTGAAATCCTTTTTTGAATTTCATTGGCCACAATTCACAACACTGACTAAACTAGCGCAGTGGCTAAACCACGAGGCTGCTGGCCCAATTCTTAGCCCACCTGTTCAATAACTATAAATGTTATATTTGTGGGCCTGTCCTGGTGAAGCGCTTTGAGATGGAGCTCACTGTAAAAAGTAGCCATTGAGCATCACTTGTGTGTTTAACTTTCTTCCTATGATGTATCCTGACTTTTTCTCCTTTTGTTTAATTGTGTTTTTTTTTTTACTCAAATCAACAAAATTAGACTTTTTTTACCTAAAATATGCTTTCCATAAAGATTATCTCAAGCTAACAAAAGGGAGCAACAGCCTGTCAGCCATGTAGGACTATTATTTCTACCTGACTAGATATACGGTCAGCGCTCTGAAGTTAACTGAAAGCTTCAGTAAGCAGCGGCCGCTGAGGAGGAAGGCCGAGCCTGTGGGGGGCTGAATGCTGCCTGTCCAGTTTTAAGTGAGCATTATGAATTAATGGCAAGGTTCACGCTCATCTTTCCTCAGTCTGCATGTGTGTCAAACGTTTCAGTGATGTGCAGTCGACATGCTGTAGATGTGGGCAGGCTGACTGAATGTGCTCAAGTCACAGAACCCGCGTCGCTTGCATCGACGAGTGTAATTGTTGGCACGGAGACCCATGGACGCTCATTCTGCATACAGAGACCATATGGAGATTAGCAAATGGCAAGTGCCATGTCATTTACTCTGGCTGCAGGGGCTCTTTTTTGGGAAAAACAACATTTTTTAAAAGACAAATGCTTAGCTTTCCTTCCAGAGTGCCGCAAATCCTTTCCAATCTTCTTTTGGTGGCTTGGTTTCTTTTCTCAGAAGTATAAAAAAGTCCATTTGTGACAGGGTTCTGATCTTATGGTGCATGAAGTTGACTTTGAGACCCAAGTTGGGGATTTATTGAATGGGTCATTGCTGATAGATAGACGGACAGCCCGTTACAGTTAGGTCCATAAATATTTGGACAGAGACAACTTCTTTCTAATTTTGGTTCTGTACATTACCACAATGAATTTTAAATGAAACAATTTAGATGCAGTTGAAGTGGAGACTTTCAGCTTTAATTCAATGGGTTAAACAAAAAGATTGCAAAAAATGTGAGGCAACTAAAGCATTTTTAACACAATCCCTTCATTTCAGGGGCTCAAAAGTAATTGGACAATTGACTCAAAGGCTATTTCATGGGCAGGTGTGGGCAAGTCCGTCGTTATGTCATTATCAATTAAGCAGATAAAAGGCCTGGAGTTGATTTGAGGTGTGGTGCTTGCATGTGGAAGATTTTGCTGTGAACAGACAACATGCGGTCAAAAGAGCTCTCCATGCAGGTGAAAGAAGCCATCCTTAAGCTGCGAAAACAGAAAAACCCATCCGAGAAATTGCTACAATATTACGAGTGGCAAAATCTACAGTTTGGCACATCCTGAGAAAGAAAGCAAGCACTGGTGAACTCAGCAATGCAAAAGACCTGGACGTCCACGGAAGACAACAGTGGTGGATGATGGCAGAATCATTTCCATGGTGAAGAGAAACCCCTTCACAACAGCCAACCAAGTGAACAACACTCTCCAGGGGTAGGCGTATCGATATCCAAGTCTACCATAAAGAGAAGACTGCATGAAAGTAAATACAGAGGGTGCACTGCAAGGTGCAAGCCACTCATAAACCTCAAGAATAGAAAGGCTAGATTGGACTTTGCTAAAGAACATCTAAAAAAGCCAGCACAGTTCTGGAAAAACATTCTTTGGACAGATGAAACCAAGATCAACCTCTACCAGAATGATGGCAAGAAAAAAGTATGGAGAAGGCATGGAACAGCTCATTATCCAAAGCATACCACATCATCTGTAAAACACGGTGGAGGCAGTGTGATGGGTTGGGCGTGCATGGCTGCCAGTGGCACTGGGACACTAGTGTTTATTGATGATGTGACACAGGACAGAAGCAGCCGAATGAATTCTGAGGTGTTCAGAGACATACTGTCTGCTCAAATCCAGCTAAATGCAGTCAAATTGATTGGGCGGCGTTTCATGATACAGATGGACAATGACCCAAAAACATACAGCCAAAGCAACCCAGGAGTTTATTAAAGCAAAGAAGTGGAAAATTCTTGAATGGCCAAGTCAGTCACCTGATCTTAACCCAATTGAGCATGCATTTCACTTGTTGAAGACTAAACTTCGAACAGAAAGGCCCACAAACAAACAGCAACTGAAAGCCGCTGCTGTAAAGGACTGGCAGAGCATTAAAAAGGAGGAAACTCACCATCTGGTGATGTCCATGAGTTCAAGACTTCAGGCTGTCATTGCCAGCAAAGGGTTTTCAACCAAGTATTAGAAATGAACATTTTATTTCCAATTATTTAATATGTCCAATTACTTTTGAGCCCCTGAAATGAAGGGATTGTGTTAAGAAAATGCTTTAGTTGCCTCACATTTGTATGCAATCTTTTTGTTCAACCCACTGAATTAAAGCTGAAAGTCTCCACTTCAACTGCATCTAAATTGTTTCATTTAAAATTCATTGTGGTAATATACAGTACCAAAATTAGAAAAAAGTTGTCTCTGTCCAAATGTTTATGGACCTAACTGTAGATGCGTATAGAAAGAAAGAAAGAAAGAAAGAAAGAAAGAAAGAAAGAAAGAAAGAAAGAAAGGGAGACATTTGGCTCTTCATAGAAGCTTCATAAATATATACTATAGATAAATATTGTAACAAACTAACACAAGAATTATTAAACAAAACAAAAAGTTCTGACTTGGCTCAAGATAAGAAGAGCAGTCCCAGTCCCAGTGAGGTGTTCGTTATCCAGGCGTATTCCTGGTGGTATAAAGGAGCCCCAGTAGCCTTTCTTGACACACTTCTGCTGAATGATTCGTTGGCTGGAAGTCCTCAGTATTAATGTGTCAGTAAGATGATGTGCAGTATTGTTCATAATGGCACTCTGTTTTGACTTAGTTCTCTCCTTTGCTACGACTTCCAGGGGGTCCAGAGTGCATCCCATAATTCACCCTGCCCTTCAATTAGCTTGTTGATTCCGTGTGCCAAAGGAAAGAAAATCGCTCTGGCCGTCATAGAGTTGTAGAAGATGTGAAGGATGTCACTACCGACATTGAAGAAATACAGTCTTGTAAGAAAACAGAGTCTGCTCTGCCATTTCTTACAGTATAAAGCCCCTTTGTGTTATGAAACCAGACCAGCCTGTCATTAAGGTGGACCCCCAAGTACTTGTAGGAGTGGAGCACCTCTACTCCTTGAATAGTGAGCAGACAAAGAGGCCATTTGGTGTGGTGTGGTGTCCTTGGTTTTCTTGATGTTAAGATGCAGATAATTCTCTTTGCACCAAGAAACAAAGTTCTCCACCTGACTCTGTAATGTGTCTCATCACTCAATACACCCTATAAGTGCAGAATCATTTGAGAATTTGTGCAAGTGACATGACCTTGTGTTATATTTGTAGTCGGAGGTGTGCAGAGTGAAGAGAGAGGTAGACAGGGCTGTTCCTGGTGGTGCTCCACTGTTGCTCATGCAGCCCTTGAGTCTGCATTATGCTGGACACCATAGGCTCGTCCACCAGCATACCTTTGTGGTTACCCCTTAACAGGGATGGCTGGATGGTATTGAAGGCACTGGAGAAATCCAAAAACATAACCTTCTTTGTCCAGATGAGAAGAAGTCTTGTGGAGCAGACAGATAATTGCATCTTTTATTTAAATCTTTTGTCTTTCTCAAGAGAACTCTTGTAGTTCATGACCAGCCTCTTAATGGTCTTTATGGTGTGAGACGTAAGTGGTCTGTTGTCATTAGGTCAAGAGGTGCCTGCCTTTGCCACAGCTATGGCTCTTCCTAAAGTTTTAGTGACGGACTGAACAGGTGACAGAGGACATCACAATGTTGGTCAGCACAGACCTTAAGAATTTGAAGCCTGACTCAATCTGGTACCACAGCCTTTCCTGTGTGTAGCTTCTGCAGTTGTCTCCTCTTTGCTCATCTGCTCTTACCCTTCATCCTTTTCTCTTATAGATTTTTATATTATATGTGAATGAACATCAAAACAGAAATAATAGAGATGTCACTTGAAGTTATTAACACTTTTGGTCCAACAGTCACACACACACGTTTGCCATGTTTACTATTGCCAGTAGTAGTGGACGAAGATGGACAGCCTGATTGTTCTTCATCTCCACACTCGTGTGGCCATTCTGGAACTTTATTATCCACTCCCAGAAGTTTCACTGAGGCAAACCATTGTTTGTATTCTTGTTACACCTTCGGCCCACCAAAATGGCTAACAGCCTGCTGCTTGTCTTTAGTGCATGGGACAAGGGGTGCAGCCACGTTAACAACAGCATAACACACCGACAGTTAACCAGAGCAGACCTGTGTCGTACAAGCTTAGACAAGTAAAATTCATGTATATGTGCAACTACTGCTACAGCCCACAGTTCACAAATGTTAAGACACTCTTGAGGATACTTGTTGAAATCTGTTTAAGATTAAAATGTCAGCAGAGGATTTTCTTTGTGTCTGAGTGGGATTCCTCCCACAGTCCAAAGACCTGCAGGTTAGGAGGACTGGTGATGCTAGATTGACCAGATGTGTGTGTGTTTACCATGTGAGGGACTGGCACCCTGTCCAGCGATTGTTCCTGCCTTGCACCTGATGTTTGCTGGGATCAACTCCAGCTTCCCCCCAAGTCCGTTGTGGATAAGCGGGTTTAGAAAACGGAGAGATGGATTTTAGCAGAGGGGACATTTAGGGGTTCTAAGAATAGAGGGATGCCCCTTCCTGACACTTCTCACTTTCTAATTGGAAGGCCGCTTGACTGCTTTGGAGTGCCTTTTACAACTCCAGGGATTTTAAGGGACTGGAAGTAAGGAGTTCATATAAGTATGCTGAGGAACCTCCGGGGGTTGAAGATCATTTGTTTTTGGTGGAGTTCAGTAAGTATTGTTTGCTGCTTGGAGTTACCTGGATTTCTGAACTTCTGATTACTTCTTGCTCTGCATTAAGAACTAGCTGTGCTACCTGTCGAATAAATTTGAAAAATATTTGAGATTGGATATCTCTTGCCTTATGTGTACCCTCAGCATTCCTCCTATGCCTTTCTTCAGTATCCTCGTGTGTTTCAGCCTCTCCTACCCAGAGCTTTCTGTCTCGATTGTCTTCTTGCTTCTCAGACTCGGTCATTTCAAGGTATTTTTTTCAGCTCCTGTCTGCTTCTTAACTGTCACCAGTGGTAGATGTGTGTCAGCCCTGACTTGCCCTATGTGACCTTTCTTGAGTAATCACAGTGAAACTGACCAATCAGACCAAAGCCAAACTGACCAATTAGATCGCTCGAAGGCACTGAACACACACATACACACAGACGGACATTAGCTTTTTATTATACTGAATATTTTCTGTTATGGATATCATTTTGAGACTTGTTTGCTGTGGATTGTCTCTCCAGGCCAATGTTTTAGCCAGCTTTTCATTGTATTTTTCTATTTTTGATTAATACATTTTCAGTTTGTAAAGATTCTTTGCTTGCCCATTTTAACACAAACCTATACATTTATACAGTGATGTCTCATACTTTGAATATTCCAGAACGCTAAAAACACTTCTAAGTTCGGACTGTGCACGCAGCGAAAAAAGCAGCAACGCTTACTCCGCGAGTGTAAATGTCACCTGTTGTGTGCCCAAGTCGTCTCTCGCTCTCACTGTGAAAGCATCTCTTGCGTTACACTCATGTGTTCTCACTGCTTTTTTCATTTTATGTTTGGTATGTTTGGTTATATACAGTACAATATATAAAACTTCTATCTATTAACCATGGCATCCAAGAAGAGTATGGAAGCAACAAATCCTAAGAGGAAGGTTGTAGTATCGACGATTGAGGTGAAAAATTAACTTACCGTGAAGTACAGTTACTTGGTGTGTTTATGGGAGGTGACCCCCCTTCCAAACAGTAACCTTTCTCTTCCTCTCCACCAGCTACACGGTGCATCAACACTCCTCACTAAGGTGCAATAAACGCAATTTTCATGTTATTATACAGTATTTACATTTTTTTTGTTATTGTTTTCATGTTTTAAAGTATTTTTAGGGCATTTCATTTTGTTATTTTTGACTTCAATTATGTGTATTTTGTCTTTAAGATTATCGAAATGGGTATTGTTTAGTGTCAGGGAATGGATTCAGTTATTTCTAATGGAGAAAACTGATTCAGACTTCAAGAAATTCAGAGTTCAAACAGCCTCCTGAAATTAATTATGTATTACGTACGAAGCACCCCTGTATTAGCTAGTGTCCAACATTTGATTGTTCTGCCATCTTTGTAGCTGTAAAGAGAATCACATGTCTAGAACATTAGAACACTCTAGACGAGAACAGGCCATTCAGCCCAACAAAGCTCGCCAGTCCTATCTACTTATTTCCTTCAAGAAAACATCAAGTCAAGTTTTAAAAGTTCTTAACGTCTTACTGCCTACCACACTACTTGGTAGCTTATTCCAAGTGTCTATCGTTCTTTGTGTAAAGAAAAACTTCCTAATGTTTGTGCGAAATTTACCCTTAACAAGTTTCTGTGTCTCTTTGTTCTTGATGAACTCATTTTAAAATACAAGTCTCGATCCACTGTACTAATTCCCTTCATAATTTTAAACACTTCAATCATGTCACCTCCTAATCTTCTTTTGCTTAAACTGTAAAGGCTCAGCTCTTTTAATCTTTCCTCCTAATTCAACCCCTGTAGCCCTGGAATCAGCCTAGTCACTCTTCTCTGGACCTTTTCTAGTGCTGCTATGTCCTTTTGTAGCCTGGAGACCAAAACTGCACCCAGTACTCAAGATGAGGCCTCACCAGTGCATTATAAAGGTTGAGCAGAACCTCCTTGGACTTGTACTCCACAGATCGTGCTATATAACCTAACATTCTGTTAGCCTTCTTAATGGCTTCTGAACACTGTTGGGAAGTCGATAGCTTAGAGTCCACTATGACTCCTAAATCCTTCTCATAAGGTGTACTCTCGATTTTCCGACCGCCCATTGTGTATTCAAACCTAACATTTTTACTTCCTATGTGTAATACTTTACATTTACTGACATTAAATTTCATCTGCCACAAATCTGCCCAATTCTGTATGCTATCCAAGTCCTTCTCTAATGATATAACGGATTCCAAATTATCTGCTAATCCACCTATCTTGGTATCATCTGAAAACTTAACCAGCTTGTTACTTATATTCCTATCTAAATCATTTATATATATTAAACATAGCAGCAGCCCTAGCACTGACCCCTGTGTAAAACCACTCTTAACATCGGCCAGTTCTGATGAGGTTCCTCGCACCACCGTCTAGAACTAGTTAGTCTTGCGAGTCAGACATACTGTGTAAAATGTAAATCAAAAAGTAAAGGCAATTTGAAAATGACACAACAACAACATTTATTTCTATAGCACATTCTCATACAAATAATGTAGCTCAAAGTGTTTTACATGATGAAGAAAGAGAAAAAAGACAAAATAAATAAGAATTAAAATTAGAGAACACTAATTAACATAGGTTGAAAGTAAGGTCCAATGACCAGGAAGGACAGAAAAAACAAAAAAAAAACTCCAGACGGCTGGAGAAAAAATAAATTCTGCAGGGGTTCCAGGCCATGAGACCGTCCAGCCCCCTCTAGACATTCTGCCTAACATAAATGATCAGTCCTCATTGGATTCAGGGTTCTCGTGGAAGGACTTGATGATAATGGTCACATGGACTTCTGGCCTTTAACCGATCAATGTAGGTACATGGTAACTGTCACAGATATAAACTAACTCAGTACAACACATTCACGATGGCTTATGGGTAGTTCATACGGCAGCCCTCTGCCAAGAAAGTCATGATGACCTTCATTTGGGTTATGAAGAGTCCAGTTTTGGTGAATCTTCAGGAATACGGACAATCAAGGTAGGGAGAAACAGAAACCCATAAGAAGGTTTCAGAAGAAGAGGAATGCTGTCAAAAACAGTTTTGCTGTTCCGTGATAACACTCTTCTCCATGCAGTGGCTGCAATGGTGGAAGGCAACGCCACAGCTGCATTTTGAATATCTTCCATGTCCCCCTTAAAGCTATGATCTGGCACCATGCAACTATCACATCTTCGGTCCACTTAGAGAGACTCTACACCATCTCACCTTTGAAGATGAGGTTAAGGAAGCAGTGCAGACATGTAATGAAGAAGTCAGTAGAACGATACAAGAAGTGCATCAACCTGCAGGGAGAGCAGGTGGAAAAGTGATTGAACTCTTATCTTCATCTGGTCTTTTGCTTTTTGATTTTCTCTCGTATATATAGACATTTTGAGAACCATGAGAGAATTCTGCTTAAAACTGGGTGAGAACGATTAGATGGCTCAATGAATGTCACAATTCTAAACCAATCCAACCCCTCATGAAGGTGACGCTCAAAGTAGGGGCTGTGATTTTGTACTGCAGAGTAATGGTGCTCATGTTAACCTTGCCGAAAAGAGATCAGTCTTCTAATCACGTAAAGGGTCTTAAGACGAAAAATCTCCTAAAAAGACCCTGATTAAACATATAAGTGTGTGTCATGTGTGCCGAAAGCACATTGTACTTGTTAAAAATCAATATAACCTGTTATACAAGGGGGAGTCAAGTTAAATTTAGAAAATGGGATTTATCAGAAAATAAAACAAACCTTAACAAACTGACAGTGTCATTTCTCTGTATTCTCCACCCTTCTCGATGCACTTACGCCACCTGCCTGGAAGTGCCTGGATTCCAGCAGAATAAAAAGTTTTGTCTTTTCCTCACCACCACTCGTGCACCGCTTTCTTCACGTCATCATCTGTCTTGAATCGATGACCACCCAGATGTTTTTTAGTTGCCCAAAAAGGTGGAAATCACACTGTGCCAATTCTGGTGAATAAGGAGGGCGTGGAAATACCTCAAACTTCAGTTTCTCCAGACAAGCCGTGGTGTTCTTAGCAGTGTGTGTGTCATTGTCTTGCAGCAAAAGGCCTCCTTCAGACAGCAGTCCCTTCCACTTGAATCGAATAGCAGGCTTCACATCGGTCCCCAAGCAAGTCACAGTAACTTGCACTCGTGACTGTACTGTACTACCCCTCGGCATGTAGTGTTCGACAATAACTCAGGTGCACAAGTGGTTTGCGAGGACAAGACAAAAGTTTTATTCTGCTGGAATCCAGGCAGGTGGCACAAGTGCATTGAGAAGGGTGGAGACTGCACTGAGAAATGACATTAGCAGTTTTGTTAAAGTTCATTGCATTTTCTGATAAATCCCATATTTGAACTTTTCCTTAACTTCCCCTCGTACTTTGGCATTCAAAGACATCGATGGACGAGTGATAGAAATGAACGTTATGTTGTCACAGGTGCTGTGTGTGCTCGCTGTTGTTCAGTTACATCAATAGTGTAGAAGTCAATGAAAACGCCTAAAAGAATTGTCAGCTATGTTCTTGAAAATATGCCTTGCAGTTAGGTGGCCCAGGTTCGCTTCCCGGGTCCTCCCTGCATGGAGTTTGCATGTTCTCCCCGTGTCTGCGTGGTTTTCCTCCCACAGTCCAAAGACATGCCGGATAGGTGATTCTAAATTGGCCCTAGCGTGTGTGGGTGTGTTTGTGTGTGTCCTGTGGTGGGTTGGCACCCTGCCCAGGATTGGTTCCTGCCTTGTGCCCTGTGTTGGCCCTGATTGGCTCCAGCAGACCCCCGTGACCCTGTGTTCACATTCAGTGGGTTGGAAAATGGATGGATGGATGGTTCTTGAAAATATGAAGTGAAAATACACTTTGGAGTTAAACGTTGTGTCATACCCCATCAAAAGGACTACCGTTAAGTGAGCTGATAACGAAGAGCCACAGGAAATGCAGATTTCAGTGCACAAAACACCCAAATCAACACCAGGAGAAGCACAAGGGCAGTGGCTTAGCAAGAGGTTTTGTCGAATGGGGCGCTCTTTGAGTTTGCCACCCCACTTAAAAAATAAAACATAATACATATCATACAGTAAATGAAAAAACTAAAATTTGAGCAAAATTTTTAATAATTAATTGCGATTCAGGTATTGTGATGGGCGGCACAGTGGCGCAGTGGTAGCGCTGCTGCCTCACAGTTAGGAGACCCAGGTTCGCTTCCCAGGTCCTCCATGCGTGGAGTTTGCATGTTCTCCCCGTGTCTGCGTGGGTTTCCTCTCACAATCCAAAGACATGCAGGTTAGGTGGATTGGCGATTCTAAATTGGCCCGTTTGTGTGTGTCCTGAGGTGGGTCGGCACCCTGCCTGGGATTGGTCCCTGTGTTGGCTGGGATTGGCTCCAGCAGACCCCTTTGTTCGGATTCAGTGGGTTGGAAAATGGATGGATGGTATTTCAATAATGCCCCTTCATTCTTTTATAATACTTCTGTCCTCGCCTTGTTTTTTTTCCTAAAACCAGCACCGCTTCCTTTTGTTCACTTCATCTTGAGATTGAGAGAATAGTAAAGTATTAATGATGAGGTTCAAGGGTTCATCCCTTTCAGTTGGAATAATTTGACAGAGAGAGTCTTTGGTCAGAGTAAGTCGGCAAACTGGTCAAGATTTGCATGTGTAATATGTAACTTTGCAACATATGTAGTTGGAACAGTTTTTAAACATTAAAAAAGGTGTAGTTTGACATAGATAACACACTACGCGACTCTTCAATTACACCTGGGGGGGTAAACGTTAACACTATACAAAGTTATTGTCTGTTTTACCTGCATTTTTATCTCACTTTTTACTTTAATTTAATATTGTTTTTTTATCAGTATGCTGCTGCTGGAGTATGTGAATTTCCTTTGGAATTAATAAAGTATCTATCTATCTATCTATCTATCTATCTATCTATCTATCTATCTATCTATCTATCATATAGTACCTCATAATCTATCTATCTATCTATCTATCTATCTATCTATCTATCTATCTATCATTAGCTTGCCAAAGCCTCATCAGACAAAATTGTGAAAAAAGGCTAAAACGTCTAGTACTAAAGTTTATAAAAAAGTGCCACCCAGGGCAGACCACCCCCTCTGCACCCCCTCTAGCTATACCAGTGCAGAAGGCTGTTCAGCATCCATATCTAAATGAATAATTAAAGGATAATAACATTACCATCTAATTGTAAATGCGAACATCCCATGCCAAAATAGCCGCAGCGGTTTAGCACGTTGTACATCCATAGACCACAATGCTCATCTGAACTCGACTTGCTGTTGTCATGCCATATAGTGATACAATTGTCAAAATAATACAAAGATATCGTAGTAGACAGAAGTACGTCTCAAACGCGAAGCCAAGTAGCTGCCGTGGTCTGTGTGTGTGTGTGTCTGTCTGTCTGTCTCTACTATCACAGTGTTCGTTACAACATACACATTTGCTATTTATGCTGCTTTCCAATTACCTTGGATGTTGGATGTCGGATCTGGGAATGATGTCATACTTGAGGTGATTGCATTCCAATAAAACGTTTGGAAAATCAATATCGATGTGTCCAGGAAAACCCTTCTTGTGTTTGCTTTTTCAGAATAAATAACACATTATGTGATATTTTCTGCATTCAAACACTGCAGCTAAATGTCCACAGATAGACGTTGGACAGTACTGAGTGTACGACCGATTTAATGAGACACAATTACAAAGAAGTGCTAATAAACACCATAATACTACAGCTTTCGCTATAGTTCACTGTGTATGTCTCCATTTTGAACTGATGTCATGGTCGAACAAACTTATACTTGACAGACCAGCTCCAAGTTTTTGAGTTGGAAATCTGACTTAACGGGGCATGTCAGATAAAAATTTCGACTTCCCACTTCAAATGAAACACAGCATACACTTCAGTTTCCTTGTGCTACTGATAACAGCCAAGTTTAGCTTTTTATTTTTCTCTTAGCAGCAAATTTCTGGTTCAGTTTCTTTTCCACCCCTTCCCTGGAAAGACCAGTAATTTAAAGTGCAAGGACTGGAGAAACTGGGGACGGGCCACTGCAGATTGTGATGCTGTTTGCTACAAACTTTTAATGACGTGCATCTGGTTTGAGAATCACGTCTGGCCCTGAGGGACTAAGAACTGGCCAACCCCAGCAAAGCTCCGCCCATCAGCCTGCCTTTTCTGTCCGGCCCACTGACACTCATTCTGACTTCAGAAGACCTGATAAGAGCATCGCAGAGAGACAGTGACGCTGACATCAGTGTTGTCTTCATGTCATTTTTTTTGCCCCATTAGCCAACAAATTATTAACAGAAGTATTTTTAGATTTCTTGAGCTCCTGTAAAAACTAAATTTTCTGTCTGAGGACAAATAAAGTTCTGTCTACCTATCCTCCCTTACTTGCAATTAAATGGAGTTATCAAACCTAAGACCCCAACTCTTTACTGCAAAATTCACAGGTTATTAATAATTGTGCTGGAATTTATAATAATAATACTACTTCTTTATATTTATATAGCGCTTCTCAAACTACTCAAAGTGCTTTACACAATGAATGGGGGGGGCACTTTAACCTCCACTAATGTGCAGCCATTTCTGCGCCTTTATGCTCACCACATATTAGCTGTTAGTTGGTGAAGGGGTGAAAGATAGTTAGCCAGTCAGAGACAGGGGATGATTAGGGGCCAAAATGACCAGGCCGTAGTGGACATTTAGGCAGGACATCGGAATACGCCCTACTCTTTACTAATGATGCCCAAGGATCTTTAATGAGCACAGAGAGTCAGGTTTTATATCTCATCCGAAGGACGGCAGCATTTTTACAGCACAGTGTCCAAGTCACTGCACTGGGGCATTCAGACCACCGGGTAAGTGCCCCCTGCTGGCCTCACCAACACCTCTTCCAGCAGCAACCCAAGCTACTGGCTGGGCCTGAACATGTTTGGCTTCAGGTGGATGACCTCTTCTGAAGTGCATGTGCTATGGCTGCTGGCCATAGCTTGGAAACTATTATGTGTTAAAAAAACATAATTTTTTAATGTTTTCAAACTGTTATGCTGCTCTTGTGGTTGGCCAATGTGCCCTCAGTGGCTTCAATAAGCTGGCAGATCTTTTGTGAGCTGCTTTTGCTTTCTGCCACCCAAACTGTACCGAGGACATAAGCATCAGAACAGTCCACACCAGCAGACGCTTGCCAGCAGAGCCAGCCTGATGCTTATGTCAAGCAGAGTGATGGGAGTCTGAAACCCGCTACCAAGTCATGTAGTTAAAGTAGAAATCAAGATACTGAGACAACGAGGCAAATGATGGACTCAATGGTCTCCTCTTGTTTTCAGAACTTTGTATTTCCATCGATCAGCAGGCCTGTGCAGACTCCGGTGGGCGTCATGGTTAGCCATTTCTCTGTCATGAATGTGCGGCGCTCTTCAGTATTTCACTCCAGTTGCTCTGAGAGCTCTTTTGAATGCTATCTCTAAGCGCTGCCTTATCTCCTGCTTGTTATTTATACGCCAGCGAGGAGATTGGAAAACACAATCTTATACTGAGAAAGCATGAATGTCTTTGAATGATAAATGTAATAAGAACAAGAGACAAGGGATGAGTTTTTCCTCTGTAAATATCAGGGGTGGGTTAAAATCCGTCTTTCACCAGCAAGGATGAAATATCTTTATACGCACATTCTAATAAACCAAGTAGTGGCTACGGGGATGCAGCCTCTGTGATTATACAGCGCATTTATTCTTCCAAGTGCCTCATTGTTACTATGAATGTCACCATTTCCTGATTGGATGATAATGATAACTGCGAAAATATAAAGAGTGGAATTACTGATAGCCAGCGTACTGCGATTTTTACAGGACGTCAGCCCTGAACCTCACATCTATGCTTTGATGAAAATAAAATGAGCACAGTCACCAAAAAAGTGGTGTTGTCTCTAATTGCAGACCATTAATTTGTTAGTCTTCAACGTGAGAATATACATTGGCTTTCCCATTTTGCTCATATGATAGAGTGAGCGTTCATCTTTTATTAGAAGTCTCATGACACCCTTGCGTTAGGTCGGGGATTTCACTTCAAACCTCACGATGGCCGTGATACAGTAGCTACCAATATATTGTGATAATATTAGGAGTGCTGACCTGCTAGAAAGTCTTCAGTGATGTCATCCATGACACCAGCGATGCTTCATGAACTACCTTTCTGTGTTAAATCTTAATGCCAGCACGCTGCCTGCCCAGGTCCCCTGCCTGAATTAGCCCATGTCAATGCCATCACCTTCATTACAAGTTAGATAACCGCCCAGTAGCCTGCTGGTCTGGTGCAGCGTTACCAAGGGACTTTCATGGTGTTTCTCAAAGGTCATCCACTACTGAAGCAGGAGTAGAGTCACCAGCAGCCATTCTTGGGATCCATTAACATGGAGTCCTCATGCTGGTGGCACACTACACCAGTAACAAGAATTTATATACAGAAGGAGGTGTTTATGATGTGCCTCCAGTTTTTCATCTTTTTGCTTCATCTCTTTTCATTTAGGAGATATTTAAACGTACAGTGAATTCAGAAAGTATTCAGACCCCTTAACGTTCTGCACACTTTACTGGGTTGTAGACTTCATTTTAAATGGATAAATTTGCCATCTTCATCCATCAATCTACACTCAGTAACCCCTAAAGACAACGTGAAACCTGTTTTTAGAAAGGTTTAAATATTTTTTAGAAATCAAAAACTTAAATCTCTCATTCATTGAAGTATTCAGACCTTTTGCTGTTGCACTCCAAAGTGTGGTCGGGTGTATGCTGTTTGCTTTAACTCTTCTTGAGATGTGTCTAGAACATGACTGGAGCCCACTTGTGGCAAACTGAATTGATTGGACATCATTGAGAAAGGCATACACCTGTGTATATAACGACCCACAATTCACACTGCATGTCAGGAAAAAAAAACAAGTCATGCAGTCCAAGGAACTCCGCGGAGAACTCCGTGGTCAAATTGTAATAAGGCATAGATCAGGACAAGGGGGTAAGCTGTGAGTGTTCCCCGGAGCTTAGTGGCCTCGATAATATTGATACAGAAGAAGTCTGGAACCACCAGGACTCTTCCAAGTGTTGGCCAAACAGAGCAACAAGAAGAGCCTTGGTCAGGGAGGTGACCAAGAACCCAATGGTCATTCTAACAGAGCTTAAGAAGTCCTCTGCAGAGAAGGGAGAACCTGTCAGAAGGACGACTCTGTCCGTAGCACTCCATCAATCAGGTACATTGGATAGCCAGATTGGAGTTTTCCTAAATGGCATTTAAAGGACACTAAGAGCATAAGAAAAGAATTCTCTGGTCTGATGAGACAAAAACTGAACTCTTTGGATTCCTTAGAATTCCCAGAGCAAAACTTAAAAGAAGTGGTGAGGCGGCCTTCTGATGTTATGCACCTAAAATTTGGAATAGCCTGCCAATAGGAATTCGCCAGGCTAATACAGTGGAGCACTTTAAAAAACTGCTGAAAACACATTACTTTAACATGGCCTTCTCATAACTTCACTTTAACTTAATCCTGATACTCTGTATGTTCAATTCATCATAATAACTATTCATAGTGGCTCTAAAATCCGTACTCACCTCTACTCTCTCTTCTGTTTCTTTTTCCGGTTTCTTTGTTGAAGCATCATGATGTTTCAACAGTGTTGGATTAAAAGCCAGAAGTCTACGTGACCATCATCATCAAGTCCTTCCATGAGAACCCTAAATACAAAGAGGACTGTTTTCATTTATGTTAGGTAGAATGCCCAGAGGGGACTGGACGGTCTCGTGGCCTGGAACCCCTGCAGATTTTATTTTTTCCTCCAGCCGTCTGGAGTTTTTTTTTTTGTTTTTTCTGTCCTCCCTGGCCATCAGACCTTACTCTTTTTCTATGTTAACTAATGTCTTATTTTAATTTCTTATTTTGTCTTTTATTTTCTATTCTTCACTATGTAAAGCACTTTGAGCTACTTTTTGTATGAAAATGTGCTATATAAATAAATGTTGTTGTTGAACTTCAAACACTATGTCTGGCCAGGAACGGGCACTGCTCATCACCTGCCTAATGTCACACCTACGGTGAAGTATGGTGGTGGCAGCATCATGCTGTGGAGGTGCCTCTCAGCTGGAGGGACAGGGGGACTGATCAGCATTGATGGAAGAATCTTTGGTCTCATCTGTTGTAGGAGATGGATGTATAGAGGGAGCTCCATTAGCAGCAGTGTTATTTTACCTTTTTTTATTATCATTCCAAGGTATCCTGTATTTACTCATCCTGAGAGGATGTAATTATATTATATGTGAGTACAAATAAGCATGAGCAGAAAACAAAGGGCTCAGAAGGAAAGGGAAAAGGATAAGTCAGCAAAAGCTCCATCAAAGTCTAAACCAGCCTGACGTTCACAGTAAGGCCTCCCAGAGACGGACCTGGAACAGTCGGGTGAAGGTACGGACCTGACACGGCAGCATCAGCACAGACGAGAGCACTAGTGGGAGCACAAAAATTGATGGAAGGATGACTACAACTGAATACAACGAGGTTCTTGAAGAAAACCTGCACCAGGCTGCACGTCACCTTAGACTGGGATGACAGTTAACCTTTCAGCCTGGCCCAAAGCACACAGCCAAGACAACGCTGGAGTGGCTTCAGGATGAACCTCTGACTGTCTTTGGGTGGTTCAGACTTAAATTCCATAGAACACTTGTGGAGACACCTGAAGATGGCAGTTTACAGACACGTCCCTTCCATTCTAACAGAGCTAGAGAGGACCCGCCAAGAGGAATGAGATAAACTGCCCAAATCCTGGCGTGCAACGCCTGAAAATAATAATAATAATAATACATTATACTTAGGTAGTGCCTTTCCCATGCTCAAGGCACTGCTGGAGCCATTTCTATCCGGGGAGCTGCCATCTAGCGTTCCGGGGGATGTAGTGTCCTGTAAAGGCTGTTTTTTCCAGTTGAAGGACGTCCTGTCTGGACTGAAATGCCGGCCGTCCCTCACAACTTGCTTCCAAGGGGCATTCAGTGACCTGGAGATTTGTTTTGCCTCCTTTCCCTGACTTGTGCTTTTCAATCCCCATTTCATGCGGAGAGTTCTTTAATGTTTATGGTAGCCAATGCTGATTCACCTCTCCAAGTTGGACCTTCCTGATGAGGTCCATTGAGACCACAACCACCTGAACACCCAGCCTGGTGGTCTCCATTTCAGTAATTCTGTGACTTCTAACACCAATGGGCCACACCAGTGATGATTTAAGTGTGTTACATTCAAGGAGGTGTTCACTTATGCAATCACTTATTTTGTGTTTTATATTTGTAATTAATTTAAACCAAGTCTGTTTTCACGTTGACATTAAGGACTCTTTTCCTGTTGATCACTGTCAAAAAAGCCAAACGAAATCCTCTGTAATTCAATGCTGTAATACAATAAAATGGGAATGCTTCTAATGGAGTGCAAATTTTTATAGGCCCTGTATTCCTATGTAATGATGTCTTTCCACTGTTGCTAACATTCATTTTTAGACCCACTTGGATCCATCTTTCTCCCAAACTAACTGAACACATTAAACCAGGGGTGGGCAACGTCGGTCCTAGAGGGCCTCAGTGGCTGCAGGCTTTCATTCCACCCCAACTGCTTAATTATAAAACCAATCCTTGCCAGTGTCAGAAATTATTTAATTTTATGGCTTGTTAGTCTGCAATGTTAAGTTCTTAAATTGTAAATTTGTACATTGCTTTCCAAGATATCACCCAAATGATTTGATGCCTAAAATGGATAATTTTCAGTTTGTCATATTCTTCTCTTAAGTGTTTTATTAAACCAAATAGGTTTGGGTGTGTGAAAGGCGCTCTGTAAATGCAACTTATTATTATCATCCATCCATCCATTATCCAACCTGCTATATCTGAACACAGGGTCACGAGGGTCTGCTGGAGCCAATCCCAGCCAACACAGGGCGCAAGGCGGGAGACAAACCCTGGGCAGGGCGCCAGCCCACTGCAGTTATTATTATTATTACATGATAAATCCACACAGGTGTAAATGGAAACAAGTTAGATGAAGAACCGCTTGCTCCTTTGTCATTGCATCTAATTGCTAATAAGGAGCCATTAAAAGCAGTGAATGCAGTTGTTTAAGACTGAAATAAGCAATTAAGGGTGGGAAACCTTAACAAGCGAGACCACTAAAATGAGACCACTGCGGCCCTCAGGATGGACACTGCCCATCCCTGCATTAAACAATAAAAATGGATTCATACGTACAGTATGTAACAATCAAGACTTCTTGGTCTCCAGCTGCCTCTTACATTTTTGGACTAAACCTTCAGTCCTTCTTTTGAGGTCCTGACTCTCTGTGGTCATAAAAGATCTCTGGGCATCTTTCAAAATGAGAAGGCTTTTCTCTGATGTCCTTCCTACATTGCCCACCGTGGCCTGGTCATTCTGGCCCCTTAATTCTCCCTTGTTGACTAACAGTCTCCATCACCCCTTCACCAACTAATAGCTAATATGCGGTGAGCATTCCGGCACAATAATGGCTGCCACCCCATCATCCAGGTGGATGCTACACATTGGTGGTGGTTGGTTGTTCCCCACTGGTAGGTTAGAAAAGCGCAATATTAATGTAATGGATTTATTCAATTTCTTTGACGGTTTACTCTTCCCATGAGATCAATCAGCCCCTGATAATCCTCGCTTACCCAATCGGATTTGATCATGTGCCATTTAACTGGCTAATTTAGGCCATTTTGAATCATATTGTGGTCTGCCAATCACAATAAATGGAAACAGTATCAAACTAGACCTGGGGTCAGTCCAGAAAAATGATTTTAGATCAAACTACATGTAATATCATTCCAGAAAAATGATTTTAAATCATACAGAACATGGGATCATTCCTGAAAAATGACTTCAAGTCAAAACAGACATGGGATCGTTCCTGAAAAATGAGTCTTAAAAGTATGAAGTCCAGCGTAGCTTCAGAATGTCAACCAATTGGTTTGTGAGACCCTCCTATGTGGCCTCCATGAAGTGTTTATAGCGATGGAATGAGGGATCTGTAATTTAAACGTCCCGCCGTGGCCGGCTCTTCTCAAAGCCTCGCCACTGTCTCTGGAGCAGCTGACTCCCTGTCTGTGGCAGGGTTAACAAAGAGGAAATAAGAGGACATGCGATATCGGCATTAGTCAACTTGTACAATTGTGTGTATGGCCATGTGGGATGGGGGAGGGAGGACTTTCTCGCTGCGTTTCTTTCTTCTAGGTCCACTATTGATTAGTTGTGAGTGCCGCGCACACACCGCCTAAGAGGCTGCTGCTATCTCCTTTTTGAGCACGTTAAGAGCCACGTTTTCAAATTATTTATGCCCTTCACAGATTGACTATTTTGCTATAATGCCGTATCCAGTTTGCTCTCCAGAGGCTATTATCGGGGATAGAATAGATTCCGCTGGTTTATATTATACTGTGCAGCTTAATCACATGCCTTATTTACTAAATAATTGGTCAGGCTTTGAAGGCAGTGATTGCTTCAGTCTGCACTCACACAGATGCTGCTTGCCACAGCACTCCAGTGCCATGTGTTATTATTGTGGGACACACCAACAAAATGAAGGCCAAAAACTTTCATTGTCCCTCTCACTCTGACTGAAGGAAGATGTTGGTTATCGATGCCCTTGCATATTTTCTCACCTTTTGATCCTTCAATTTCTAGAATGTGGGCCTAATTAGCAGCTTCTTTATATCCCATAATGTCCTCTGACTTTCATTCAGCTGGTAAGCTTCACTGGATGATTAGCCGTGCTGAAGCAGATGTGGAAAAACGTGAGCCTGAATGAAGCTGCTCTCCGGCTACATCTCCCTTTCTCTCAGTTCTGTTAGGGATTTGCCCTTCTAATGTTAATTACTCTGACCTGGTAAAACGCGGCATGACAATGTCCATGTACCAAAGGGTCCTCACGCTCTCCTTGTTTGTGCGTATGCTTGCCTAGGTTATTGCTTGTTCTTGTTGCTGTGAATGGCTACAAATGTGCAGCATCAGGGACCAGCAGCCATGGCAGAGATGCTGCAATGTG
This sequence comes from Polypterus senegalus, assembly GCF_016835505.1. NCBI lineage: Eukaryota > Metazoa > Chordata > Cladistia > Polypteriformes > Polypteridae > Polypterus > Polypterus senegalus. Next base: position 38,752,316 of record NC_053171.1, on the reverse strand, counting down.
TGCTTCTTTTTGATACAGAGTGGGTTTTATGATAATTGTTTGTGCTCCTTAATTAAAGGAGTTTGAGACACAAAGATAAACTTCTGTATAAGTCTATGAAAAAATAGCATATACAGTATGTATATAATCTGAAGTGGATAGCGGATACAGTACCAAACGCTGAACAGCTATAGAAGACAGGACAGGCGGTTAAACTAAGTCTGGAGCCAGTGTCTGGTTATGAACAACTAGCAGCCCAAAGCAAAATCAAAACATGATTTATTTTAAAGGAAAAGGATCAACAAAAAGAAAAAAAAACAAAACACCAAAACCTAAGGGCCCGCATGACCCTCATAAAAAGTAGATGGTCCACTTCCTAAATATTCAGGATACGGCAACCTTCCCTTTATCAACCACACTCTTCTGCATATACTGGCCTCTCTTCAGCAGGTTGCTCTCCCTCTGCCCAAAGAAATCTGAATATGGCGTGTTGTTCAACAATGGTGCAATGTTCATGTGACCTTGGCTTCAACTAGCGCTGTGCTGTACGTTTTCAAACTACCCATAAGCCTTCACGAACGTGTTGTATTGCGTCAGTGTCTTATCTGTTGTGGTTACCACGTAGTCTTCAAATTGTCTTGACTTTTTGATTTACCCTTCTACATTCTTTTGATCTGGACAGATCTGTTTGTCACTTTGTACATTAGGCCATTCTTCTACTACTCGTTCTTATTTTATTTATTTATAAATCATCTTATTGTCTCACTGTCTCCATATATCTGCCCCTCATCCATCCCACAACTGAGACACATGAGTTTCCCTGTACTATAGTGAACACAACGATAAAGATCTAATCTAATCTAATCTACTCTGTATCTCAACATCATTTTTTTTATTAAGATGGACTGTTTTACACAGCTTGTTAATTATACATAACTGTGCTATAGTTTTTCCTTACTTTAGTAACTCTGTATTGCCATTTTTATTGTTGTTAAAGGCAGGGATATTTTAACAGCATCATCAGTCCCTGTTTTGAGAGCAAAACAGAAACATACATAAGCATCATCCTTGGACCCCCAACCAGTACCCATTGTGTCCATATATTAAGAGAGCCCTGGTTAAAGGGGCAGGTGGCCACCTACAGTAGGATGTCTGTTTTTCACACTAGCCAACCTGGGCACATAGATAATCAAACAGAAGCTCCCATTGCTTTGGCACAGATTGATACTGTCAAATAGGCAGCTCTTAACCAGTGCCAAGACCCTTATCAGTAATTATGATGATGATCCTTTGCAATACCTGGACCTATTTAATTCAAGATCACAAGATGTTGTAAACTCCTATGCTCGTCTGCTAAGTGAAGTTCACATCACTACCTCTCTAGCCTTCACAACAAACAATATGGGCATGGTCATAAAAAGAGGCCTGCACACGGCATAGACTGTGGAAATGACGCCATACACTGACTAGAAATGGACACCAGTACATATTATGGAACAGATCCTGAATCCAATGCCAGGAGCTGACCAGGCAGAATCTGGATCAATATGTAACAGTCAAACATCCCTAGAGCCACTACCACTTACACCAAAATCTGCATATAATCATAGACTGACACTCGGAGCAATGCCTAATGCTGTATAAAGTGACCAGACGTAGCACTGAATAGGCATTGTAACAAATGTTAAGTGCTGATCAGGCTCAGAAGAAATCAGCACAGAACTGAAAGGATTCTAAAGCCAGTGGCAAATTATAAGCAGCCTCTGAAACCTGTGGGTAATAAGAATGATAAAGAAGCAAACACTGGAGACTGCACACACAGCACAGGCAGTGCCATGAATCGATTAGAAAAAGGAACCCTAGAAATAATATTGAATGGAAACTGGAACCAGTGCCAGGTGCTGACCAAGCAAAAAACTGTGCCGATTTGAATACTGTGAAGATTCCAGAAGCAAACTATGAGCACATAAAGAAAGAGGTGCATGATCATAAATAGACATGGACAATTAGTGTGTCATACATCAACCGGAAATGCAAACCAGCAATGGAACCAGTTCCAATAAAGAATGGAACTGCTTTATACCAAAAAAGCACCAAAAGTCAGTGACAAATAATGTGCAGACATAAAAAAATGTACATAACACTGAACTGACAGTAAAAGAGATACTTAATACAAATCACGGCTAAACAGGGGCAGAAAGGTGTAGCAACAGGAGGACTGAATGCACACCAGGCCCAATGCTAAATGCCAGCCATGTAACCCAGCAGCTAAAACTGAATACGTTTAAAATACATTATTAATGCTCCACCAGTTCATGAGCCAAACACTGAAGCTATGCATTACTAAAGTCACTGTGTAACACAGAGCAGGCTCACTTACTAGATTTATGAACCATTGTGAAATGTGGAGCAGAGGCAGGCCCAGCTGGGTGATGGTAAACCAGAACCAATGTGAGATTCTGAGTAAACATACAAATTGCCACCGAATGCTAACAACACTCACACACACCAGTGCATTTCATACTGAGTATCCACAGGAAGCAGCCGTGATCTGAATTGACTTGAGGATTACATTAACATGCCAAGCAGTTTTTAATGTTGATGAGGCATAAGTAGAGAAATTCAAAATTCCCAGAGCAGGGTGTACACTTGAAAGAGAACAAAATAACACTAGCATTATGGTGGCCCCAAACCTCTGACCCACATCAAGCGTTTATTATGGAGCAGGCAGACTGCGACTGTGCAGATTTGACTATTTAATATGCAGAAGCCAGCTTTGTAGAACAAAAGGCATTTTTATTAAACATATTTACAGAAGATAAATAAATAATTTTCACAGTTACACATGATTTCAAGTGCACAGCACACAACAGATACAGCACAAGACACTGCCATGAATCTCTACGCTAACAGATCTGGAGGGTTGCTTGAGTATAACACACCGGGCCAGTGTCAGCGGGGGAGCAGGAGGCGCTGCAGGGGTCCGTTTCAGAAGATGAAACAAGAACAACAGTCTAATGGTGTCAGTCCTGGCTTATTGGAATTTTAAACACTGTTTCCCACAGTCAAGCTGCAACTCTCAAAAAAAGGAGTTCATTCAAATAAGAAAAAAGCCAGTAAAGGTCTAGCATGATTTCGGGGAGGACAGTGAATCAGGAGTCACAACGTCACTTGTATGCATTATACAGCAATGTACAGTTACTCAGTAATGTAAAGACCACATGAAGTGATAAAATGTGCAGATTACATAAGCAGGTTGGGTTTTTATTTCAAGGCAAGCATTGGCTTTTCTTGTTTATAATATTGCTTTTTGGATGTGAAGTTTGATGAGGGTCTGAAGCTAATGTGTTAATGTACAAAGAGCACTTCCTTCGACACAGGATGTCCACCTTGTACAGCTCCTTTTCCTTAAACTGGCCTTCAGTCTGGTGTAGTGTCATTATATAGATTCTGATCAGTAGCATTACAACAAAACTTTATGGAGCAAAAGCAGAAACAAAAATGCTACATTTTCATCAGAACTCTCAGACTGGACATTGCAGAAACTAAAAAAAAGGTACTTCTGACATTCAGATTCATCTTTTTCACTGCACAAGACCCCAGTGGGCTGGGGACCTGTTGTTTAGCCTGTAGGCCTCCCTGTCTTATATTTTCAGCAGGCAGAAAGCCACCACTGTCTGTTACTTCTAAAGCAGCGGTGGGCAAATCAGTCCTGGAGGGCCGCAGTGGCTGCAGGTTTTTGTTCCAACCCAGTTACTTAATTAGAAAACAATAATTTAATTTCATGGCTTGTTAATGCTGTAACTCTGTCATGTCAGAGCATTCTCATATCCTAGATTTTTTCTTCCTGTCTAAGGATATCATCCAAAGTCTAAAACAGATGAGTAATTCTCAGTCCTTCACTTTTTCTCTTCTCTTTCCTTCCTTGTAGTTAATTAAACCAAATAGTGCACGATAAATACACACATGTGTAAATGGAATCAAGCTAAATTTATTAATGATGGTTTCTTTTATCATTTGCATCTTACTACTTATAAGGAGCAATTAAAAAATGAGAATGCAACTGGTTTAACACTAACATAAGCAATACGGGTTCAAAATTTTAACGAGCGACACAACTAAAATGAAGCAAAAATGTTACTTGAGCAATAAGGGCTTCTTATTAAGCAACTGGTTTGGAACAAAAACCTGCAGCCCTCCAGGAACAACTTTTCCCACCCCTGTTCTAAAGTGTTAATCTAAGTGGCCACTCAAACTATTTTCTTTGTACACAGATCATTTTTTTAAAATCTGTGGCATGTGACTTCACTTTCAAAGAAAGACCTTTGGCATATGCTGCGGCCTTTATTTTGTTATTCATTTTGCAGGTTTTATTTGGGGAGGGAGCGTTTGTAAGACATTTTCTATACAGTACATTGACTTCTGCTTGCACTTATGCAAATAGAGGACTGGAAAGGAGTCATATTTGCTCTTCATTTGTCACATAGCCCATTTCACAGTTACTTAACCATATTACAAGGTAGCATTTAAAAGAATATTTTAAGGTTGTGCTCACGTCAGTCCAAAGATCCTAACTTAGAGGTTCTTTACAACAGAAGAAGCTTTTCTCAAATAAAAAAAAAAAAAATAAAGTTGCAGTCCATGTGGCTGCTGGTTGTTAAACTAGTACTCAATTACACCAAAGATATGGTTGCTTTCTTGAAAGCAATTGACTGATTTTTCTGAGCTTACTTGTTAACATTTTGACTTTCTTCATTTAAGGTGTTTTATCATGTGCAGATAATGTCATAATGTTTTGTGCATTGACACCTGCTATTTAACTTTCATTCTAAAGTGTAATTAGAGGAGCAATCTGCCAAAAAGCATTATCTTTAAAATGAAAAACAAAAAACTAATAAACAGCCAAATAGTTTTTGACATTGATCCCTGCATACTTGCATATCTTAGGGCAGTGGGATACCAATATTCACTGTTATAAATGTACCTTGATCAGGCAATGTGGCCTAGTGTGTTACAGACAATACAGACAGGAGTGAGCAAGAAACAGGTTATGACTAAAGCTTCTGAAAGTGAAATTGGTCGGAATGAAAATCAGTAGACACAAGGCCCACATTTTTGACCCTTTTCTTAATTAAACTCGTTCTGAAAAAAATGACATTGCTGTCCAAACCAAATACTATGTAAGGGTCCCAACCACCACCCCACCCCTGCCACCACTAACAAAGTCAGAGACGGTAAGGAAGGACAGAGTAACATGGGTTTTAAAGACTGAGAATTGCCCAGGTGGAGTTACACAAATATCTGGCATCTCATTTCATAGCGCTCTCCACTTTGTGTGTGTTGAACACCCTAGTAAAAATCAATTCACAGTCCAAATTGATTTAAAGAAAATTAAGAAATGCATTAAGAAAAATCTACTGCTGTATAATAATAAAGTATCACAATAGAAAATGCTGCCATTTAAGTGATGGTGTTTCTGGGTCTTTGTCGATTTCTCCTAAAATTCAAACCATTTCCACCTACTAGAGCACCATTAAAGCATTATACTGCAATACTCATTTTATGTAAAGTGCTTAGTAACAGTATTAATTGGGAAAAAGCACCACAAACAAAAGAAACAAAAAACAAACAAACAAAAACCTGATTGATAAAATAATCTAAAGACATACTCAATATATAAGCCCATCATGACAGCTCAGTTCACGTCAGTTAATGCTTTAATTATTTCAGTTCTTTTGAGAATTTCGCTTTAGAAAACAATTAAAATGAACTGGTTACATACTCTTTCAGCTGCTTAATATCATTTAGATATTTTCTTTTCCTGTTCTAATTTTCCTTTTTCCTGCAAAATAATTATCTTAACTTGCCCTCATAACTGAGATGGATTGGGAATTGTCAGGCCTAGAATGCTCTGTGGCATGCTGCTCTATCACCGGGGTTATTTTTTGTTGATGTTGTTTTTTTGCTGGTTTTCATATTAACAACTTTATAATAACATTCAATTCAATTCAATTAACTTCTGCCAAACAATGTTCACTTTGCAAATGGGCTCCAGCTATGGACTTCTAAATACTGTTGGCACAGCCTCTCTCTCCAAGGACAGCTTAGAAAATGTGAGAAATTTTGATCTCTTGAATGAAATTCTTGATTTTGCAATAATTGCATTTATTATAATTCTATTATTATATTTGACAAGATCGGCAGAGTTTGGACATGAAAGTAAATCAGATATCAAATTAGGAATCACAGTCACAGACCTTTTATAGTTGTGAAACTGACCCTTTATCAATAAATATAGTGTATGGGTACTGAATAGACACTCATTACTCATTTAAACAGAATTAGAGTTGTTGCATTAATTCCCGTTGTGGGATAAGGTCTCCACTGGTTTTCACACTCTCTTTATATTATTGTAAAAGTCAGTAAAAACTAAAGAACACCTAAGAATGATTACAATGATCCTGGGAACACCACTTTGTTGCCACTGTGTTCTGTAGATTGGCATCAAGAAACATCCTGCAAATAACATTTCCTAATAAACCCAAGACTCTGGGCCCTATACATACTTTACATGGAGATGAACTGCAGCAAACATGGTTGGATTTGAGCTTGAAACTTTGCACACTTTTATGATTTTGCCTGTATCAATTTAAAACACCCTATAACAGCATGGAGAGACATAAATTGTGACCACACAGAAATCTGTTAATTACCCTGGCAAATTCTTAAAATCAATATCTCACCATCCAGTTTCTTAATCTGCTTTATCAATTACAGTATTGTGAGTACCCACTGTTATTCATGGCATCAACCATCCCTAGATGGGTTGCCAATCCACTGGACACACCTGCACACACAACTATACCTGGCCCATTAAGAGACACCAATAGCCCTAAAATGTGGGTCGTTGGGATATGGGAGGAAGCTGAAGTACCCAGAAAAAACAAAGAAGCTGGGAGAAAGTGCAAAGTGCACATAGACAGTGTTGGTGCAAGAAATTGCACTTACGAACTTTGAGCCTTTAGGCAGTATTAACAACTGCATAACTGTGTCAAACTGAAAGTAAAGACATTTTTATTAAAAATATATATATTTAGGACTATATGGCAATATTTAATTGCCATCTTAAAGAACCGTTTAATTCACTGAACACAAAGTACTGCAAAGAACATAAATATTAAACATTTATGAGGTTTCATTGATGCTTTGAGGTTTGTTGACATTCTCTAATCATTGAACTGGAACCAAATGCTGCCAGAGCTTGGGGTCCCAGTTTGGAAATTATCTCCCCATTCAAAAGGAACAGCTAAATAAGCACAATTGCCACCAATGTTTTACTAAGGATATCTACAGCAAATTTGTCCCTTAGGAAGGCAGACACCGCAGTATACAAACCATGTACACAAACTGTCTACTCGTTTGTTTTCTCCATGATGGTACCTTTTTGTTTTCTGAGGTCAGGCAAACCTCATCTCCATTTGAAGTTCACCACTAGCTTTGGATAAGAACTGAAAACTTTATGAGAATCGTGAAAACTGGCAGCTATGGGAGCATGAAAACAAAACAAAAAGTGAAGGAGAAAAAAAAATCATTTAGTTGCAAGCAGTTCTATAATGCAGTTTATAAAATGATAGTAAATCCACAAGGTAAACCCAAAGAATTCTCAGTACAGAAGAGGTGTACAGCAAATGCACAAATTGTTTGATTTATTCAGTATTACACTTGGAAAGATGATGTTGGCATGTGTTTGTGAATAATAGTTTCTGTTTATGTTTTTGGGGTGAACTAGAAAACCTATACAGGAAAGAATGATTGCACTGCTTTTCTTTTCACCAACAAAATGGAATTAGATTTTTAAAATTAATTGTTCTTTTGTTTGCAATGTATATCTTGTGATGTCTATTTACACTGTGGCCAAAAAGAAGACAGTACAGAATAAATATTTAGAGATGAAAAAAAATCACATTTCTCTAGGATTAAAGACCCTTATTCTACACCTTTTTTCTCCAATAAAATAGCGCCACTTGCATTGTTACTTCCAGGTTTTAAGATAGGCCTGCAGTCAGGAAGACTATATATACCTGAAATGCTTCTGGTCTGCAGTGGTATTAACTGTTCACACTTGGATGATATTAGAGGAGAGGGAAATAAATTGGTATATCACCCAATGTTTAGTTTTAAGAATTTCTTTTCAATTCTAAATTAACATTCTAGCTGACCACAGAAATGCAAAGCTGGTTTCTGCCATGGAGTCAGATTCCATTTTGAAACAGTTTTATATATATATATATATACTGAATATATATATATATATATATATAAATATATTTTTTTAAATAGACAAGATAAATAAATTAATAAATAAATAAATAAATAGATAAAACAGTTTGTTCACCAGTTCATAATGTCAAGGATGATATATATATATATATATATATTAGAAGACACTTGTTAATTTTTCTTTTTGCAGGCGCTGAATAACCTCTACACTGAAGTCCCTATTGGGCCCATCTGGACTGGACAGTTGACTCTTATTTTTAAACTTCTTCCTCTCAATATTTGAGACTTCCATAAATGTATAAGTGCACCTGCAACTTGCAATTCATATTTGTTTATATTTTGACCATATTTGTCAGTAAAGGAACTGTTATTCCTGCATGTTGTTAAGCTGCAGGTATTCCCAACATACCACATTAAGAACCTTTGATTTCCAATAGAAAAAACCATTTTTAACAGGCAGCGTGCTCATTTTAGCCATTTAAAGTCTCCTGCAATAAAACTATAATTGAGAAGAACTTAACAATATACAGTAATGTACAGTGCTGACTCAGTAGACAGTAAAACAAAAAGGTAGCATGTGATTCAGTGGAGCACTGCCATTGAAAATTTAAATTAGACTCTGAATTCTTTTGAAACTGACCCATTGGCTACATTCAGTAAGCAAAAAACACTTCCTGAAATGTAATAGTGCAAGATTTGATTTGGGAAGATTCTGAATTTCTAAGCATGTTTATTGTAGTTGCATCATGGTTTTAGTGCCAGTCAACTGCACATGTGGAAGACAGACAACTACTATAGACTAAATGGTGGAAAGACACACCCTGCTTATTGAAGGCAGCCATACAGGTCAGAGTGTCCAATTAAACAACATTTGCTCAATAAATCAGCTCATCAAACCATGGGTTAATGTTACATATTAATCCAGGTCTGCAGGCATTTCAGTAGTAAGTTTTGTAATATGCTCATGGAACAATTCGCCCCAGCTATACCTGAGGGCACTTACAGTATTTGTCTTTTCTGAGTAATCCATCAAGTGAGTCACGAGGAAGTAGCCTCTTTGTGGAAGAGGAGAGGTGGTTCCATTGTGAATACAGCCTATGCTGCTTTATTCCTTTCATGACCACAGACCTTGAGAAGGAAAAAGTTTGCCACTGTACATAATATTATATATATATCTTTAAATTAATCTGCATCATACTTTCCCCCCAATGAATTTTTCTTCATTTTTTCCCCCAGGAATCTGCAGAAGTCTCTTATATTCAAAGTTCATTGTCTCTGTTTAAACCCTCTATTTCCAGGATAAGATTTCACCCATCAGACTTTTGCTTCTAACATTTCCAGGAAGAGTTTGTGCATAGGCACTTTGCCCTGGAGTTTAATGCTGTAAAAGTGCTGCACAGCTTTGGTAGCTGTCTGGCGAAGCAGAGGGAGGGTCATTAGAAGTTTGCCAGCCCGTCGAGGGTCATCTTGATGTTGGCTAGCCTCATAGTCTTGCAGAGCCTCATGGAGTGCATCTTGCAGTTTCTGAACAGCTTCCAAGTCTTCTATGTGCATGGAATCTGCAAATACAACATGCTGGGTGATGTCATTCAGTTTAAAACAATAAACAGCACAAAGCATAATTTATTGTAATCTTATTAAACAACAAAACAATTCACATGTAGGATGAGTTAGCATTGGAAGGAAATAGGCAAATGTAATACAAAGAATAACAAAACATAGTTAATACAGCATTTGATAGCTTTTACTAGGAATTTACTTCTTTTGACCCAGTGTAGCAGTGGTTCCTACTGCCTGGTAAAGCTATACTACAGAAGACAATAAAACTCCCCATAAAATTGGGATGAGCATCACTAGGCTTCAAGAGTGCAGTATGACAGCAGATGAGCTACAGGCAATGTAGATAACTTGATAATAAAGTCAGATTGAAAATGTGAATAGAATCTGAGTAAAGCAGAACTATTCACCACTTTGTGATTACTTGGTGTGAAAGTCAAAATAAGGCTGGAGAGAGACATACTATAGTAAAAAAGGTAGCAGTGGCAAGAAAAAAGAGTAGTTCTTTTAAAAAGCTAGTACACACACTCTAGGATGGACACGGATATATGTAGAGTGGAGTGACTACATAGATTAAAGACAAAACAGGATATAGAAACTCAAAAAAACTATGAAGAACTAATTTCTTGCAAACCCATCAGAAGACCTTTGTCAATAGGACTGATAAACTGCTAATTACAAAATCAATATCTATGAATTTTCACAGCTGTCAAAATGAAGACCTCCCAAGGGAACAATCTCTCCAGGTCCTTGTTTAAATGTTCAGAGGACTCCCTGCCTTACAAAGGTTTGTCATCTGAAAGCTCCTGATCAGCAGTTTCATTTTTCTGTGAGACAAAAAAAGCAGGCAGGCATTGATCAGTGTGAGACGAATCTGCCTTCTGAAAAGCAAACTGTCAATACCGGTGCAGCATCTTCTCATTGGAACAAACGAGGCCCGTCGCTTCCTGATGCTCATTCCATTCGACTTAACACATTTTATTGACAGCCACTGTGTGCCTAATGAAATGCTAAATTTATCTTTCATGGCTGTTGTGCCCTGGAGCACCTGTTACAGGGAGAGTGAAAGAATAGAAAAATACCACAACAGACAAAATGTATTAAATTAAAAACTGAGTTTCTTTTTTTTCAAGCTGTGCTACCTAGTATTGAAGACCAATCTTCTGACTCAGAGAAAGGATTTTTGGTTTACATTAGTGGCAATTTGATTTTGTGAGGCTGTCTTCTAGTCTTTTTGAACTGTATACTTTCTTATGTTGTTTAATCTTCAGATATTCATTTCTATATTTAATATATTTAGTATCTTGTGATAATTGATACTGCTGTTATTTTTTAAGTTGCATAAAAAAAGCAGAAAGAGAGATTGTAAATTCAATGAAACTGTCTGTTCAGGTACTATGAAATTAGTTCCAAGTACAAAAATTTCTAGCATTAGGAAAGAGCATGGGACCAAAAATTTCCAACAAATGGGTATAGGGACAAATACACAGAGGAAAAATGCACACAACTAGTCACAACAAGTCACTCTACTGTACAATTTATAGTGGCACTGAGAAACCTGCAAAACAAAACACCATACACAAAGGGAGGGACAACACAATAACAGTGCAATGTATATCTCCATATTATACGCAGTCTCTTGCAAGTGTAATGCTGCCCCTGTCTGTGTGAAAATATTGTTGTAGGTGGTGGTTAAGCTGGGCAAATCTCGATTTGGACACCTCTGGATCTGGAGGGAAAATATTGTAACAGCCATTAAGGGAGACAGTCACCACTTAGTGTGACCAGTTTCAGCCCCCAGACAAATGGGTGTATTTATTGTTTTACTTCACAAAACAAAAGGCAAGCTATTAAACCCTAGTGCGTTTATATAAACTACCCCGCTGCTTGATGGGGAACACTACCAAAACACAAAATATGCACATGAGAACTGGAACAATTAATGTCTCACCTTTCCTTGTCCAATCTCCACATGCACTCAGGGTAATAATGAACAGTTATCTGTCACACATCTAGCAACATGTGACCAACATTTTCTGATACTCTATCCTGCATTTGAATGCAGTGCAATTGGGGTTACATGCTACTTCCTTAAAGACAACTACACTGTTTGCAGTTCCTCTTAATTGACTCTAAGCTGTTTAACTGTTCCTGGATCATCAAAGCGGTACTTTGGCTACTCAATCCAACTCCATTCAGCCACCAAGAAGAGGTAATCCTCATGCATGCTGCTTCTCACACTTGCCTCCTACATGCAAGAGGTAATTGTGGCAGGTCATCCCAAGACAAACCATTTAAACCTAATATCATTTACATTTTTTGAAAAAGACTGCGTGTAACACGGAGCTATAAATGGCACAATATGAATACTTGTTAATTTATATAGTTTTGTGCTCTGGCAGCATTTGTATATTTCCAGGTTTTGTTCTTGTTGCTATAAACTGCAAAGTACACTGATCCTTTACTAGCTGTGCACATTTGTTATGTGCTCATTTTTCCTCCATACATTTTTCACTCCAGCCTTTTGTCAGTGTGCATTTGTTGCCTCTCTTTAATCCTGGATAATTTTGTTGGTGTGTAACAAAAATTACATTTTAGACATTCTTAAATTTTACAGTATTAGAACAGTTTTGACAAGAACAGGCCATTCATCCCAACAAGCTCATCTATCTTATTCATCTACTGTAATTTCTCCAAAATAACACTAAATAGAGATTTTTTAAGTCCCTAAAATCCTCCTTGGATAATTTATTTCATGTGTCTATGGTTCTTGTGTGAAGGAAAAGTTTCTAACATTTGTTCAAAATTTACCATTAACAAGTTTCCTTGTGTGTCCCTGTGTTCTTGTTGAAGAATGAATTTTAAACTGAGAACAGGAATTCAATGTGCTAATTCCCTTCATAATTTTAAACACTTCAATCATTTCACTTCTTAACCTCTGTTTGATTAAACTGAAAAGATTTAACTCCTTTAATCTTTCCTCACAGCTCATACCTCCCGCTTCTAGAATTGACCTAGTATTTCACTATCCTGAACTTTATCTAGCTCTTCTATGTCTGTGCAGAGTAATTTAGATTAGGTCTCATCAATGAGTTACACAGCTTAATCATAAACTCCTTTAACTTGTATTCCACATAGTTTGTGATATCTAATGTAACACTCTATTAGCCTTTGTAATTCCTTCTGTAAACTGGATCTATATAAAATTTCATCAGGTGTACTGATGTACTTTTACATTTCAAACCTCCCATTGTGTTGTCAAGTCTAACATTTTCACTTGTGTACTATCTTAAATTTGCTTACATTAAATTTCATCTGCCACAAATCTTCTGATGCCTGTATGTTGTCCAGGCCCCTTTGTAACAAGTCACCTGATTCTACATTGTTTTTCCCTCCTCCTAATTTAGTATCATTAGCAGACTTGACCAGCTTGTTGTTTATATTCTTATCCAGAATGTTTATGTTTATAAAAAGAGTATTGTCCCAGCACTGATCTACCATGTTTAACATCACCTGCTTCTAATAAGGTTCTGCTTACCATAATCCTTTGTTCCTGGTGTTTAAGACAACTTTGTTCCCACCTACACATAGTACCCTGAATGTCTTCTCTAAGTATTTTTACTGAAGTCTCTTGTGGTACATTATCAAAAGCCTCCTGAGGATCAAAATAACCATATGTACCTCTCTGATCATATGCTTTTATTGGATCTTCATAGCATTCCAGGATAACTGTGAACTCATGTAGATTATTTGTTAATACAGCTATTCTAGACATCTACTGCTCGATCTTTTCCTTAATAATTGTTTCCATTACTTTACCTCAAAGCAATTTAAGCTTACTGGAATATACGTAGATACTTGGATTAGCCGGTTACACATTTTATATAATGCAATAATATTTTCCTGCTTCCAGTCCTTAGGAATGTCCCCAATGTGCTGAGATTTTTGAAAAATATGCATCAAAGTATGTACTCATTAACTCCTTTAGCCACTCAAAGATAACTGTTAATATGGTCATGGTGATTTGTTAGATTTCAGCCAATTTAACCTAGGCAGCACCTCTCTCTCTACAATTTCCAAATCACTAAGTGCTCAGTTCCTGTTACTGTTGGGTGGTTATCAATTTCTTCACATGTGTAAACCTTAAAGAAAAGCTTAAAGCATTTACTTTCACTGTCTGGATATTTTAATTCAACCTCAATGTTCCTAATACATTTTACTTCCTCCTTGATCATTATTTTACTACTAAAATCTTTTGCCTTCTCTACAATATTTTATCCCCAATGACTTTTAGCTCTCCCAATATTCTTTTTAACCACTACTCTCATAAGCCCTACTGTAATCTTTCTCACCATGTTTGTATTGATAATTGACAAAGTGATGAGAGTGGCCCTTGTATGTTATTTGCAACCACAGATGATCAGATTAAGGTATGCATTTGTAAAAGTATCATAGTTGTGCTACTTGTAAAAAAAATTGTATTATCTAGATGTTCAGCTCAGTTACCATCACAAAGAAACACTAGTTCTAATACTAATAGTAGTAGTAGAAGACTAAAGTAATTTTGAAATGTCCTGCTATGAGAGAGAGTAGATGTGAACAAGACCATGCCCAGTGACATATCCATAGTTTCTAATAAGTACTGCATTGTAAGTTCATCCTTCTTGCATCCCTAAACTTTAATTATGTAAGTTAAGTAAATAGACACATTAAATTTGGATTACCATGAGATCCTGTAATGTAGAACAGCAATAAACAGCATTTACATGAAGGAATAGCTGCTTTTTCATACAATAAGCATTTGTCATTCTGAGAATGTATGCTTTTACAATCCAACTAATTGCTGAAGGAAAACATGTTTGTAATATAAACAGATGGAAGGATGCCTTATACTATCCACAAGAACAGACAGATCACTTTGTCTCACCATAAATTGACAGTATAAACAAAGTGAAGATAAAAAAAAACAGAAATAGTGGACTTTTTTCAGATATGAAAAGTTAAATTAAAATTAATTATTAATTAAAATAAATTGTGCCAGAATTAATTTTGTGAAAATGCAATCAGTAACCTAGACTAACTTTGTAATCACATGCTACTAGTGTTCAATAAGTGAAAAGACTCATGATACGATTATAAATGATTCTGCAATGACTTAAAAAATCATAAAGAAATAAAATCAGAATATTACCAGAATTGGCAAGAGCTATTGCTTTGAGAGTGACAAATTCTTCCTTCTCCACCTTCAGTTTTTTATATCTGCGGACTAACTGCAGGATGGAGACATATAGGTCTAGAAGACCTGTGAGACGGGAGTGTTCCTCATCCATGATATAGTCCTCAGCATAGACCAGCTCATCTTCATAGGGCAAAGAGCGAAACACAATACCCAAAATCAAAATTTCCATCCAGGCACTCTGCAGCAAGCTCATCTGGTCACCCAGTGAGAGGTTTGAAAAACCTGCAAAAACAATCATGACAAGAACATTGTTATTGGCACAACAAGATTATACATTCCATGTAAGGAATACAGCAACAATGTACCAGTCAACAAATGCTTGTAAATACAGGGTGACACAGAAAAATGGGAACTTTTGAAATGCATAGTGGCAGCCAAGTACAGTTGACAGCACTGCGAAACAGGGACCTTGAGCTGTAAACAATCTCGCCATTTAGTAATCATGGATCAGTGGAACGGTCAACAGCGTGCTTTCGCCATTAATTATGACAAACATAAACGAGGACAATGAATTTCTGGACAAGCTGTGGATGTCAGATGAGGCCCATTTTCATCTCACAGATTACGTGAATAAGCAGAACTATCGTTACTGGGCAGACAGCAACCCTAATGAAGTTCATGAACGCCCTTTACACGTTAGCAACGTGACAGTATGGTGTGCAGTTTCGTCACACTTGGTCATCGGACCTTGCTTTTTCGAAAATGAAGAGTGGGTCACAGTGACTGTTACTTCAGATCGGTATGTTGAGATGTTGCAATCTTTTGTTGCACCTGCATTGAACAATTTTCCACAACTTCACGAAACCTGGATTCAACAGGACGGTGCGACATTGCACACTGCCAGGCAATCAATGGCAGCTGTGCGAGAATTGTTCAGTAACCGTGTCATTTCAAGATTCGGTGACATTCCCTGGCCCTCAAGATCACCGGATTTGTCCGTTTGTGATTTTTTCTTGTGGGGCTACCTTAAGAGTCAGGTCTACACGACTCGGCCAAGGACACTGAATGAATTGAAACAAAGAATTCAAGATGAAATTTGTGGTATCCCAGCTGAGATGTTACAGTGATCAATGGGGAACCTCAACAGCAGATTGGAAGAATGCATACGTACAGGAGGATGCCATCTACAGGACGTAATATTCAGACATTGATAATTTGGATTACTGTCTCTTAAAAGGCAAGTTGTAGTGGTTCAATTGCTGTCAATAATTTTTTTTGTTGGATTTCTTCTATTTTTATTGGGTTTTCCAAAAGTTTCCATTTTTCTGTGTCACTCTGTATTTGGGTATCCATAGTGAAAACATAGGTTTAAATTAACTCTAAAGTAGAAATGAAAACTTATTTCCCTTTTTTAATATAATCAAAGTAATGAAAATATAGAATATGGTATGAGTAATAGTCTGGAAACCAAACTGCATTAATCTTTATCACTTAGCTGAACGTTGTTTTCTATGAGCAGAATCTAAAATGGTTCAATCCTGGCTAATTCAACCCAAATAGGCAAATTGACTCTACTGAACCTTCCTTATTGAAAACAATTCCTGTGCCCATAGATTTTTTATGAAATCATTCAGTTGAAAATGAAAATTTCCAAGTTTTTAAAATTTATTTTATATAGTATATTTACATGTTTTAATTTAAGGTTTTGGCAAAAGACTGCCAAAACTGAGATTGAAACACAAGCTTTCCAAATTTTTGAAAGTGATGGTATTAGACACAGACAAACAGCAGACCCTGGAAGCAGAATATTACTTGACTTAATTGTTGGGAAGCCAAATGTTGCCACTTTTTAGCATTCAGTATTAGAATATTTTTAAATAGAACTAAACCCAAATAAGATGCAATTTCTATGAATACTTGTTTTCTCATTACTGATGTTCCAGTACATTCCTAAAAAATGCCTTTCATTTTCACCAGCATTTAATGGGTTCTAAACATTCACCATTTTTGCCAGAGGGCATCTAATTTCAGCAGCCTATTTGCTTGCCCCCATGAACTGGTGACTGATTAAAATGATTGCTCTTACAAGTTTACTGTTAGGTTGCAATTGCTTCTTTATAATTAAAAGACTTCTGATTATTGTGTTGACCTGGGAAAGGGCTTTCAGTTTTTAAAATTTATTTATTTATTTTTTATTTATTATTCATTCAAGTGAAATGTGGTAGTGATGTATATCAGCCGAAAGCTTTTTAGTACTGGACCTGCACTTGAGAAAGGGGTTACTTGCATTGTCCAATTTCTCTTATCAGTCTGATGAGCACAAAAAAGTGCTTTAGGATACATTAATTAACAGATTGTAATCTGCTTTTACAATGTGAAAAGGAATCAATACACAGAAGAATAGAGAAATCTGATCAAATGGAGACTGTGTGATGGTAAAGGTAGGACAGCAACATGAAGGGACACGCAAGGTGCACATCTGAGGCCTGTATATCTAACTCTTTATTGACAACATTAGTTCAAGCACAGTAGCACTGAAATACACTTTGTAGTATTTTAAATAGTGGGCCAGAATCATGAACACTACATTGTGCACTTGCATACTACATATGTGAAAAAGTAGCAAGCAATGCATACTTTTTACACTATTAAATTTCATATTATTATTAGGCATTTTGGCAGTGTTTGTTAATATGTATAATTAGTATTTAATATATTACTTTAGTCAATATTTGAGTTATTTTTAATATTTTGCTTTTAGTCCTGCTTGTTGTAACTGTACAGCGCTTTGGTCAGTTGTAATGCTGTGTTTTTAAGCGCTCAACAAATAAATATGGTATGGTATGGTATGGTAATATTAACTCAATATCACTAAGTAAAAAACTGGAAGAAATATTACACCAACAGTTTATACTATAAAACCTAATTTAACACGATTACCACAAACAATAGTTACAGTATATATACACACTGCAGTAGGGAATTTAAGCTTTTCTTTTATTTAAGAAGCCACCATAGTAACAAAACACAACCAAATCAACAGAAAACAACACATCAAATACAAAACTATGCTTTGTGTAATAAAAAGCGCTATATGGTTACAGAGTCCCATCTAAAATGGTTCCTTATACAGAATATGATAGTAAGTAAGACAAAAAGATTCAGCACAAGCCCAACATGTTAACAAACAGTTCCTACTTTTACAGAAAAAGAAGGGTTAAACAGTCTTACATCTAATAATTTTAAGTGTTACAGTATACTGACATACTTTATTATATTTTGTGCAGCTGATGTTTCCTAAATGTTCAAACTGAATGCATTTTACACTGAGTTAAAACCCTTGATTAATATGATCCTCCCAGCCCTGAACATCAAACTAGGATTGCCAGCATTACTCAAGAATTAAACAGACAGATTTCCTTTAATGAATTATCAATATTTACATCTTTATTCACAGGTTTTCAGTTGACAAACATGACACAATATTGAACCAACCAGAGCAAAGTAAGAATCTGAATAAAATGCAAAATCAGTGTTTTGTTACATTTCTGAAGTGTCACTAACTGAGATATTTGAACATTTGCAACCAGATTACTTTTCACATAGTCATAATATATGCTATGAACAATTAAGTTACCTAGCAACAAAAATTCACAAATAAGAAAATAAAATATACTGATAATATTCTGCTTTATCTCCCATGCTTCAAAGATGTGCAGGTTTGATTGACCAGTGATTCTGAACTGGACATGTATGAATGTGGATTATGTATATAAGTGCTTCTTCCAAAGCCTTGTGCCTGATGCTGCCTGAATAGGCTCTGATTCCTCACAATCTAGACTGGATTAAGTGAGTTCTAGAATGTGGCAGTATGTTAAATGGAATGTGATCAGTTCTGTTTTATTAAAACTATATGTATACTGATGTAGAAATATTATATATTTGCTTTTGGCTACCTTTAATTTCTCTTGACTTTGACAATGTTTTATTTGCAAATTTACTTTATTATCTTCCATCCCACATTTGCTTTGAAAACTGGAACAAGTACTAGATAGACAGATAGATACTTTATTAATCCCAAGGGGAAATTCACATAATCCAGCAGCAGTATACTGATACAAAGAAACAATATTAAATTAAATAGTAATAAAAATGAAAAAAATGAAAATAAAATTAATGTTAGCATTTACTCCCCCGGGTGGAATTGAAGAGTCGCATAGTGTGGGGGAGGAACGATCTCCTCAGTCTGTCAGTGGAGCAGGATAGTGACAAAAGTCTGTCACTGAAGCTACTCCTCTGTCTGGAGATGACACTGTTAAGTGGATGCAGTGGATTCTTCATGATTGACAGGAGTTTGCTTAGTGCCCGTCGCTCTGCCACAGATGTTAAACTGTCCAACTTTAATCCTACAATAGAGCCTGCCTTCTTAACAAGTTTGTCCAGGCGTGAGGCACCTTTCATCTTTATGCTGCCACCCCAGCACACCACCGCGTAGAAGAGGGCACTCGCCACAACCGTCTGGTAGAACATCTGCAGCATCTTACTGCAGATGTTGAAGGATGCCAACCTTCTCAGAAAGTATAGTCTGCTCTGACCTTTCTTACATAGAGCATCAGTATTGGCAGACCAGTCCAATTTGTCATCCAGCTGCACTCCCAGATATTTAAAGGTCTGCACCCTCTGCACACAGTCACCTCTGATGATCACAGGGTCCATGAGGGGCCTAGGCCTCCTAAAATCCACCACCAGCTCCTTGGTCTTGCTGGTGTTAAGGTGTAAGTGGTTTGAGTCGCACCATTTAACAAAGTCTTTGATTAGCTTCCTGTACTCCTCCTCCTGCCCACTCCTGATGCAGCCCACAATAGCAGTGTCATCAGCGAACTTTTGCACGTGGCAGGACTCCAAGTCATATTGGAAGTACTATATGATATAATGGAAACTACACCGCTGATCACATGGCTTGTAAAACAGAAAAGAGATAATTATCACTGGCCTACCTTAACAAAATGTAACCATATTCAGCAATTATCTGCACAGCATTAGTGTAAATATACAGTGATACAGTATGCTACATGCACTGTAATCATGAATAGAATACATGTAATCATTTTATGGAATAACTAAGAAATACTTTACACATTTAACAATACCTTATTTGTCACTCTCTGTATATATAATATAATGTTTAATGATGAATAGTTGGAGAGTGGGTATTTCATTCAAAAACTAAAGTGGTAAAAAATGACAGTAATAAAAGAATATGAGGTTGCAGATTAGGTCTAGGGTGGCACTACTACTTCAAAGATACAGGGACTCCATATTTTTCTTATGTCTTTCTGAGTTTTCCTCACAAAATTTTGCTGGTAAGTAAGACACCGAATGGAGTGAAATATTATCCCTTGGGGATGAATAAAATATCTATCTATCTATCTATCTATCTATCTATCTATCTATCTATCTATCTATCTATCTATCTATCTATCTATCTATCTATCTATTGCTGGTCTCATTCTTTAAGCTCCCTATGCTAGCGTAAACTCTAGCTTCTGCATGCAATTTCCTCATCTCTCTATAGACCTAGTCTAAATACCTGCTTGATCACTGTATGAAATTTGTATTTTCTCCCAGTGCCTCATTCCCCATTCAGAGTTAGGTTATTTTGATTCTAAATGTGTCCTTTATGACTTTGTGTGAGTTTGTGGAGAAGGTAAGCTACAAAGAATTGTTTTTCAAAAACAGAAGTATTGAAGAAAGAGGAGGAGGAGGAGGTTAGGAGCATGCATTGATACAGCGCATTGCCGCACCCACCAGAATTGAATTTGGAAAAAATATACTCCTTTAACATGAGAAATTGAGTCAATTTCAAGTTATGATTTTTATTGTTTACATTATCACATACCCTATTATTTGTATTCATTGCTTATTTTATTCTTATTTTATACTTGTATTTAACTATCAAATGGTAACTAGATAATAATTTATAAAATAAATTTCCCAAATCAGCACTTCTTTCCTGAAATATAGAAGGTCAACAAATAATAATAATATTTTGTATTACATTTGCATGTCTATTTCTCTTGTATTATACTTTAGAAAAACTAAAATAATCTATTTACAAGAAGGAAAACATATTTTGTACAAAGCACTATAGTGAACCTTTGATTGACTACAGACAAGTCAATTAGTGCAATCTTTCACAACACTGTTTTAAAAAGCTCTGTGTGATATAACACTGTCGGCGATATCTAGTTTTCTACAGCTACTGATTAAACTGGATTAAAGATTCAACGAATGAGTGTGGTCAGGAATTATTACAGAGTGTCATGCATCTCTGCCTCTCTAAAGATATATTAGCCAGTTATCAAAGCAACTTCTTTGCATTGTCACACAGGAAGTGACATGTTAGTCCCACCGCTACAGCAAAACTGACACACTGCATAACTGCACTACTAAGAGGTTAATTGCTCGTTCTATTTTTAATATGGTTTAGACTTGTGTTTTGTATCCTAAGGACATACTGTATCTTGATAGTCCTTCACTCACCACCGATTCTCCAGCTACTACATTTTTAAGGGAGTTTTGTTAGACAGTTTAATACTGTCTGATGTTCAATGTACTTTATTTACAATACTGAAGAAAACTGTGCATAGAGTAAATAATTAATCATGCCATTTCTGAAAAATACAACTTACAAATTTATTAAATTAGGAGATCGGCTCAGAATAAACAAAGACAATAGAACAGTCTCCTATGACTAGTTTATGTAGTATATTTTTGACGCATAGTGATTTAGGCAGAAGATGACAGGTTTAGCCATTTTGTCCTGTCTCTTTTTACTGTCCTAAAATATATGGTATAGCTTTACTGTAAGCTAGAATAAAACTACAGTGGTACACACTTGAGACCCTAAATGTTTTAAAACATTTCATCAAATGCTACTTTTACTGGTACACAGAAACTTTGCAAGACAAATGAGATATTGTAAAGTCAGAAATAATATACTGATTTTTGAAAATATAAATGGCACACTAAAATCACACTTAACCTTTTAAATATATATTACTAATAACTATTTGATGTCAATGTTAATTTTTTACAGCTTCAATATGTTATTAGAACATATTTGAGTGGCCCCATAATTTTGAGGAGGTGCTTAAAAACTAATTAGTAAAGAATGGGAATGGAAAAATGAGTAGAATAACAGAAAAGGTTCAAGGAAAGGGAACCTAACATGGGTAATGGAGACGTAAATGGAAAATTACTGTGTTTCTTTTACATCAAAGATGGAAAAGAATGAACATTTTCTTAGCTTGTTTTCACTTATTAAAGTGGTGAAATATTAGTGCTGTTAATAGTCTTGGCTTACATTTTCTAAGTAAAACCAGAACACAACCTGCCAATTATGAACTAATAGGTCATTAACTGCTTATCAACCTGTGTATCTTTAATATACACATATTCTATAAAAAAATAATAAAAAAAATCTTCACATTATAAACTGTACTTCATTTTTAACTGATTGGATATAACTTAATCATGACGACAATAAACAAGGCACAGAAAATAAGTGGTCATCAAACCAGTCCTAAGTGCCTTTACATTTCAAGAGTCATAGAACTATTTATCATTTTCCATCTGTAGGTGTGTGGTTTTCTGTCTCTATAAATAGTCTGCGCATTTGGTTGGATCTGTAGTGCTAGAACTGCCTCCAGGTTCTTATCTGTATGGGGTGAAGAACACATTCAGCAGTGCACAATCAGAGATACTGTAAATCTATGACAGCATTCTTAAATAATGACTCCCCTTAGGCCAGTGGTTTATAATGTGCAGTTTAAGGAAAAGCATTTAAAATGCTCCAAAGCTGCTAAAATCTCTATCACATTCAAGTACTTTATTGAAAAATAAAAATGGTCAGTCTTTGCAGGCTACTTGAATCAAGGTGATATGTTGATAGTGAAGTATAAAGAAAAACACAAATATCCTCTTTACTCTCCCACGTGTAAACAAATAACTTTGTTTTAAAATGATGATGCTGAATATTTCAATGAACTGTTAGCAAAGACACATGCATACATTATTAGCCAGAGTTAGGGATGTTTTGGGTCACTAAGTCCACTCTGAATTTTTATAATATAAAAACAAACTGGAAACTGACTTTGCATGTCTTTAGAAAAAACTTAAGAAACCTAATCTGGGTAAAGTCTCTTTGAAAAAGAAGTAAATTCATTCATTATTGTACTATAGCAACTTTAGTTGTTTCCAAATTCTACCATTTTGTCTGATGAATCTGAGCTTAGTCATTTTCATACATCCATATCTCTAGTTAACTTAATTAACATTTACATGAATACCTACTAAATCATTCAAAAGTTGCCTGAAACAGCCTGTGTTAATAAAATTTCAGCCTATACTCCAAGTTAAACAGATATTTTATGTTAAAATTGATTTTCGTCTGAAATTGGGAAAATTATTTTTATGCTGTAGAAGACCCTCGCTCAAAAGCCCTAACATTTAAAATGGTCAGTCTGCACATATTTTCTATGAAGGCAACAAATACATGGCGGGGGACTGGGGAGCTACAATGATAGGAGGATGTAAATAAACTGCTAAGAAAGATTAAACACTGAAAGTGGCAGTAAAAAGATAAATTGATTTTTCTTCATGATTAAAATTGGACACATCTGTATAATCAGCCTACCTAGTATATTAGCTCCAGCTCCCTTGAATGAATATAAGTTATTTAGCTTCTAGCAAAAGGAGAAAAATGGTCTAGAACTGACAATTTCTCCTTATCAATTGATTCATTTTCATGTTATCACAAAGCTGTTGAAAATCAGGCGATGTAAACAGGAGGACTGCCTAATCTCTCTTTAAAAAGTTTCCTACTCCCTGCTCAAAAGATTTTATGTTTTGTGGCCTTTCATATCATTAAGTCAGCAATGGTATTCTCTATCACCAATCAGCGACCAGTTAATTTTTCAGAGCCAAAACCAGAATTAAAATCTTCTAATTTCTGCTGAGCGGAGTTCATATTCTATTAATTTATTATTGTTTCCATCTCCCTATGGACCATTAGTACTGTAATAAAAGGAGATGTAATTACGAGACTCTGCGGACCCTCCAGATGCAGCCCCCTCGTATTTCATCCTCAATCAGAGCTCTTGGCCTTTTTTAGTGAGAGTGATTCTAGTGATTCTTACTGGACAGGAGTAGATCTATCACTGCTACCTTTCAGACAGAGAAGTGGCACTTAAGCAGCTGGTGCAAACACAAAGCAACAGAGCAGACGTTCGGCATCTATGCACATTTTGTCTGGTCAAAATCTAATCACAAATTCTTCATCCTAGTAATCCATTTAATTATTACTGTACATTTCAGACCAAGTAACAAATAATGGATGGAGAATTCTGCATGGTATATGATACTTATGATACTTGATGTCTGTAATTCCTTATTTTTATTTTCATCACATTATTAGACAAATCTGAATTTTTCTTCATTTTCAAGAATGTATTTCATATTTTTCTGCCTTAATTTGATCATATTTGGAAAAAAAAAGCTTGAATCAAATTTTATTTGTGGGTCTTACATTATTGTCTACAAATGAAAAAAATGCAGACATAAGTATCAAAAAACATATGCCCACAGGATGTTGACTAATAAGTATTTCTGTTATTGTCATTTGTATTAATTGACTCTTGAAACAGATATAACAATTTCAAAAACCTATTTAGACTTAAAATTAATACTGATCTATGTAATTATTACCCTATTGACTAGCCTCTCTATTATTTTCTGCTTACACATATCTCATTATTTCTAAACAGCGTCTAAAATATTGCATTTGTAATGTGACAGTGACTTGCAGTCTTCTTTAGGACTGTGCTACTTACTAAAAGTAGTTATGAAATGTAATATCCCCAGATTTTTGTTCATCATACTTGACAACATATGAATCTATGAGACCAAAGAAAGTATCTTAATTTGGTCTAATTTCTAACTATGCCAAGTTCTTTCTTCAATATTCTGACATAATGCACATTCAGCATTGTGGTTTTTGAACCCCTCAATATCTGTCCATGAAGTTTCAATCTGATACTTCATATAAGATATTTACTAAAAATATCCCCTTATCTATTATGTACGACAATGATCATTCTCACCCTCTTTTTATGTGTCTTAACTGCATAAACATAATTTCTGCTGTATGTTATTCATGTTTATCCTCTCCCAAAGTATACTTGTTTCTGACCATTCAATGAATTACCTTAGTGCTCAAGGGTCAGAGATGGACGTAGCTCTCATGTGGGGATTTTGTTGCATATGCTGAAAATTTGTCCAAACATACAGTGGTTATATCTGTGAACCCTGTACTTCTTTGATAAGTAAGTAACTTCGGGATTATCACTGGATTCTATAATTCTTAAAGACTTCTTGCAAGGTTCTTTTAACTTTTTAAGGAAATTGTTTACTTGAGAATTACATCTAAGAATAAAGCTTACTTTGCATAGTCTTAAAACAAAGATCCAATGAATTTGAAACAGAAATTAAAAATATACAGTACTGATTTCTATTTAGAAATATACGTAAATAGGTGTTTTAGTTAAAATTTTATTCAAAAAGTTATTAATTTGTAATAATAAACCAGTGAACAGTGTACTTTCTATTTCATTGTATTTGATTCTGTGTTATTTAACTGATAAACCTTAATCTCAATGCATATGTTTTTGAAGTTAAAACTTAATATATGCAACCAACTGAGGGTGCAGCTTTCAAATAAAATCTCAAATAGCATTTCTAGCGTACAAAACTACAGTCAAAATGTCAAAGAATTCTAGTAAAACAAATTCAAGAAGGTTACCTCTTAATTGGGTGTAAATGTGGTGTTATGTACAAACATAATAATTCTCAAAAACAGTATAGCAATAAATATTATTATGTAATTTAAGTTAACTCGTTAAAATACTTATGAATAAAAGTAGATGCAAATACTTTTGAATTTGAGGTCCTGACATTTTAAACATTTCATTTGTGCTTTTGAAAGCATTTGCTGAAATCATACTCAACAAATTGTAGGCTATTGTAATAACTATATGGAAAGTATGTGAAATCACAGATGATAAAATAAGACAGACAGCAAATGATTTAAATCACAATACAGAATACTGTTTGAAAGCAACAAAATATAGGCAATGTTTATTTTAAGGCTAGCTTTTACTTGCATATGAATATTCAGGATGAATTCCCAAACACACACAATAATTATTTTTACATTCATTTCTGCATTACTGCAATCTTTGAGACTCAGCTCCCTGGATACATACTGTAACTAAAAGAAAATTAGTTATACAGTTCTATTTCTCAATAAATTAAACTGTAAATGACACAAAGATCTCAACTCATCTAAGCATACTCTTTCTCCCAAAAAGCTACATTGGCCCTCACTATTATGTTCCAGGAAGTTCCCCAGCTCCAGCACAGCTTTTTGTTCTCAATCTCAAGAGCTGCTGATAGAGGATTTGTAGCAGCATCTCCTTGATTACTCAATCTATCTTTATAAGTCTACGTCAGCCAGTAAATTGAATCTACTAAAAGCTGTCTGTTGGTCTCTATATTTAATAAAGTGCCTTGATGAGGTGCTGATTTATTGGTTGGCTGGTCTCCTGTTGTATTCACACTCTATTACAAGGAGATTACAAAGCTTGTGTGGGGGTAGCTCAGCAGCAAATAAAAACAGTACAGAATTTAATATGGAAGAAAGATGCAGGTGCCTAAGAAAAATGTGCATGATTGTGCATTAGAATGCTATGCTAATTCAAATATTACTTAATTTTTATAGACACAAATACATCCATTTTAGTACTATAGACTTTATTTTAAAACACTCAACTTGTCTATGCAAGTAGTTCCTACATTTTATCCTTTTAAAATAATAGACAGCCAAAATAAATAATTAGTCAAACTATGCCATGTTACTGCACATCTAAAAAATAAACTGCACATAAGAAAAAAACTTATTTTCTTTAACATTAGAAATATATACTTATATTTTTGGCAAATTCAGTGCAATCATTAATTTTCCAAACCTGCTTAGTTCAATAGTTTCTTGCTTGTAGGCAGCAATAAACCCTGGACAATGCACCAGTCCACTGTAAGTCATATTCACAAGCCCATATTCACTATCATCAAGCCAAATTAGACTCATGAATCAGCCTAAACTGCACTCATTAAACTGCACTTAAACTGTGCTGTAACCAGCAGGAGAATGCTCCAGTCAAGTGAAGTCATCAGTGAAGTCCCTCAGGGGTCTGTCTTGGGACCATTACTTTTTCCGATTAATGACATAGATTTTGGTATAGTTAGCAAACTTGTGAAATTTGCAGATGATAACAAAATTGGTGGTTTGGCAGATACTGAGGAGAAAGCAAAAACAATTCAAGCAGACTTGGACAAGTTTCAAAACTGGGCGAACACCTGGGAAATGATGTTTATCATTGAAAAGTGAAAAGTGCAAAGATTTAGGGATTTATACTGGCACACTGTTTTAATCATCTAAGCAATGTGCAAAAGTTATTAAAAAGGCAAATAAAATGTTTGGTTATATCGTAAAATCTGTTAAATATAAATCAAGGGATGTTATGCTCCATGAGACCATATCTGGAGTATTGTGTGCAGCTTTGGTCACCACACTGCAAGAAAGACATAGCAGCAGTTGAAGTTGTGCAGTGGAGAGAAACAAGGTGCATTATTCTTAATGTACTACTCTGACAGAGAATGAAACCTGTTTAGTCTCGAGCGGAAAAGACTATATGGGAACCTAATCCTGATCTTCAAAATTCTAAAAAGCATTGGTAAAGTAGATTGAGAAGAATTCTTTCAACATAACAGTAAATAATGTACTCAAGGACTCCAGTGGAAATTATGGGAAAGTGCATTTAGGAATGAAGCCAGGAAGCACTTCTCTACTCATAGACTTGTGGGAATCTGTAGCAAACTAGTGAGACATACAGTTCACAGAAGCCTTGACAATCTCTAAGAAGAATCGAGATGAGATACTGGAACAGGTTAGGTATTAGGTAAACAAATGAGCTTGATGAATTTAATGGTTTCCTCTTCTATGTTAAATTTCTTATGGAAGAATGTGCAAATTCAGTAATGCAAACTGTATAGTAATTATAATATTGCTGGGTATTGGAAAATCATAACATTAAAGGATTTCTAAAAACAAATTGTACAGTATGCAATGAAATGATATTATTGTCAGTTTACTTCTACAATTTCACATATCATTTTTATTTAACATGAACTGAATTTTTCCTGAACCCGGATAGCACCTTGATAGAAGGCTGGCCCACTTTATTGACCTAGATGACTAATCACTTTCTGTGAAACAACAAAGCTCCTATATGAAGTATCTCAAGTATTTATTATGCAGCTAGTTAATTGGTAAAGAATCATCATGAAACAAGTAGTCTGTAATGCTATGCTTGTCAAAATAATTTGGGTATTCTTCGTGTGCACAGTTAAATCAAACACATTAAATCCCTCAAGCCTAATACTGCCCATCTCTTACTGCCTTCAGAGAAGCTACAGAATGGTCTACATTTACTGAATAAAGTAATCTTGATGTTTTACTGAAGTTTCTGACACAATTCGTTGCTCACCAGAAATAGGTGGAGAGTTATCAAAGCTTTTAAATGACTCTGTTAAGTATATTCCATATATCACTGGTCTGCTCTAATGACTTGAATAACTGCCACATAGTGAGGACTCAACTTACTGTAAATATAAAAATAATCATTTTGTTGCTATCCTAATTTCAAACAAACGAACTTCAATGCAAAATAAAGAAAATTCAGAATTTATTACTGAGCTCAGATTGGCAGTAAAAACAATAGTAGTAGTATGTAGTGTCAGAATTAGATTTTTCACTATTAAAATTTAGTGACTTCTGTTCCATTCACTCTTACAACATCCAAACTTAACCATGTATGGTTAGACAATGTTACAGAAAAACAAGCTTACAAAGAAACAAGTAGGCAAGTCTTTGCTTTCACCTTTTATGATCCCTAAATTACTAACACTAAAATACCTCTTCTTTGACAACTGATTTTAACATTAAATACATTAAAGAAGCAAACAAATATAAATACTGTTTGAAAGCTGCAAAATACACAGATATTTTGTACTTTATAGTAGTCATTTGTTTTAAACAGTATGGAACTTTATAGAACTAATTCAATGGCACTTTGCTTGTAGAAAATTATTACTTTATTGAAGAAAGAAGGATTAAGTGACTCACTATAGAAATAACAGACAGGGACTACATTTTCAGCCTTTTGGTTTAAAGTTCACAGCCTTTGGGGGGTGGTCACATTGCCCAATCACAATTGCAGTAACCTGAATGTATAACATACAAACTATGCTATATATTGTTTTTTATATACAACACCGTTATCTCCCCATTTCCAATAAATAAGTTAATCTCTATAATGTTTTTACCAAGAGCTGAACATGTATTGATAAAAATGTAAAATTCACAGACCAAGAAGATACTGCATGTATGTGAAACAAGGTATTTTTGGGTAACGGGGATAGTTTACAACAGTAGATGTGTTTAACACAGCTGTGCATAAAAACTTATTTCTCCCATATATATTATTAAATGTAAAGATATATGGATAATACATATGACTCATGTAATCAGAATGCTTCAGAGTGGTCTAAATGTATATTTTATGTGATAGCATAAAGGAGTTATTTGCCATCTAAAGAGGCTGGCAATAATAAACATTTCTTAAAATCTATATTGCGTGTAGCCCATTTTGATGTTTAATCTGCACATTTCATGGTATAGTTGTTTATTTAGTTAACTGTATATAAAATATGTTTTGATGACGTGTGCAAAAAGTCACATGCATGACACATAATAACACTCACAAGTGAACAATGTGCTCTCTTTTTTAATCCAGACATAATAGCATTACTTTGCCAACAGATGGTTCAGTAGCAGTATTACACATTTCACTGCTTTGGCAATGAGGTCACACACAGAGGTACCATCTAGTGACAACAATCAAAACTGCAGCATTTGTGAATCTATAGTTGCTCTAAACATTATGTGCCTCCTTTCAGAAGATTACTCCACTGTGAGTTGTGACATAATGAGTAACAACTTACTTTTCAGAGTGCTTAACTTTTATGTTTTTATTTTATACTTGTATACTTATGCAGCCTGACTCAACTGATATACAGTATGCCTACGTACAGAATTTACACATATAAATATTCTGTGTGCTTTTACATATGAATCTTGCAAAGTGACAAATGGCTCATTTAGCAGATTGTCTCAAATAAATTCTGAGGTGCTTGGCAAAATCTGTGCATGAGTAGTAATTAACAAGAGAAGCATACAGCCTGTTGTGTTTTCTCAACTGAAGCTTAGAGAAATGTCATAGATGTGTGTGCCCTAGGGATTCTCACTTCACAATTTGTCCTTCTGTTTATGTTTTTGGGTCAGTGGTGATCTACTTCTTAATAATCAGGTCTCTAAACCTGTCTTTGCTGATGTAGCTCAGTAGAATTTCTTGGTATGAGGGGGTTACACTGATTTTATCACTGTAATCTCCTTATGGGATAAGACATCCCCTTGCATCTGTTTGCAGCCTGTCCTGGTTTTATCAAAGCTGGCAGGCACCAATTCTATAACTCTGTTGCCCATTCTCTAAAAAATGTTGTTTAAAGCAAATATAAAGGAAAGATAAGTTTTCGCAGGTGTACTAGATGCAAATTTAGTGTTTATAAGCCAAAATCCAATGAACATACTGTATGAATTAGATAATTTTTGTTTCTGCCTTTCATAAATAATTTATTCAGTCTAGTTAATGCTGTATGCTTACAACAATTTAAGAAATTGCAGATATTTTAAGGTTTTGTTTATGACATAGTTATATAAGAAATCTTAATCCAAGTTTTCAAAATTGACAAAGGCATTGGTAAGGTATATACAAATAATTGACTTGTTAACATTGTTGGAATTAAAAGGATGTACATTGAAAGGAACTTGTTACACTAAGAGGTGGGCAGATCTAGAACTAACTATATAACCCTGTAGTAGAAGTGTAACTAGTGTAACATTTTCTATATTGAATTTTCGCTCTACTATGTAGTTAGCTAACTTTTAAATTTATAGCATCTCAAAACTAATAATTCCACACTGTGTGGAACATGCTACAGCAGTTGACATCTCATGATACAAATAAAAAAAAAAACACTTATAGTTTGATTTTATGTAGATAAACAAACTTTTGAAGGTGTAAAGTCATAATTTCTTGGCATCCTGAACAAAAAAAAAAACACAGATGAAGGTGTATTATAGTAAGATTAAAAAGAAGCTAATTTCACAGTAAGATTAAAAAGAAGCTAAATTTGTTAACATTTATTAAACACATATATACAGTATACGGTATATATGCATGCTATAGATGCCCAGTATATTACACTGTAGATCTAAAACCTACTCAGGAAAGCAAAGAAAATGTATTTATGGTGAAAGTTTATTTTTTCAATTATTTCATTATCCTGAAGTCAATTATGCTGCAATCACATATAAAAGACTGTGCTTATTTCTGTCACTAGCATACAATCTTTTGCAAACATTCTATGAAATATATCACATTCAAACAAAATCATGTAACATTATTAAATCAATATTATCCTCCCTGTGATGCCAAAATTCATCGTCTTTATTTTGAGTGAATTAGATTCTCCACTGCATGCCTATTTGTGTCTTTTGATAATTACAATTCTGTTCTGCATCTGCACATATTCACTGGCAGAATCTCGAAGTAAAAAAGAGGATTTGAAGAGAAACATTAATGTTTTTCCTCCTACTTCATGAAGAGTACTGGGCTCTAGTCGCATTTTACAATACATATTTGTTTATTATACTTGGCATATTAAAATATCTTACCTTTCCAAAAAATTATCAATATAAGTAGTATTAATTAGCAAATGCAGAAATGTGTTATAAATGAACATGTTGTCTAAGCATGCGTATAACCCTTGAAGGATCTATCAGACATCTTTAGGATTCATTCTACAGTATTTTGCACTTAATTTTGAATTAATACCATTATATGAGTATGTAAAAGATGTTTTTAGGAGAAATGGCTCAGATGGCATAATTCTTTTCTTTTTTAATGGAAGTTTAACTGATTAAATACAAAATGATTGATTATTGTAGTCTATTATACAGTAATCTTCTTTTAATGTCATAAATCAGAGATTAAATATTGACTTAATTGGGCTGAATAATAAAACTGCATTGAAAAATGAAAGTTTTTTTGCGTCAGAGGATGTCAATCTGACCTGGAAATCTAAACAATATGTTAAATTAATCTAAAGTTTAGTGGTAATTTACATACTAGGTGGTGTACTGCTTTGCAATTATTTGGATAAAAGGTTTTAAAATAAAATAAACAATAATACATCTTAAGATGAATAAAATGCATTCAAATGCTTCAAAGAGAATGAACTGCACTGTAAAATGATAAGTACTTAAAAAAACAACTGCCTTTTAAAACTAAATTAATTTAGAACTTGACAATATCTGCTTTATATATAACTACTGAAAATCTATAATTATAATATGCAAAAAGAAAAGGAAGGACATTATTCAGGATTTAAATGTGGAGTTCAAAGAACCTGGTGAATATATGCTGGACCACAGTTTCAGAGAATTAACCCTAAAATGTTTAGTGAATGCCCATGTATGTCAACATTATTTAATGGTGAAATGAAAGAGGAGAATCTTACATTATTGTGTCAGTTTAAAAAATGTAGAGCTCAAAAGTTAATCTAAGCTGGTTTGGGGGAAGCTTAATGACTAGAGTATTATTATAAAAAGTACTCATGATGTATTTTATCAAGTTACTGTGCTATTTTGCTCTTCAAAACTTTGGAGATTGGCATGCCTCTCTTATTTTACGTTTTTGCATGTGTTTTTATTATAGTAAGTTACTGCAGGACTTTGAAGGTGGGATTCGGTTGTGCCTATCCTGAAGACTTTAAGCCTGTCAAGAACACATTAATACTACTTCTGGTTTATTTGGAGAAAAGAGGTTGGTGTTTCAAAAAATCTTGTATAGGTCTGATACATGTCACACTAGATAATATTGAAAACATACACTCTGCTCATTTTCAAACACTACAGAAATATTTTTGAAGTTTCTATATTCCCATGCATATGCATATATGTATATATTAATAAATATTTAGAAATATGTTTGTTAAGCATATATTCATCACTATTATTCTTTATACTGCTGTGTCTTACTTCATGAAACCACAATGCATCGGTAACATTCTGACAAGAGCATACTTAAGAGAATGAGCTACATGATTATATTGTAATAGTAAAGTGATGGAGAGAAGGAGAAAATATTCAGTAGTTGTCACTGGTGTGAAATTCGCGCAGAGAGGAGACCTCCCCTTCACTTGCACATCCTCTCTTCAGAGCCATTGGAAGCGAAATCAGGTTGCTAGATTCAGTGTGCAGAGTACAGCCATCTTAGTCAGTCCAACTAAAGGGCAACAAAACCCCCAGCCCCTTCTCACAGTGACTGGTCAGACTTCTGACTTTGAGGGAATCATCTTTACGCAGAAGGCTCTCCATTTAAACCTCACTACAATAGTTTACTTGTTGTATTTTCCTTTGTGAATGAATTAATGCTTACTGCTTTATCCCTAAGCCATGCTTCTACTTTCATTATCTTTACAAAATTAGTAAAGCAATTTATACAGTATCTTTATACAGTACAGTATATGTTTCTTTTAGACAAGGTATCACTGCACTAATGTCATAAAGGCACGCTTCTAGAACAATTTACAGAATAGATAGTAGCTTACCAGAAGACATAATGTGAGGTTGCACACAAATGTCACTCGCCAATAATTCTACACATTAATAAATGATACTCACAAAGGTGAAAAAAATACTTCTTGCAACAGTTAACAGGCTTTATTGGCTTTATAAGAACATCCACTTTCAGCCATTACAAATAAAAATATAAATAAATACAAAATAATAGGCAAAACTCTTACCCGGGATATGTTTGGCCCATCCAATGATAACTACCAGCTCTCTGTCTGCCAAATCACACAGGGTGGTTAATGCCTTTATATCGCTCTCTGGTACTGTGGGGTCAGGCATTGCGTAGATTTTTTCTGGTTCAGCCACCAATAGATGAGAGATAATCTTAGTCACTAGTGAAAAAATACACAAAGCCAGTTTTCAAGCATGGAGACACTTCTGAAATTTGATTAATATAAAATGTTTTCTGCTTCTCTATTTACATTTCCCTTCTTTCAAAAAGGCTATTAACACAACTGTTGAACATTTCCATATTGCATTAACAATATGTCAAAAAAGTATAGAGGCTATATATGATAATTAATGGTTAGATTACATTGATGTTATTTTTAAAAATAAATGCAGTAACTTGTAGTCACTAAAAAATAAAATTTAGCAAATTACAGTAAAAGGTTTACAGAGATGTTGAAACTGTAAAAAATATATGATTGCAGGCAGGAGACACGCACTACACTTACTGTTGTTGTTCCAAAAATCTGTTTGGACAACACTTAAGGCTTGCATTTAGTGCAAGGAACAAAACTGCTCTACATGGGAAGACATGCCATCACAAGGCACCTTCATACAGAGACGTATAAGCAGTCACACACACAGGGCCAATTTAGGGTATTAAATCATGTTAACCTGCTTTTCTTTGGGATGAGGGAAGAAAGTAGAAAGAAACATATGCATATGCAGGGATAACCTGTGAACACCACACAGGCTGTGATCATGCAGGCATTCAAAGATAATTTATTGGAGTTGTGAGGCAGCAGCTGTAACTACTGTGATGCCAAATCATGATTCTATACATCAATAATGCTGAATCATCTTAGGCTTTATTTAACTGTTTTTAGTATATAATCTTTTTCATAAATAAATATGTGAAATTGTCACACCACTCCTTATTAGTGGCATCTTTAAAGATATAGTTGTTTAGAAAGTCACCTATCTGCAGTGAGGATTTGATTAGACACGTGCGCCACCATCAAAATTTAACTAACAAAAAGAAATCAGGTAAAGTTTTAAAAACAGATTTGCTTAAAGAAAAAAACATAAAATAATACAAGTGATAAAAACAGCAACATTTAATAAGTTTGTTTAAATGTACAAAAATTCTGTAAAGTCTAACAGTAATTATAGCTTAAATGTAATATGCATTTAATGTTACTAATTTATGACCATTAAATGTGCCAGTAAATTGACCAAAGTTTTTTGAACAAAGGAATAAAGTAAGAATATTACGTGGTTTTTTTGCTGGGGGTGGCAGTGTTAGTCCCAGGTAAGCACTGTTTTCTGTATCCATTCTCCTCTTGTATTTTTGTCTGCCTCCTCGAACACGATCTAGGCGAACACCTAATGAAAAGATAAAAATATGCTATTGCATGAAGTGAAATCTGTTAAAGGTCACAGTATGTAAATATGACATCACAAAACCCAATGTGTAAATTTTCTTGACATCAGGTCTTTACACACACGTGAAATTAAGAAAAATATTAATAAGCTATTGGTGATTTAGGTATCTGAGGACTTCTTTTAAGTCTCAGGATATAGCCCGACTTTCTTACCCATCCTTCAATTACCAAACTTGCTTAATTCAGTTCATTGTTATAAATGTCTAGAACTTCCTGAGTGGCAAAGGATGCAAAAAAGGAGCAAGCTCTTGATAGCAGGCTAATCCATTCTGAGAAACAGTCCTTCATACAACATCACAATGCCAATTAATTAAAGTTCTGCAATGAATTTAACATGGCAATTCTTGGCTATTTGAAAGAAAAAAAATATTAGCCAGACAAACACCCATGTACATAGGGTGAACACACAAACTTCATGCTGATAGTGATTGACTTGAATAAACAACCAGTGCATAGAGGCAGCAGTATTGACCACTGTGCTGTCATTATACCGATTATTTTACAGACACATTTGCTATATGAAACAAAATAGGCATCACAAAGTTATTATTTATTAATATTGTGTACAAAGTACAAAGAGCTGTAAATCTTTATGCATAAACTCCTTTTTCACTCTTGACATACTGCCTGTGCCATTTACATAAACCGGAATCATTTTGAAAAGAATATGACACTTTTTTTTCCAAAAGATGTTTAGTAATTAATAATACATTAACCTAATTTCAAATTTTGACTTAAAGAGTTGCAATCACACCTCAGAAGCACACTGTAAAATAACTGCATTTTCCAATCCATCCATTCATTATTACATTCTTTTAATCCAGTTCATATTCATGGCAGCTGGGACTTATTTAAGGAGCAAGGTACATGGCAGGAACCATCTCTGGAAAGGGTGCCAATCCACTTGCAGACACCTTTATGAGGCCAATACAGAACTGGCAATGAATCTAACACATACCTGTACTTGAAGAAACTAGGACAAAACCACACATAAACACTCAAGCAATGATCAGTGGAGAATGGGATTTGAACCCAAGACTCTGGAGCTGTAAGCTAATCATTGCGACACCATGCCAACCCAGATTAGTTATCAGGATCACTAATACTAAACCTATAAAAATGTTAGATATTATCAGATAAAACATAACTGGCCTAAAAATTGCCTAATTTGTTACATTGCACATTACTGAATGACTTGGATTTGTAATCATTTCAGATCTTGTCATTCACTTCTTACTTCAGTCTACTTTGAACAGTAAACACCACATTAATGCAACTGATATTAAAAGCATTTACATGTAAAATACACACTGATTAAGTAATAAATATCTACAACAGTCAAAACCACTCAATACTTTCAGAAAGGTTCAAATAAATACACAGTTAAAAAGATACAATTTTAGAACAAGAAAAAAGGGTACACTTATTACCAATAAAAGAATGGGACTTAATGTACATGACTGTGTATTTGTCATATATTTACTCTCGTGATTTTTCATCTCATGGCAAGAACGGGGGCAGAGTTTATATTTCAGATGTGAGCAAAGTTTCTCAAGCTTGTCCAGCTTGTCCAGCTTCAATTATTATAGTGAAGATACCCATTTTTATTTTATTCACGCAGTCTCATTTAGATAAGGTACTGTTTAAAAGGTGATCTTTTCAGATTTCAAAATGTTAGGTTATTAGAGAGAGGATCATTCATTTGAAATGATTCGCTAATGGGAGTGAATCATTAAATATTAACAACCCATGAAGGTCTTGGCAGTGACGTGGCAGACCAAGCACAACCTGACATCCTCAAGACTAGTGTTTTGGTGAAGGACCACTGTCTTTCAAAACCTCAGTTTTATATTACTTCAAACAAAGACACTTGTAAGTGTTCTTTAAACACAGATGCTGCAGCTAGCCAAAGATGTGTAAAAGCAATGATTTCTAAAGAAAAACATGTTTACTATAAAAGCTTTTCAACATACTGCAAACTGCAATACTTTATTTTATGAAGTCTGCCATCCACAGTGAGAAAGGCAAATGTTCTTTTAAATGATTATAAAGCTGTGTGTTAATCTTAATGAACAGTACTAATATATATATATATATATATATATATATATATATATATATATATATATATATATATATATATATATATATATATATATACACACACACACACACTCCTAAGGTATACTATTTTACCAGTAAAGACTGTAACCAGTCCAGCTATGGAGTAAGTCACATATGTGGACTTTTTGAAAGGTATAGAATAAAAAATGGCAAAACAATATTAGCATTCAAATTCATTAGTATTTGCAAAGTTAATGGTTGATATGTTCTGAGGTGGGTTCAGGCTTTAAACAGAATATATTTCTTTGGGTCAGCAGTAAAATTTTGAAAAGGCAAAATGCAATGAAAATATTGAAAATTTAAAATATTTTGTTCTAAAATTATGTTCTCATTTACATATAAAAGGACTATAGATTAGCATTAATGAGAAAAGGTCAAGTAGGCTTGTGCTGAATTAGAGCTTGTTGGGCTAAATGGCCTGTTCTTGTGACAATTGTTCTTATATTGTAATGTTCTAATATTTTTTGTTCGGTTAGGGGAAAATGTACCATACACCTATTGAAGATAAAGCTATTGAGACATTCAAAGTAGTGCTGCTGAGCACACCTTTAGTAGGAGCAGTGCTTGTAAACATCTTTATCATAAAGGTCAAAAACAACATGGACACATAATTCTGCAATAATATGATAATATTAAATACAAGAAACTCTTTGAAATGTGAAATGTTCTTAAAAAAATCAACCAAATCTGTAATTAACAAGACTTAGTAGACAATTGATGTAGGAATAGGTAAACGCTTTGGTCTGAATGCAATTCACACATTTTTAACACATTAAAAGGCACTAACCAATTACTGTGGTCACACTAGTATGTGTTTATTGTACATGCTATATGGTATTTTTGCTTTTTATGGTGTTTTGTTTTGTGTTTTTTATATTTACCCAAAAAAGTACAATTTAACAGATCAAAACAAACAGATTTCTAATGGGAAAAAAACAATTGACTAACTCAAAAAAAAACACTTGAAATTTTATTAAAAACAAAACTCTGTATTTATTGTTTAATATTGTAAAGATCTGGGTGCCTTTGCAGTCAAACCCGCTATCATCTTCTTTGGCCGCTCTGCAATGTAACTCTGATGTTTTGTGGCTCCATGTACTCCTGGCTGCCTCGCCCTGAGACTGTGAATAGACATCACCGCCTCACACTGCTCACCTGGGGCCAGTAGCATCACCATCTCAATTCAATTCAATTCAGCTTATTTTCATATAGCAATAGCGCTCTTTACTGTGTGCAGGCATAGGGTGCTGTGACAAGTTCTCAGGTAATATGCAAATATAAACATTACAAATTACTAATAACATAATGAGTACAAATAAAGAGACAGATTTGTTTAAACAGACAGGAAAACAATGTAGTTTGAAACTGTTTACAATAAATGGAGCCCACCTATATCTGTCCATTAATTAATTATTGAACTATGAGCAGTTGACAATTCATCTGCCACATTTTACCCAGCTCTGTAAGCTGAAGCAAAGCCAGGATCCTACCTGAGTCTTGCCAGCGGCCACACACCTAGGTGAAAGGACATTAGCAGTGAAAATACTATTTTCTTTAAGTGCTATTCTTAAGTGCTCTATCTGTCTCAAAGCCCCCCACCCATCTCAGGCTCATGGTCCACAATCACTGGAGAACCATGCTTTTCTCAGGTCTGGACCAAAAATGTTATACCATTATCCACCTAATTACCTGTATCGGTTTGCACAGACATAGCTTCAAAAGCACACTGGAAGATGTAAAGATTCTTTTTTTTTTTTGCTAAACACTTTCTGGTAAATACTCTTTAAAAGAAAAAAAACTACAAGTAAACAAGTACAGCAGTTGCTATTCTGTTACATGATGCGGTTGGCGACTCAGAATATATATCTCAAACAATGGTGCTCTCTGTAAGTGGAAGCCTGATATTTCTGTCACATATATGAATTCTTTAATTCCCTTGAAAGAAGAATCTGATTAGAGCTGTCTTTCAATTTCCTGACACAGGCAGCCCACTAACCTAATTACCCATGATTCCCAGTGGGAGCTTATCCATCCCAGCAAACATTGGGAGATCATTATATGGTTGCCAGGTCAAAATAAAATCTAATTTCTTTAAATGGCATTTTTCAATCCGCATTGATAATTACCAAAAGGCAAAATATACAGGTACGTGTAATAAGTAAGTCTGGATGAAGAGATCAATGCATTTTTATATTTTTGGTTCAGCTCATTCATGGAATAAAGTACTTTCAATAATGAATTTACTTTATCATAGGTCTGACTATTTCAGAGCCATATAATCACATGGAATTGTGGGCATTTTCAAGTACAGGTTTTTATACTGTTATTAATATTTTTAAAGGAAACTATTCAGCAAGAAGGAATGCATAAGATTTAAATGTAGAGAAAGAATGCTTTCATTGTTAGCACAGAGGCAACAAAGCATGGTAAGGCACGGGCAGAAGTAATTCTAGCATACAGATAATACAACATGTCTGAAGTATCTATAGCAAAAGCAGTATGGAAGGGGTTCCCAATATAGGACATTTATTGGTTCTAGTCAGCATTCATTTCTCTGAAGTTGACACTGTACAATAAAAAATAATTTGTGTTGAACTTTTCATATTTGTATTTAATAATGTTATCTTTGTGTAGTAAAGCACCTTGTGATCATACAATTTATGGAATATGCAATATAAAATAAAGATACACAGTTAAATTCAGGACATTACAAAGCTGATGGATCACACGAAGACACTGTATGTAAATGATTTTTTAACACATGGATTTATACAAAGTTTTAAACATACTTGGTGTGTTTATGTCAAGCCTTTCCAAAGACAAAAAGAAACAAATGTGGGATTAGATAGCAAACAGGTGCCTGCTCATCACAATTCACTATTACTCTCTTTTAAGTTACCTGGAGTGAATTTGTACATTTTTTTATATATAATTTGTCATTTTTCAATAATTCTTAAATGATGATGAGATAAATTCCACTATGTATTAAGAAATTCCCATTCTCATGTGGGCTGTTTTTATTTCTCAAATATGAAATAACTCACATACAATGAAAAGAACAAGTCTTTGTAATTAGAGACAGATGAACAAAACAAAATAATTACAGTGATCCCTCGCTATATCGCGCTTCGACTTTCACGGCTTCACTCCATCGCGGATTTTAAATGTAAGCATATCTAAATATATTTCACGGATTTTTCACTGGTTCACAGATTTCTGCGGACAATGGGTCTTTTAATTTATGCTACATGCTTCCTCAGTTTGTTTGCCCAGTTGATTTCATACAAGGGACGCTATTGGCGGATGGCTTAGAAGCTACCCAATCAGAGCATGTATTACATATTAAATAAAACTCCTCAATGATATACGATATGCTTCCCGTGCAGTGCTTGATTGTTTGCTTTTCTCTATCTCTCTCACTCTCTCTGCCTAACGGAGGGGATGTGAGCAGAGGGGCTGTTTGCACAGAGGCTGTTTGTCTAGAGGATACGGACGCTCCTCTAAAAAATGCCACTTTATCGCGGTGCTTCGGCATACTTAAAAGCCCAAAAGCACGTATTTATTTTTTGATTGTTTGCTTTTTTCTCGCTCTTTCTCTCTGACATTCTCTGCTCCTGACACGCATTCTTTGAAGAGGAAGATATGTTTGCATTCTTTTAATTGTGAGAAAGAACTGTCATCTCTGTCTTGTCATGGAGCACAGTTTAAACTTTTGACTAAAGGGTGTTATTTCATGTCTAGAGGGCTCTAATAATGTTAACAGTGTGGGAGAGTTTATAAGGGCTTAAAATATATAAAAATAACCATACAAACATATGGTTTCTACTTCGCGGATTTTCACCTATCGCGGGGGGTTCTGGAACGCAACCCCCCCGATCGAGGAGTGATTACTGTATATAAAATAGTAGTGATTATGGCTACACCAGCCCGATATAGACCATCACCTCAAAGACTGTGAATGTAGATATATCTAACCTCCCTGTCCTCAATTTGCAGATGTACACTAGTTCTCACAATGGTGTGCAGCATTCTACACAACCATTGGCATAAAGGATGCCTCAACGACACACCTCTGAACCCAATGGGCCCCCTCATCAGACCTCCACAAAGCCTGACAGAAAAACATATATCTAATATTTTAAAATAGAAATAAATATATGTGCATTTGTAGACTAAACAATATAGTGAGAAACTCGTGTGTCA
Organism: Polypterus senegalus; assembly: GCF_016835505.1. Taxonomy (NCBI): domain Eukaryota; kingdom Metazoa; phylum Chordata; class Cladistia; order Polypteriformes; family Polypteridae; genus Polypterus; species Polypterus senegalus. The sequence goes on along the minus strand of NC_053171.1, from coordinate 38,710,447 downwards.
CATCATGTGATATCAAAGGCAACTGACCAATGGGCATGACAATACCTGAAATCAGTATAAGATAGCTGGTATACAAAGAAGAGCTCCATCAAGACAAGTAGAAAACATGCTATACAGCAATTCTCACAAAAAGTAACATCTTTGGTTAAACCGTCTTTGTAAGAGGGAGCTGGTGAAATGCTCCTAGTGTCATAAACAGAGCAGACAAATTCAGGGGAATCTATCATCACTGCAAGCTCAAAAGAAAAGGTTTACTCTCTTTGTCATCTTTGCCCACGTCCTGCCATTGCAGATGACCATAAGCTTATTAATGAGTATGTGCAGAAAGACCTGCCAATCCCACACCCAGGCAGATACAATGATTTCAGTATTTGAACAAAAATAAATAAATAAAATAAATAAATAAATAAATAAAATAAATAAAGGTGTCAGAGCCTGGTCCGCATTGCCGGCAGTAAGTCAAGCCCGTTTCCAGTGAGAGTTGGACTCCGCCAGGGCTGCCCTTTGTCACCAATTCTGTTCATAACTTTTATGGACAGAATTTCTAGGCGCAGCCAGGTTGTTGAAGGGGTCCTGTTTGGTGGACTCACGATTGGGTCACTGCTTTTTGCAGATGATGTTGTCCTGTTTGCTTCATCAGGCCGTGATCTTCAGCTCTCTCTGGATCGGTTCGCAGCTGAGTGTGAAGCGGCTGGGATGAGAATCAGCACCTCCAAATCCGAGACCATGGTCCTCAGCCGGAGAAGGGTGGAGTGCCCTCTCAGGGTTGGGGGAGAGATCCTGCCCCAAGTGGAGGAGTTCAAGTATCTCGGGGTCTTGTTCACGAGTGAGGGAAGAATGGAGCGTGAGATCGACAGGCGGATCGGTGCGGCATCCGCAGTGATGCGGGCTCTGCATCGGCCTGTCGTGGTGAAAAAGGGGCTGAGCCGTAAGGCAAAGCTCTCAATTTACCAGTCGATCTACGCTCCTACCCTCACCTATGGTCATGAGCTATGGGTAGTGACCGAAAGAACGAGATCGCGAATTCAAGCGGCTGAAATGAGTTTCCTCCGCAGGGAGTCAGGAGTCAGATGAGGTGGCTCAGGCATCTGATCAGGAAGAGGCCCCGGGAAGACCCAGGACACGCTGAAGGGACTATGTCTCCCGGCTGGCCTGGGAACGCCTTGGGATTCTCCCGGAAGAGCTGGAAGAAGTGGCCAGGGAGAGGGAAGTCTGGGCCTCTCTGCTTAAGCTGCTGCCCCCGCGACCCAACCTCGGATAAGCGGAAGAAGATGGATGGATGGATAGATAAATAAAAGCACTGGACTCTCAAAATGTTTCATTATTATTAGTATAACAAACAATGAGAAGGAGGGACTGAGGCATACACAGGACACCTTTTAAACCCAATGACAGGTGTGTTTATTGAATAATGACAAATCATACCTTTGTGACCCTTAATGGCCTTAGTCACACTTTCTGCTGTTAGCAGCCATGGAAAATGCCTCATGAAATAACAAAATGTACTTGACATAGCTACGCTCATGCTGTTCCCCCATTGCGTAGCATGGCCAAGATGTCTGATCATCATTGTCACTCTTGTGCTATTTCTTTCTCTGTAATCCACCAAAGACCAGCTGCTATCTTTTGCATGCTATTTATCCTGTCCCCCGAAAGTCTCCACCTGTATTCTTGAATCTTGGCTTGAAGAATGTATCTTGAACCTTCCTGAAACTGAGGAATGCAATTAGAGCAATCAGAGATCCAGCCCTGGTCATCTTCTAGATAATCTACTGACTGCTACACTATTTAATGCCTAAGTTAAAATAAACTGGCCCTCCACCGCATGCGTTTCATTTAATTTTGTCTCAGAAAAACTGTATATTTGAATAGTTTCTGACTTCAACTGAGAGGCAGATGGGTTTAAATTAATTATTTTTTTAGGGAGTAGGGGACCTACAAATTTTGTACTACAACAGTACCCACAATAACAGTGCTACAAGTGAAATCTGATTCTATATGTTAATTTATGAGGAAAGCAGATGTGAATTTTCCATTTGTCCATTTTGTGTTCTGCCATGCTGCATGTTTCCTGATGTTCTGGGATTTGTTGCTCTTTGGCCTCTGTTCAGGGGTTGGTTACAGCTGTTCACAGGATACCTGCTATCACCCAATAGTCATCCACTAACAAACTCATTGTAATAACCTGGCCTCATGGCAAACATGACAAAGATGCCCAGGTTAATGTATTGTGAAAATCTGAACCTTCATGAAACTGTGGAATGCATCAATTGGTGCAATCTGTGATACAGGTTGCTGTCAATCAGAGATCCAGCCCTGCAAGCCTCGTTGCATTAACATACATATAATGTTCTGGGCAATTGCAAATCACCGCACTGTTCAATGCTGATAGTGTTTACAGCAGGTATGACTAGGCTGCTAGACACTAGGAGTATAAACTGGTATCACTTACAGCCCAACAGCTAACTTTAAATAATATAAAAGTGTTGAATTTTTGAGGCGGTATCTGGATACATAGACTGAATTCAATGGATAATTCTCTGTGGTGGTGTTCATTATTGTAGCCATACTATCTCTCTCCAAACTGTGTAAACAACCTATAACTGTCTTTCCCTAGCTGTAACCTTAGAACACAGATTCTGCAAAACTTTAAAAAAACTGAAATTGTAACAATTTACAATACTGCAAGATTTACCCAGTTTAATAAGTACTTACTGATGGATCAGTGGGTCACAGAGGATGCAGATTACAAAGGATTTAAAGTGCTATTAGTTGCAACGGGTTTTGAAAAACACAAGTAAATTAATGGACTTTATGATGTTTTTAGCTTTCAGTGTTTGTGGGAAACTTACCCCAAATGGCAAATACTGTAAATATTTTCTGAATAAAAAATGTCAGTATTTGAAAAAAAAAAAAAACATGTTTCTTATATATGCTGACATAGCTGCTATTCTGAGTTGTGTTATAATTACTAGTTCTTTAAAACCAGTGAAAATCTAAACAGAGCATACTTGAATACCAATGCAAAAAATACAGTGAACATTCCTGATGTAAAAACACACCATTTTAAACAGGGACCTACATTGTATAGTATTATTTACTAAAGTATATAGATAAGACTATTCAAGTTAGCAGCATAGAAAGTTCAGTCATCGGTCAGTCATTTTCCAACCCGCTATATCCTAACATAGGGTCACGGGGTTCGCTGGAGCCAATCCCAGCCAGAATAGGGCACCAGCCCACCGCAGGGCACACTAGGGACAATTTAAGATCGCCAATGCACCTAACCTGCATGTCTTTGGACTGTGGGAGGAAACCGGAGCACCTGGAGGAAACCCATGCAGACACAGGGAGAACATGCAAACTCCACGCAGGGAGGACCCGGGAAGCGAACCCAGGTCTCCTTACTGTGAGGTAGTAATAATATAAAAGAAAATGAAAGTTAATTCCAAGCGGAAAAGCAAACAAAAGAAATCTAGAAACACAATATTTTCACAACTAAGACACAACACTTAATTGCTTTGAAACCAAATGAATTGTACTTTAATCATGGAATTAATTTTCCACCTGATTTTTGTATTATCTATCTTGAACCTTGACATTATGGTGTCATACACTCACCAGCCACTTTATTAGTTACACCTGTTCGACTGCTTGTTAACACAAATATCTAATCAGCCAATCACATGGAAGAAGTTCAATACATTTTGGCATGTAGACATTGTTAAGACAACCTGTTGAAGTTCAAACCAAGCAATAGAATGGGAATGAAAGATGATTTAAGTGACTTTGAACATTTCATAGTTGTTTGTGCCAGAACAGCTAGTCTGAGTATTTCATGAATTGCTGATCTACTAATTTGTACAGGCTCACTAAAATTGGACAACAGATTATAAAAATGTGATGAGTCTCGATTTCCGCTACAATATTCTGGTGGTAGGGTCAGAATTTGGGATCAACAACATGAAAGAATGGATCCAACCTGCCTTCTATCAATGCTCAGGCTGGTGGGGGATATTATCTTGGCACACTTTGGGCCCCTTGGTGCCAAGAGAGCATCATTTAAATGCCACGGCCTACCTGAGTACTGTTGCTGACTATGCCTATCCCTATATATCAGCTGTGTACCCATCTTTTGATGGCTACTTCCAGAAGGATAACACACAAAGCTCAAATCATCTCAAACTGGTTTCTTGAACATTACAAGGAGTTCCCTGTACTCAAATGATCTCCAGCCACCAGATCTCAATCCAGTAAAGCACATTTGGGATGTTGCAGAACGAGAGATTCACATTATGGATGTGCAGCCAACAAATCTGCAGTCACAGTGTTATGCAATCTTATCAATATGGACCAAATTCCTAAGAAATGTTTCCAGCACCTTGTTTAATCCAAGCCACAAAGAATTATGGCAGTTCTGAAGGAAAAAAGAGGGTCCAACCCGGTACTAGAAAGGTGGCCAGGGAGTGTATGTAGATTTCAAAAAAACCCAATTAATTTGTATAGGTGACTAGACTACTGTAATTTCTTAAGGGTATGCAAATTATTTAATTACTTTTCTACAGTTATTTCATAACATTTTAGCAAAGTTCATCTCTAGATTTGGGAGGTATCATCCTATATCTCATAGTTCTTAGAGCTCTTTATTGACATTCAGTTAACTTTAATGCTTATTTTAAACATTTTACAGTAAATCTCTACATTGTCTTCCAGTTAAGTATGATTTAGAGATTATTTATTAATTATCCTTTTTGTTTTATTCTTAAAATTCCAAGGAAAAATACCATAATTTCTAGTTACATTGAATCCAAACTGATGAATCATCTAACTGCCAAAACAAATGATGACTTATTAGTGTGATGCATTTACATTAAGGCTGAAAGACTTTAGCATAGTCTACACATGGTAGAGCTGCTGTTGCTGATGTTCATATTGTTTTTTAAAATGTTGACAAATACTGTAATCTTTTCCATTCTCCTTCCTTTTTCAGCATCTTGCTCTTAGATGTGGTACCACTAATACTATGACAAAGTTAATATTACCGGCACTGAAAGATGGCTTCAGAATAAATAAGAAAAGGCTGACATTGTTTATGACAGACCCAGCATTAGATCTATAACATATTCTAAAAACGTATAAATGATCTAGCACGTAGTGTATTATACAGTGGAAAGAGGAATAAAATACCAAATTAACCTAGATTAGACAGATTTTGTTGTTGCCTTTGTCTAAAGACTTATATCCTAAGGATTTATTTTTATCCTGGAATTGTAAAGCTCAGAATACTATTTTCTTTACCTGTATCACCAAATGACCTTTGCTTAATGTGCTATCTACATTACCATTTATTTAAATTATCATTTTAAGATTTGTGACAATTTAAATTATAATAAATTATTTTTTGTGCTTTATTTGACAATCACCAAAAAATTCATTCATCCACTTCTGAAGTGAATTAATGACGTTTGGGCTGGCAAAGTGAGAAACCAATCTTGGATTGGGTGCCAGGCCTTTAAAGGGTACACATTCGCTCACACTGTGCCATTTTAATGCCATCAATTAAGATAACATGCATGTGTTTGGTACATAGTAATAAAATTCATATGCAAATTCCAAGCTGGCAGTGACTGGCCTAAAATTCCAACCTGCAATAGGACTTTAGGGCTAGCTACAACACTATCAATTATCAACTGGAATTACACTATATAAAATATATTTATTTCAGTTACGCAAATGCCAAAACATCCAAGCCTACTTAACCGTTAGGAAGCTAGGGAAAACTAAAGTCTACTTCAGCTACTGACAGTGGAGAAATCATGTTTCATATTTCAAATTCAAGTTCATGTTGACGTTTACTGTCATATTTACAATGAATTTCTTATTTGCATGCCCTCCTCAGACAACTGGAAGTGATACAATACCAATAACAGCCAAAAAAAATGTCAACAACATGCACAGAATGCAACATACCTATACAGTATACCATGTAGAGTACAAGATTTATTCATTGCTATGAGTAACCATATCTGACACTACAGGAAAGCTAAGGTCTTTAATAATACTGTTTGCTTTTCTTAGACAGCATGTGTTGCATATGCCATATGTCTTGAACAGAAGGCAGCTGTGAACCAGTAATGTTCTATGTTGTCCTTACCACACTCTGTCATGCTTTACAGTCCTGAACTGACCAGATGCCAGAACAGGATGTTATGCAGCCACTGACCTTGGACTCCACTGTGCACCTATAGAAGTGAGTAAACATAGATTATGACATTTAGATTATCCTTAGATGCTTAAGGAAGTAAAGGCACTGGTTACCTTCTTGACTACAATTGAGATGAGTTGCACTACTTCGGGTCAACAGTGATGGTTACGTCAAGAAAATTAAAGCTGTTGACCCACTCAGGTGCATCTTATCCAGTACAGGAGGCAGTGTGGTCTGCCTTCTGATCCTTCATGTCTATGACCAACTGGTTGGTACTGGTGACATTTAGGAGATATAATTCTTCTGGAATTACTGTGTCAGAAGGCAAATCTCTTTGTACAACATCATATCGTAATCAGGCCTAAGACTGTGGTGTAATCAGAAAATTTAATGACACACTAGGAGCAGTATTTGGACATGCAAATATAGATGATCAAGGAGTACAATAAGAGAGTCAGCACACCCTACTGGGTGCCTGTGCTGAGGATCTGCATTGAGGAAGAGATGCTTACAATTTGTACATGTTGCAGTCTGCTTGTTACAAAGTCCAAAATACACTTACAGAGTATAATACTAAATTCCAAGCCTAGGAGTTTCTGATTAGGGTTGATGGTACAACAGTGTTAAATTCTGAGCTGTAGTTTATAAACAGTACTCTTGCCCAGCAGTTTGTATTATCAACAGATGCCAGAATTGTTGTAATTGTTTGGTATATGGGATAATCTGCTGACCAGAAGTGACAATGGAGGGTGAGTGCTTATATATTCTTTGACACAAAAATAATTGTCTTTTTGAAGCAGGTTGTGCCACAAACTTTCTCACTTACATACTAAAGATGGTATTGAAAATGACAGCTAATTGGTTGCTACAGGTTTTTAAAACATGTTCTGAAATTCCTTCTGGACTAGACGCTCTACTCATTTAATAATCTTACTTAAAACCTCCACAGAAACACAAAAGGATAAATTTTGTGGTGCTGCAAGCAATCACTTGTGTGGTACTTTGTTACTGTAGTCAAAAGTAGATGTAGAAAGCATTAAATTTATCTGGGAGAGAAAATGTGGATGAGACTGGATGAGGCTTTAGTTAACTTGTAAGTATCACTAAATCCTGCCAAAGTTTACATATACATATAATGACTGTTCCCATCTTATCTCTGTACTGACTATTACCAACTTTAGTTGCTTTCCCGAGTTTGTACCTGCACTTTTCATATTGTATACTGGAAGACGTGACTTCAAAAAATGAATGGGTTAATTGATGCATGAATAGACTCCAACCCAAAGAAATTGCTATATTGTGTAATAGAATGTGATGGGTTTCCTGGTAGTCAGGAGAACTACAGGCAGGAAGTTTACAGCACAAAATGTTAAGGCATCATGAAGACATTGCAAGAAAAGAAGCAAGAGCTGGCAGTGACATCTTATGTTGTTTTGCTAGTATAAATAGATGAGTATGAATAAAGGTCAATACTCTCTGTATAATAGATGCCACAAAAGGGAAACTAGACTAGGGATCTGCACAAAATAAAGACAGTTGAAGCCTTTGTAGAAGCATGCAACACTTAACTGGGATGCTAAGCATTTGGGAGTGACATCTCTTATATAGAGATGGCACCATTGCTTGGTGCTAATGAACATAAGGTCCCAGATAGGACCGTATCCTGTACTTATGACCTGAAAGGTAGCTGGGAAGCTGTCTTGGAGTCCCAGATCTCTAAGGCTCAGCAGTACAGTGACACCAAGAACCATGAAAAGGTGCTAACCTGATGTCCCTGGAAGTGGCTTAAATTGACTCTGCAAAAAGGTTTAAAGATGCATCAAGGACAAAGGCATATTGCGTTTTGCTTTGAAATATGAGATGTTGCAACCGCTGAACAGACAAAAGAAGAAGATGCCAAGGACTGAACAAGAGAGAAAAATGGTGAAACAAAAGGCTTGGATGCAGTACTATGCCGGACAAGTCACCTTATCAAGTTAACAAAAACTTAAACAGTGGTCTCTATAGGCAGGCCCAGAGAGGCAGCAGAATTTTCCATTGTGTGGTGCGTTGTATGTCTCTTTTTGTTCATCCCATCCTTATGGTTATTTTGTAATAAATATATTACTTTTGTTTACTTTGGCTTCCTTGGTGTGATTCTGGGCAAGAAAAGCTATAACAAGAACACCTTTAACAATTACAGCAAACATTTAATTAATAACAGCTTAGTTACAATGAATGCCAGCTGACTGAGCAGGCCACAGAGAAAACACTGATCTGATGAACAGAGTTTATGTGTGTGACCAGTTATTCCAGATGGCCAAAACACTGCATGCTTGCTTTCACACGACAATGGCACGTGTTAAAAGTGCATTCACAGGAAATGACATAAAATGTAGTTTTAAAAGGAGTTTAAAAGCTCTGGCAGATGTCTAGCCAATTTTCTTTTTTTTTATAATGCCTGTGGGTGTGGAATGTCTGCTCTGACAGATTCTGCATGGAATTTACAGTATTACTAAAGAAGTTTACTGGACTAATCATTTTAATCCTTTCAATTTTTTACACACCAAGAAAATTACTTTAAAAAAAGCTCAAACAGCCACATAAAAGTGGCTTAGGCCTGATCCTGTTAAGTATTCTCCCAACATTTGGTGGGATAAAAAGTAGGCAAGCATCCTAAAACAGAAAGACAGCTGAAGTAGGCTTAGAAAAGTAGGTGAAACTGATCATAGAATTTCCCACGGCACTGAAGACTCAAGCTGAGTCCTCCAAACACTGATACTCCCTTAAGGACTGCGAAATTCTACCCAGTGGTGAGTGAAGACAGGCATTATTCTACATTTATATACATACACACATATGTATATATATATATATATATATATATATAAATATATAATTTTTTTTAATTTTATCATTTTCAGCTACTATTACTGTGAACACAGATTGCCATGTGGCGTTATGGAAAGTCATGTATTCCTTTCAAATAAATAGCATTAGACAGATAGGTCAGTAGAGCTTCATCTTCAGCTCAGTTGATTTTGTAAACCGATCCTTTGCTCATCCTCCAAGGAAGACAGAAGCCACTCTAATGTTCAGTTGTCCCCATGAATCGTATCTAGCAGTAAAATGACAGAACAGAGGGCTCTCAGCCTAATCAACAAACATTTTTCTTTTTTAGAGCCCGTGCTGTGACAGTACTGAGAAAGCACTAGCCATGTTATCAAATGTCAGCCTTCAAAGCAACCCTGTTTGAGGAAGGATTTGAGCAGAAGCGGGAAACGTTTGCGCAGGGATTAGCGCGGTCCTCCGGGTTCTGCCAGCTGACCCTGGGCTGTGCTTTCTATCCAAAAACAATAATAATCCCCTCTGGAGCAAACTCCTACAAAAGGGCCTGTCTTCACTCACTTTGTGACTCGGCCAGGCAGCTATTTTGGTCCCCCTCACCTGTTCAGGGTGTCTCTTTCTAGGGAATGTGTCAGAATGACTGGGATGGCTGGCAGTGCCAGGGGGAGCTTAAGGGGACCCTATTTTAGTTAGGAAAATCAGAAGACTGCATCCCGAGGCATGGCTCTGCTCTCCTTTCAAGGCTGCCGCTGCAGAACACAGTCAGCAATTTTTTAAAGAGTACTAGCTTCCAGAGCCAGGGTTCTAAGCTTGTGACACCATTTGTTTAATCACGGGGTGTGAAGAAAATATGGCCATTGCCGCTCACCCTCCATTCTTACAGTACAAGGTGCTGGAAAAGTTGAGTGAGGTCATCCCATTGCTGTGCAGGCTGTACTTACTGGGTTATCTGCCTAACAAAATGAATGTTTATGAGGAGTCTTGACTTTAGCTGCGCTCTTCATAAAGCAGTACTTAGTTGGATCATTTCTTTCATTAGAACAACATGCTAATTTATCAAGTGAAAATTCATATGAGTCAGAAATGTGTACATCTTCTTATATATAGCACAATGCTCTACATATAACTGCATTTTTCACAAGTAGGGTTCTGCCAATCTCAAAAGCAATGTTACTTGTTCACATGAAAATAAAGACAAAGTATTATTTGAAAAGAATGTACTTAGATTATCATGGTTAGTAAACTTACTTAGAATAGGTAAACGTTATCTGATAAAACACAAAGGATATGGGAATAAACACTTACTAGAGGACAGAAATGCTATGTTAACCTCATTTTGTGTTTTTATTTAAATCAATTATTCACAGATTCTGAAGCCTCCTCAATGCTGTTCAGGGTTTATTTATTTAGGAGTCTATTCCAGAAACAATGGGTATAAAGTTGAAAGCAACTCTAGACAGGGCACCAACTCTACTGCAAGCCCTGACTCAACTAAATAAGACCTTAATTTATTTCTTCTATTTTGGGGTGTACACTGATATACTGTGAGTAGAATATGTATTTCCAAAAACACCACATTTTTATACTGTAATAAGTTTACCATAAACAGTCCAACCAGCTAAATTCTTTTATACTAAGAGCCAATTCAAGGATTACTGTAGCCTGTCTATACCACCAACAAAACTCTTCCAAGTTACTATCCCAACTCTTTGTGCTAGATTTATAGTGCAGCTGTGTAACAGGCTCTGGATGAACCCAGGCCTCAGGAAAGCATTTATAGTATATCCATGTCTATCGTACAGTATACTATCAAGACAGAGTGGAAAATGACACCAAAGATATGGAAGGAATACTATATATGTGTGTCTCACTAGGTACTTACAATTGGACCAGTTCTTTTTGACTTTTAATATTGTATTGTGGTAAAATAAAAACAAACTGTTGCCGTCTATGCAACCAAAGCTCAACAATGAACTAATAAGAAAGTGAAGGAGTGAGTAAAATTAAATCAAATTGTTTTATATAAAGTGTAGATAACAATACACATTTTCTGATAAGGTACCAACAAAACTCCTGTATTGAAATTTTGTTCTTTAAAATTAAAAACACATGATTTAGAATATAGACATTATTGAGTGTTATTAAACAATAATCATGAACTATTAAGTTTTACAGTATTTTGCAAGACACTCAGTCTATCCATTCATCCATCCATTATCTAACCTGCTATATCCTAACTACAGGGTCCCAGGGGTCTGTTGGAGCCAATCCCAGCCAACACAGGGTGCAAGGCAGGAAACAAACCCCAGGCAGGGCACCAGCCCACCGTAGGATACTGAGTCTATTAAAGTTAATTTCAAAAAAGGCAAATTTTGAACAGATGAGAAAAAGTTTAATGCAATAAACTGGAAAAATAGTGAGATGTAGAAAAGCAATAGGTCAGCATAATTATGTATCAAAAATTATTATAATTGTGTTGGCTTGGAAAACGTCCTACTATCATAATCCTAACCCATCAAAAATCTATATGCCTCCAGCCTTAACATTTGCTCTCAAGAAAGCACCATGAAGGCTGGTACTCAACCACTTCAGATTCCAGAAGAAAACAGAACTGGACCCCTTGCACTTAGCCTTTTAGACACACAATGGGCTGGATGATGCCACCTGGCCTACACCTAAAAGGATAGAGCAAGAAGCTAGTGTCTTTAACTGGGGCATGAGCTGATGCCCTCTTACTGTCTTGAGCTACTGGCCTTTAAAAAACTGGACTTCCTGTTTACCCTGTACACATCAGAAATAATGTACAATTCTGAGAAATACCACCTGATGAAATTCGCTGGGAATGATGAGGAAGAGGGATACATAATACTTTAGGATAACTATTAGGTTGAATCATATGCAGCTCAGCATTCCTAAAACCAAAAAAATAAAGGTTGTATTCCTCCTTCTGGGAAGATGAAACTGAAGTGGATGTTCTGGAAGTAGCAACAGTAAAAGGATGGCTGAGCTTCTGGTTAACAAAAGGAATTTCTCACATTTTCCACTCCTCATGACAACTTAGTCAACCTGTGGTGCACATTTAGTGCATGGCCGATTTATTTTAATACAAATGAAATATCTTGGTTTATCAGTTAAACCTTCAATCTTTATATATTTGTATCTGTTACATATTCCACTCTTGTAAGCTGCTTTAAGTAACACATATGCAATAACAATTTCAACATTCCAGATCAGAATTGTGCTCAGCATACTGTATGTCCTTGAATTTTAAAACATTTAATTGCACAGGATTTTACTTTGAAATCTATCAGTACATACTGCCTTTGCAATCTATCTATCTATCTATCTATCTATTGTCGACGTGGCCCTCACACATACAGGCGGACATGTTGTTTCACCCACAAACACGTTTATTTACAAATATTTACAAGTCTTCTGTGCACACACAAAACCCCCCAAAGTCCTGGCCAAACAACACCTTTCTTCGGGCCGCTTCTACTCTCTTCTCCTGCCTTGTCCTGCCTCCACCCGACTCCAGCCTCGAATGAAGGGAGGCGGCCCCTTTAATCCACACCCGGATGTGTTCCAGGTGTTCCCTGGCAATCACCCACCGACACACCCCCGATGTGGCGGAAGTGCTGGGTGTACTCCCGGAAGCTCTCCGGGTGTCCCTTCTTCTCTTCCCCCCAGCACTTCCTGGTGTGTCGGAAGTGCTGAGGTCCAGGGTTCCCAAGGCATCGGGGCTCCCCCTGGTGGTGACCATGGGACCCTACAGGTTTGGGCTTCCAAACCCTCTACCCGTGGCCCCCAAAGCAACCAGGGTGGTGGCCCCCAAGTGATCCAGGGCGGACGTAGACCCTCTTCCAGTCCTTCAGGGCGTCCCGGCCGGGTCGTCGCCCCTGGCATCCCTGACACTATCTATCTATCTATCTATCTATCTATCTATCTATCTATCTATCTATCTAGAAGATAAGTAGATGGATAATTAAATTAAATGTTTACTGGATAAGTGGATTATTTCCAAATAAACAATATATATTTTTAAACATATTTATTGAAGACAGAAACAATGTTATCTGTAAGCTTAAGAACATACAGTACAACAGCAAATTTCCTTCATTAATTTAGCACTAAGTTTTGAGCTGGGGCCAATGCTTAATCCATCTGCACTGAGCGCAAAGAAAGTAGCAATCCTGAATGGGAGCAAGACCATCACAGGGAACATTCCTGCATATGCCCAAACTAAATAAATTTACAGTTACCAGTTAATTTTACATACTCATCTTTGGAATATGGGAGGTGGAAACATAGTACCCAGGAAAAAATCCACAAAGACACGGAGAGTATATGAGCACTCTAAACAGAGAGTGACCAGACCAGGATGCAAACACAGCTAGCAGCACTAACCACTGCACCAGTACGCCAGTCTTTATAAACGACAGTTTCAGAAAAGTAAAATATACAAATAAGGAACTGCCCTACTTTTTTAAGAAGCTGCTGGGAATAATTCTGATCAAATAATTTAGAGAATATTGAGGGTAATACTCTATAAAGAATAATGACTAAAAATATCATAACTAGAAAATATTTACTCTCAAGTTCAAACAGACTCAATAGATAATTTACAAAAATTATTAACGACAATTTTACAGAAGGCACTATACCCTGGGCAAATCCCTAAAGACGGAATGCTAGTAAACATTTACTGTTACTGGAAAACAGGTCATATCAACCAATTAGCAGTGAGTTAACTAACTTGGTATCAAATTTAAATTAATTGTACACAAAATAGTGCTGAATTGTTAACCGTCAGATTATCCAGCTCTAGACATTGGAAGATAAAATGGTGACACTGAAGAAGTAATTTATGAAGAGAAAAGGCATGATGAATGAATGCTTTTACTTTAAAAGAACTTGTTCCAAAAGGTCAGGGGGACACAATTGTAGGTTGGCTAAGATTTAAATTTTACACAAATATTAGAAAACATTTGCTTGTGAAAAGAAATACAGATATAAGTAGCACAGTCATTTGCAGTGTACCACCATAGGGATCTTTAAATTTGCCATAATGTTATAAATATCAGGTATATAGGCAAAGATGACCTATTGTGTCCTTTTATTATCAAAGCTTTTTAATTTTCTTATATGAGGTATAGATAAAAGGAAATCCATCTGCTGGAGATGGAACTGACTATGACAGTTCATGAAAAAGAATAATTTTATATCTAGTCAGACAGTTAGAAAAAAATCTTAGTAAGTCAATCTGGCAATTTACCAAAAGCACAATCATCATTAAATAGAAACCCCAACAGTACCATCCCTCTATCCCATCTTCAGATGGTAAAAATATTGGCTGTGCACTGTGCACCACATTGCTAAATGCATATTATATTGATACACTGAAATGTATTAAAAACAAACATTTTAAGTAAGGTTTATTAATGGGACTTATGCTTGAACAGTGGTCACCTCTCCTGCCTCTGCTAAATTTTGTTGTCCTTATGAAGTCAGCATGTTCTTCCCATACCTGAGTGTGTTTTTTTCAGATCACTCCAGTATTGCTCGAACAGTCCAAACCCATGAAACCAAGGTTAGCTGTAACTCTAAATGTCCTATAAGAGGACAACATGTTTTAAATGAATTGTGTCAGGTCATTACAGGATGAGTGTATCTTGTGATAACCTGACATCTTAACAAGAGTAGCTTCCTTCTTTGCACACACAGCAGCCCAAGATGAGTTCCAGCCCACTGCGACCCTGTACTGGACAGATCAGGTTTGAGAATTAATGCATGCATGGTTTACTAATGGAATGCAGTTATTGTAAATATGCAAAAATACAAAAGACTTCTTTCAATTCTCAAACTACCCTATAGTAATATACTGTAGGTCCTTACAGGCTGGAAACTGAAAGCTGATTTTTTATTATTGCTGATGCCTGTAACCTTTGTGTAACTTGGTTGAGTACCTTGTATCTGAGGAGTTCTGTGAACTGTGAAATCAGGGATTAGGTCCTGATTTAAAATATTACAAGAGTATCTTTTAAAATACCTTCTGAATTTTCAGGTGGCATATTCCTAGTCTTATATCAATAGCCTAAATACCATAGATTGGTGTAAAACGTTAAATCAGCTGTGAGCTTACTTGCAAACATTCTTACTACAGACTCTAGGAGAATCTGGGCATTAATAAAATATTCAATCAGTATGCAGTCACAATTAACACAAATAGGAAATATATGTTAGTATTTTTGTGCCACATACAGTACTTCTGTGGACAAGAGCTTCTCTGAGTCATGCTTACCACCTAAGGTATAGTATAAGCAGATTACATGACTGAAAAAGTAAATAATTAGTAAAACTCAAATGGACTGTGAAAATTTTTTAAACTTTTCAGATTTGTCTGAGGGATTTTCCAGTAGAAGGATTTTTTTCCATGTTTATTTTCCTTCAATAGAAGTATATTCAGTAAATAGTACTGTGTTGCTTGTCAAGTGTGGAGCCTGTGATTGCTGTCACTGTCTTGCCTCTGTCTCCCATTAGGAGTGATTTATTGTTGAAGTAAGGGGTTGTAATGCAACAGCTCAGCTAATCCCCCTGTTCATCAAAACATGTGTTAACGCCTGTTGCAATTCCCTCACCTGTCTGACCATAGAACAGACGCAGGCGCCTGCTTAAAAGCCTTTCTTGGGGGTTGGGAACATCTGATTATGCTTGTGAGAAATCTTAATTTAAACTGTTTCTAAATTAATAAATTACTAACTACTGTATCATTAGTGGGGTTTTCTGTTATCATATTGTACATACTTGTTGAACAAAACTCTCCTACATAATACAAAATTAAGTTGATGGACTAAGCCTGTTTAAATTACACAGAATAAAATAGTTATTATCAATTTACACTTTATGTTCTGTATTATGGCCCACTCTCTAATTCATCATATTACACATGCTCAATAATCTGAAATACTTTACTATTGCAAATAATCTTTTCATGCCAGCCTCATTCACAATATACAAAAAAGAGTTTAAAGTCCTTGATATCCCAAACCTCTACCCTGCACTACCTATAAAATATATTTCTGTACCAAGAAATCAAAATTTGTCTGTTCATATTGCCTAATGAGCAATTAGTTTCTTCTTTCTGCAGTTTATTCTAATATGTTGACCCATTTCAGTATATGTTGAACTTTGAAAGTTGTAAATACTGTAATTATGTACCTTTTTATCAAAATGTTAAACAAAAGTAAGAAACAGACATAAACACACACACACACTCTCACTGCAGCTTTTCCATGAGAATCTCCTCTAAGGTGTGCACATTAGCTCTGGAAATCTTGCCTCTGACAAAATCCCAGGACTTTGCTTTGATCCCAGTCAATAGATCAGAGAACAGGCATACAACCTTTTGACATGAATCAGATTCTTTTCTTGATTGCTTCTCCTTTCTAGTCTTGCACAGGAGCTCAGAGGTTTTCAGCTCACAAGATACTTTAAAAGCCTGTTTATTATGAACTGTTTACAGTCTTAGAAACATAAATGTCTAAGAGACATACATAAAATGGAACATACTATATTTGTTTAAGTGTGCAAATAGCTACTCTCCTTAGAAAATAATGGATTAAGGATTTGGTGCGCCAGGAGGGTAGGGTGACCTTTTGCTTTAAGTAATAATCACAGAAGACACTCTGCCATGTCAGGACTTATTCTTAAATAATATACAATTTCTAACTTTCTCCAGTTGTGCTTTCTTCATTTATTATTCTCCTCCAGTCAGTCACAGACTTGACTTTTCTTAATGTTTTCCATCAAGGCGAGTTTATACTGATGTTACACTACACCACATAACAAGGTGACAAATGCAAAGTCATGAGGGACATCACAGAAAGGACACTGTCAAAGAGAGCTTCTCTGAAGTGTAATCTTATTAAATGTAGTAAGTGTGCAGATTGGAAATCTTTAATGTTCATGATTAACTGCACCCTGCACTGAATACAGAAAATTAATTATTATTTTTTTTGTAATATTCAATATTTTAGGTCCAAAATAATAAAAGAAATGTATGCAAGAAAAGTAGTGTTTTAGAAATTAAAACAATATTGAATTTATATTGTGGTTAATTTCCAACAAATATTCAAATAATTCTCTTCAACGAGATATTATTTTTTTTCTAATACTAGTCTCAGCATTTCATATAAATGCTGGATTCAGGGATCCAGAACTTTAACTTGTGGGCAGCAAAATTGATGCATGGCTAAAGGTAAAGTCTATCCTGGTAGCAATGGAACCAACCTGGGATAGCATACAAGTCGACCATCTGGCACACTCATGCATACCACCACAATGTACAAACTTAGAATCACCAATGCAAACTTTCTAATAGCATTTCATTTGACTAGGAGCCAAATAATTCTAAACAATAACAGAACATAGTAACTCCACACAGAAGCTTCACATGTCAATAAGTTAACTGGGGTCTAAGCACTGAGAGGTGAAATAATACATTGTATGTCACTGCAGCGTCCTGTGATTGGTAAACTGGCTCTGAAAATCAGTCATGGAATTAACTGACATAATATCTTTCACCCAAATCCAATTTAGTATCAGAGGAGATAATTAACCAAATTCCATGTTTAATTCTGCCACTTTTGTCTACTTGCAAACAGGCAAAATAGTTATGATTACACTTTACTTTTCACAGAAATGTAAAACGATGTCTATTTTATTAAATTATGTAAGTTTATTTCCATTTATTTTTGATGAAGAGAATATTTCAAATACACTGAGTTTGGGAATTGCCAGTTTTGTGAAAACAAAACTTGAACAAGTCACTGTTAAAAATCCATGCATTGTGTTCATTGACAAACAGTATGGTTGTGTGTCTAAAACAATGTATCTCAAACACCATGTCCTTCAGAGTTTCATACCAAGCTTGTAAACAAGCATTCTTAATGTATTAAAAATCTACGTTATACTATACAACTGTAAAATGGTACATTGCTCTTAACTTTTTATAATGTTCTTTATTATGAGCGCTGCCACAAACACTAAAAGTAATATAAATAAAATGATCATAATGTAGAATTATATTATAACTCAAGAGTACCTGAAAATATTTTTAGGGAGAACATCTTCCAAACACCCTTATACAATGTAATCTCTGTAAGCTAAAGGTACATTTTTTAAATTTTTTACCAAAGGGAGTGTTTTACAACATATAACTTTATTCTTACAGCTTTTTCTAAAGTTAGAATAAAGTTTTCTCTGTGTTAAGGCAAAGATTTTTGGGTCCATTGCCTCTGGATTAGCTAGAGGTGAAATCACTGCCAGCTTTTAGAAATTAAATTGTTAACATTTGGCCTTCTGAGAGATTTTGGGACAAGCTGACTTAACTAGGGTACCAAATACAGTGTTTGAGGGCTTAAGTAAAGTTAAAATGAAAAATACTTTATTATCATTAAATTATATCTACTAAACTAAGTACATTAAATGCAATAATTATACCACAGAGGTGGAAAAATTTATTACATTTTAACCCATCATAGGTCATCACTTGATCCAATGTAGCAATGACACTTTTTGACCAGAAGCTTTTGAACAGTGCAAAAACAGAAAACGGAACTTACATGTGACTAATATAATCACCTGAACCTCTCAGAGGCCTGGTGATATTTAAAATGTGATTGCATTTAGCATAAACTGTATCTTGATAGGTGGCGCAGTGGGTAGTGCTGCTGCCTCGCAGTTAGGAGACCTGGGTTCGCTTCCTGGGTCCTCCCTGCGTGGAGTTTGCATGTTCTCCCAGTGTTTGTGCTCCGCTTTCCTCCCACAGTCCAAATACATGCAGGTTAGGTGCATTGGCGATTCTAAATTGTCTCTAGCGTGTGCTTGGTGTGTGGGCTGGTGCCCTGCCCAGGGTTTGTTTCCTGCCTTGCACCCTGTGTTGGCTGGGATTGGCTCCAGCCGACCCCCGTGACCCTGTAGTTAGGATATATAGCGGGTTGGATAATGGATGGATGGATGTATCTTGATAGCAGTTTGCTTAGAGCTACAAATATTGGCGACTTATAAAAGCTTCATGAAATGCTTAAATTTTCTTCAATCAATGTATATATAATTTATGGTGGAGTTTATACCAGAGTTGTGACAAATATAACACTTTGTCTTTCAAAATAAACTCAGAAAATGTAAACTGACAAATAGGTCCTGACATTTTCAACATTTGAAGAATTTTAGTAATATTTACTTTATGAGATTATTGCAAGACTATACAGTAGATAAATCTAATTTAAATTATCCTGTTTCTCTGTGTGAACAAATGAAAGCTAACATTTTTCTGAACAGTGAAATGTCATTAGAGTTTTTAAAGGGCATTCCATAATAATCACGTCTACTGTAAATAAATAAACACATTGGAAAAATCGAAATACAGGTATACTAGCTAATGTTACATTTTAACTTCAAGGTGGCTTTCTGCAGATGACCAGAAATGTAATAAACAGTCAGATCAAAGAACCTTTGTTTAAAATCATCTTCAAAATAAACTAATCTGTTTTCTTGGAAATTTTGTTGAAAATCATAGGGATCATATTGTTGATGATCTTTTTGCTGCATTTACAAATGAAAATTACTGCATACTTAAATCATTATTTGTATTATATGCAATGCACAATGTTTTGCTATTTGCTATGTAATCCATAAAAAAACAAGACAAGGTTACTTAAAACAAACTTGATTCATATAAAGAGATAGATTTTAATTTCCAAGACATACCATATTTTGGACATTTGTAGCATGAATTCAATTATTTTCCTTAATAAGGCAGTACAAAAAAAATTAAAACACAAACCTTTTTGTTCATGAATAAAAAAAAATTATGACAATTACAAAAAGCTGACCTTTTATTCATAGTGTAGAATTTAGTGCTTAAACATGCCTTACTCTAGATCACTTCACTGCTCATGAAGGAAGAGATCAATCTGAACAACCTTACATTAAACTAGTAGGATGTTGGCTGCATTTTGTAGTTTATACTGGGCCCACTTTTTGAAGTTCAATAACTTTCTTGTCAGATCTCAGTGGTTCTGATGTATAATTCAGCAAGTGTTGCCAATCTCATCTTTTTACTCTAAATAGGGTTCAGCTAACATCCAGAGAAGCAAATAAGACATATCATTACAATTTCTTAAGTCACAGAAGAATTTAATGCAATGCATAGTTTTTGGAAATTGCTTTTAATGTACAGTGATGTGATCATTTATACCATAACCAGGTTTGCAAACATTTAATCTAAATATAATTATTTCTTTTAATGATATATATGACATGGAAGCTAGTAAAATAAGTTTTTCCACATGAGCAGTAAATAAAAGTAACCTAAAACACAAAATGATTCAAGGTATATTTTGGAAGCATTACCCCCACACATACTGTAGAAGTAGTGCCTTCCATACCAACAAACTTTGTAGCCCGTTCTACATTGGTAGAATAGAATGTCCTGTGATGATCAATGTGAAATTCTACAAAAGTCAGCAACATGCTGCAGCTTCTTCAGAATCTACAAAAACCTGACCTAAAAGAGAATGATGCTTGATGAAGAATTGTATTTGCTAAGAGTTACAGCACAGTATGGAAAATCAGTGCCTCCTCACATTGTATAATGTGTTAATGTGCTATAAATGGTTGTAATTTAAAGATCTGTTACTATAAATATTTGTGCTATTGAGTAGATATAAAAAAAAGAAAATAATAAACATGGAGAATGATTTAACAGTAAAGTTTGAAAAGACTGGTGCTTAGTTCCAAATTCTATTGAAGTGTTTATATTTAAAATTCCATCCACCCATTCATTTTTTAACTTATTTATTCAGTTCAAGGTTATGGGAAGCAATACTCTATTGCAGCTATAGTGGGTGCAAGACAGAAACTAAAACTTGAAAAGGTTACCAGTTCATCACTGAGCACATCCTACACATCCACTCAGAGGTGGCACATTTCAAGTCTATAGTCAATCTAAGGAGAAAATATTCCTTAAAATGTTTGAGAATAACTGTGTATGCACAGTGTATATTTTAGTCAGTGTCCAAACTGTTGCTAATAATTGCTATATAACCGGTGCATCATAACAGAAAGTACTGAGTGCTAAAGAAAACATTTGGCAAGAAACAATAATGTGAGTCTTATAGCAAATGCAATACACCTCAAAGGAAAAGGTGCAGGTGCCTCAAAGTAAAGAGTGAGCTTCCTCCAGAAATCATCAAGTAAAGCAAAAGCACAAAAATAAGAAACAAAATTTCAAGCAACAAGAACATATTTTCATCGCAAAATCACCCTGCAAGATACATAAAAATATGTACTGCATAAGTACTCATTTTTTAAAATATGAATTTAGTTCTTTACAGCATTCAAATGTCAATAAATAATTAGCAACAGAGACCAGAAAGACAAAGTTCTTACTCTAAACTCCTAAGATTGCAGCTTTGATTTTTCTTACTTGGGTTTTGCTAAACAACTACAGTACAAAGCACATTCCTCTGGCACTTGATAATACAGCACAGTGAAGACTAATGTTGATAACAGTAATGAAGTATAATAAATATCTGACCCTGGGTCAGTCAGTTTCATTGCTGATTGGATTATATGCTTTGAGAATGTTATGTTATGCTGTGTTGTTCAATGATTAAAAAATAGCAAACAAATGTATACATATCTTTAGGAAATAATGCAAAAGTTAAAAAGTTAGGTAATTAAATTCCAGATTTCAGTATAATGAAGAAAAATTCTAAACTCTGCTTCACCCCTAGATTTTATAGTGTTTAGTTGTCCTTGCTCTGAACTATGACTTAATGGACATTCAGAAAAAGACAAGAAAAAACTAAATTGGCTGAAATGTGCACTTTTATTCTTTCCAATTAATAGGTTTTAGTTTGATGAAGGTCACCCTCAGTCATTTACAGATATTCACCAAGTGGTGCTTGTCCAAATACATATTCATCTTTTTAAATTTTTTTTAAAACTTGAATGCAATATACCTAAGGGTAACTCTTCAGATCTTCTGTCTAAGACTAATAGGCAAAAACGTCCTATGCCATTGGAGTGTCATATACAACATCAACAACTTTGGTCAATTTGTATGTTTTTCAACATTTCTGCAGAAGGTGGTATCTCTGTTATAACATTTTGTGACAGCACCTTTAAAATGATTTACATTTTTGTGATAACACTTTTAAAACTGTTTGCCTTTTTGCTTTATATTAAAAATGCTATATCTTTGAAAATGGGAAAATTCCTGGTCACTGTGAAAAAGATTTTTCTTTTATTTATATGGCAATTATTCTCTGTTCTTCTTTAGTGCTATTGGGTGTTCTTTTTTATTTCTTTTTTATGTAAATCAATATATCTACTTAAAACTAATGTGTTTTGATCTCTAAGCAAAAAAAGGAGACATCATATGTGAGTTTGTTTACACCTTATATCAGCAGTCTAGTGGGGGAAATCCTGTCTGGAAGAGGGTTTCATTTTCAAACAGAAATATGTCGCTGATGTCATCTTTTTGCTGTTTTTTTTTTTTTGGTCATTGGGTTGTATAGTTTTTAGTATAGCAGAAAGCCCATCTAAACAAGTTAAGAGTAGGGTAAAGATTCAAATGGAACAAGTTCTTGTTGAGAATTTAATTATTTTAAGCTATTAATTAATTTTTGACTATATTACATACTGAAACATTTATATAAAAATTGCTTAAATTAAAACAGCAAAAGAGAACCAATTTGTCGAGACTATTAAATAAATGAATGAATATACTATGTGTGTGTATATATTTTTTTTTTTTCACAAAATGTGATCTGATAATATAATTATAAAAAATCATTTTAATCCACAAAGCTACTTACTAAACTCACTTATTGTAACCAGAATGGCAGCCATTAAGCAAAATAGAAACTTGTCCTAGATATGTTGCCGATCCTATCTAAGCACTCTCAATCAAATCCAGGTAATTCACAGAGAATAATGGATATGAAAGAATATATTTGGACTGTGGGGATGCCTACAGTTCATAGAATAAATCCATGAAAACATGAAGAGAGTATTTAAGCACTGAATACAACTTTAGCTCAAACCTATATGTTATAAATTTGGTGAAATTAAAAATATAGTTATTTATAATGCAACTGTAAATGAAATAATTTATGTATTTATATATATATTTAAAATTAGTTTTATACATATGTATACACATATACATTGGAATTATAGAACAAAGGATTTTCATTAGCCTTACTTAAAACATGGAATAAATTTGATCATATGAAAGCTGTGTATTTTAAGTTTCTAATTTCTATAGTCTACAGGATGATTATCTGCTTGTTAGCTGTCTTTGTTTTCTTTATCTATATAGGCTTAGGTATGTTTCTCTCTAGTCAGACTGGCTCTTGTGGCATGCAACGTTCGCTTGATGCTGTCCAACAGATTTATTGAATAAACAACTATATATACACAGAACCCTCTGCAGAGTGACTTTTGAATATTTCATAACATAGATTGGCCTAAAACTGAGGTGGCAATTCAGTGAGGTGCTAAAAATCCGTCTATCTAATTAAACTTATTTAATCTATTTTTACATTATCCATATTTCATATATGGAGGAAATACAAGCCATACTGTTACAGTATGTACCATTAAACTAATACATAACACTCAGAAATCTAAAAGAAAAAAATGAAAATAATCTTTAGAGCCTATTATTATACATATATACTTTGTGTTTTTGTTATGGTTCTTTTACAAAACAAACAGTAGATCACATAATAGGAGAAGTTAAAACATCAAAAATAAAAATTAAAGCTCCTCTAGCCTTACCTTCAAAAGTATTTACTATGCTGACATGGAGAGATGGCTAACCCATTTGCCCACTAGTATCACAAAAAGCATCTGTTTTTCACCACTAGGCTATCTCTTTCAATCTCATAGCTTTAACACCATTACATTTTCCTTAACTAAACATCATGTACCAGAAGATCATCTTCATTTTTGCTAGCCCCTCATTTTCTCAACTTTCTTCAACTAAATAACTGAGAATCTCTGGCTTCTTAACAGAATACTTTCCATTCCTATTCATGATGACAATTACAATCTATATCTGCTATTTATGGAGGTTTAATTTCTGGGGCACCATGTATGCCATTATTTACTACCTACCCATTCTTATTTTATTGCTATTGTATTATCCATGTTTGACTCACCATAACTTGGCAGATGAAACTGCACTTCACCATACCTCTATTTGCAAAAGGATTTGCAAGCTTCCTTTTTAAAATGATTTCAAAAGATAAATATAATGAAGGTTATATTTCTCAGTTCTACCAAACAGTGTCACAGTGAGCTTTAAAGAGTGATCATGATGAAGTGACAGATACAGTATTTAAGTATGACCAGTGCTCTATTGTCTTTAAGAAATGAGTGGATTCTGCATAAAATATTCACAAAAACAATCTCTTATGAATTATTTATAATGTTACAAACATGTATTTTTAAATGTCTTTCATTTAATCATATGGAAAATAGTCTTGATGACTATTCATACTGTATAACAATGAACTTAACATTAATTAAAAACAAAGGCTAATCATTTCTTTCCTATTATTATTTTGCATACTTTTAATAAACTATAATGAAGCATGTTTTAAATTTAGTGATAGATTATATCAATGTAAGCTTTACCTTTCCAAACTCACATATTTGTGACTGTGAAGAAGCAGTAGTGAATGTTACCAGCAATGGGTGCAAAACACCTTATATTAGAAGCACCTGCCAATCTGAAATAAGCAGCCTTTCTCACACGATGCACAAACATGTAAACACATAACAAAGATCAGAATGTATTATCATCTGAAGTTTAACCTGAAAATCTAAAATTGTATTTCATTTGTGTTTAAATGGCATGTGGTTATTTCTGTAAAGATTACTTTGAAATCAGAATTTATGGTAACTTCTGATTTGTAAATTTGCACTAAATTGGTGCTTGAATAGAAACAAAGTCAATTTATTTTAAATTCAACTGGGGTTGCTTTGGAGTATCAGTATATAGATTTGAATTAAAGATTTCCCTCAAAACAGCCAGGTTCATAATTTCACTTGTATGTGTCTGGGCTAGCAAAGCATAAACAGTTAAATATAAATCCCATTATTGTGCAGACCCGGGTAAAATAATTCCCCAAGTTGGTGCAATGCTCTCGTGGGGTCACACAAGAGAAACTGAGCTGAAAAAATCTATTGGCAGCATGTTTAATTGTCACTGAATTCCCTGTAGCCTGACTTTTAAGAAAAAGGAAAAAAAAAAACATCCGCAGGAAGAGAGCTGAGATGTTCGGAAAACATTTACTGGATCAATACACATAGAGAGCTGAGACCCACTCGAGTGTGTGCTAAGGGACGAGGTTATTTTTTCCAGTCGGAATACTGTTACAGTTCTATTAGTCAGAAGAAGGGATCATACTATTCAGCATTTTTGTTCATACTAACTGCTCTTATTTTACATTTGCCTGGTAGAAGTGTTTATTCATTTGGAGGCTGTTACTTATGTCCTAGCATGAGCATAGAATCAAGGCAACATGTAATTGGAAAAACTACACCATAGTAGTGTTTCGCTAAAATTATTTTATATAATTTATAATATATAACATAACCATATATTATTATTATTATTATTATTTAATACTATATGTTTTAGGGTGGCACAGTGGTAGCGCTGCTGCCTCGCAGTTAGGAGACCCGAGTTTGCTTCCCAAGTCCTCCCTGCAGGGAGTTTGCAAGTTCTCCCCGTGTCTGTGTGGGTTTCCACCGGGTGCTCCGGTTTCCTCTCACAGTCCAAAGACATGCAGGTTAGGTGCATTAGCGATCCTAAATTGTCCCTACTGTGTGCTTGGTGTGTGTGTGCCCTGCCCGGGGATTTGCTCCTGCCTTGCACACTGTGCTGGTTGGGATTGGCTCCAGCGGACCCCCGTGACCCTGTGTTAGGATATAGTGGGTTGGAAAATTACTGACTGACTGATATGTTTTTAATAAATTTGTAACCCTTTCTGAAAACGTTTTCACATTGTCATTATGGTTATTGAGTTAGACTGAAGGACAAATATGGCAATTTTATTCATTTAGAACTAAATCTACAACACAATAAAGTGTGCAGAAAGTAAAAGGGTCTGAATAGTCCCTGAATCCAATGTAGCCCCTAATTTGAATCCTATTTCAGTAAATCTGTTTGGATTTATTCTGTATCTGCTTACATACGTAAGTTGCTGCATATCTGCACATTTCACAAAGTTCTTCATGATATTTTATCAAAATGAAGGATATGATTAAATAGAGCAGCAGATATTCACAGTGGATCCATTTTTTCTTGAAGTTTTGAAAAAATGTATAATACAACAATACATTTCTGTCTCTTATATATGCAATTTCCCCAATAATCATACCCCCACTCTCTTTCCCCCAGCACTGAACAAGAGAAATTAGAAAGCCGAGACCAGAAGGAAGAGGGTGTAAGGTCTAAAATGCTCTGGGAATAGAAAAAGAAGTGCTGTGTCCAGGGAAGACTGACATAATTTTTAGGTTAATTTTTGTTGGTTAAATGTTAATTTTCTGTCTTACATCAATGAGTCAATGAGAAATGAATGGTGATACTGGATTGTTCCCTCTATCCAAGCTGGCGACCACCACACATGTATGTCTTTTTGGACTACACAAAAAAAAAAACAACAAAAAAAAACATACAGACACTAGGAACGTGTGTGAATTTTAAAAAAGTGACTGGGCCATTATTCAAAATCAGCCTCATGGAATTATCAGGCAGAAGTTCTAATCACCATGCTATGCAAGATTTTCCCTGAGCCAAATTAAGGCCATACACTAGTAAATAAACAATGCACTGTAGAATTAGACTGATCATTAAGAGCAGGGATTGCATCCAGGATAACTCCAAAAACAGAAGTAAGTAGATGAGAATATACTCAAGCACTAGGGCAGTCTGACAACAAATTAAAAATAGATGACTAATAGATCTAGTAACAGTACTCTGCTTTATAGCATCTCTCACAGGTTGAATATAATCTGATGTAGGAAAAATAAGAACAGTGCACAATTTTAAATTGCATTAGTCTGATTCTATCATAGATTAAAGGAATACCCCACCAAAATATTTTTATGTTACTTACCCCATGTAGTTTATAGTGATGACTGAGGAAAATATTTAATCTCACTTTTTCATTGAAAATGGAGATAAAAAAGTTTATAATATAATACAAGCAAATGGTGACCAATGCTGTACAATGGCAAATGAAAAGAAAAACATCCATGGAAAAAAAACAAGAATATTCATATTGCATATGTCAATTATCCTGTTGTCTGCTCATAACATGTGAAACAAATGCATTTTTGTTAACATATTGTTAAATAGATACTTCTTGAAAAATCAGTGTATAGCATAAACGACAAACACAATCAGTAGATAAGGCTGAACTTACATTTACCTATTTGACTGATGCCATTATTTTAATATGAGTTACAATTGGTTACCATTTCTTTTGTTTTTCCAATTGGAGCACAGGCAGGTGAAGCAACTTCCTAATACTCATTCACTGTTAGTAGCAGGGTTTTTAACCCACACCCACAGACTCTGAAGTCCAAAGTCTTAACCACTACACCACACTCCTTGCATTCACAATTACAAAATTTAGCTTTTGAACTGAAGATCTGCCTCTTCCATTCATTCACTTGTTAAGAGACTTGTCTTCAGTTTAAAAGTTCAGTCTTATACGAATGAGTTCCTATTTATGATGTGTGCTGAAAGTATCTATTTAACAGTATTTTACCACATGTGTTTTGCATTTTACGGGCAAATATCATTCGTTGCTATACAACACTGGGCACCATTCGCCTGTATTTTAATTTTTTTTATCTCTGTTCTCTATAAAAGCATGAGATTAAAATTTTTTCTCAGTCATCACTACAAAACACATGGGGTAATTAACATCTAAAAACATTTTTGGGTGGAGTAGTCCTTCAAGGAAGAGAGTATTCTAGAGTGCTGCTGTAAGAGTTTTACTGTTTCTTTACTATTTAATGCACAGTATGGTTTGTAATTGTTATTCTATTTATTACAACAAAAGGTGATCATAAAATCAATGTGTAAGGGGCAGTAATTTTTTAAATACTGATAACATTTCAAAATTACTCTTTTATCTGTAGTGCATCTTTTTAGCCCAAAAAGCGGAGATTAAGTGGCAAACATATTTAATGAAGAAGGGGAAAAGTGAGGCAGATACATGAGGTTACTTACGAATGTGTTCTTCAAAAAGAACATTGTAGCACAGATGGAAACTGGTTAAGAGTACATTTCGTACAGATCTTATAAAATGTTTCTTTAAACAAATCACTCTTAGGATATTTTATCAATGCATATATCTGACAATACACTTTACTTCTGATCTCAGCTTAATGAGGTTTTAAATAATATATCGTGAAGTGAACTGAGAGACTACAGTAATATAAAGCTGAATGGCCTGTTTTCTTCAAAATGCTTTCTTACATTGTCAGACTATGTAAGAACATTTTTGTCCTGAAATGGACCAACTCTAAACCAGTGTGAGTATGTAGGGCTCAATACAATGCTGACTGTGCTATCCATTATTAATTGTATATAAAATACTGAACTTCTTGCAGATTAAATCTTCTTAATCCAATGTCATTGACAGAATACATTAGAAAAAATATCTAATTAGAACAAAGGCAAAAAAGTAAAATAGATCTTCCTATCTATTACCGTTACTACATTGCCTTATCATTCTTGTACCTGTGGAATTCATCAGTCATCATTTATACTGCTATTAGTTTCTATTAAAATACTTTTAGTGCTGGACCAATAAGGAAAGGACATTCAGAAAAATATATTGTAACATTTTAATGACTTCACTCAAACAAAAAGCAAGCCTACCATGGCAGATAAAAAGGGATTTCTATGACAGATGAATTTCCAGAAATGTTCAAATAGAAGGAAGCTTGCTTAAGCCTTTAAAATTTAAGCATTCATTTTCTGACATCTAGTTGTTTCTACAAACAAAGACTCCTTCCTAACTTGAAAAATGGAGGAATGTCGCTTACCTTCTTTAAGCATTCCAACCTTGAGACACTTCATGAAACGGCAGGCCTGGCAGGATTTGCGTCTACGTTTTGTTATCTCACACTCATTTGTGGCTGGACAGCTATATTCAATATTTCCTAAAAAAAGAAAACAATATTCGTAAAATGTGTAACATAACAAAGTACAATTCTGTAAAATATAACACACAATAAACAGTTACAGAATGCTGATCACTATTGCAAAGGCAAATTACTGTACACCTTGCCATTTACAAGTTGATTAGAAAGTAACTGAAGTCAGGAGATGTTTACTTCTAATCTCTAAGTTTTCTTAGTTTTTGAGCCTTAGTGGCTAGAAATTACTCCCTGTATCAGCCAACTTTTTCTTAAGTATTTCTGAGTGATATTTGAAATTCTGACCTTGATGTAACTGAGGGGGTTCATATCACTTCTCATATAATCCATTATGCTGAGCTGACTAGCAAGCCAAGAAATTGCCTCTTTCTTTCATGTAGATTTTTCTGTCTACTGGAAGTCCTTATGTTCACCCTATATTAATTTCACTGGTTAAAGCAAGTAGGTGCATTAATGACAATGCAAAAGGACAGGGACTACACAATATATGAATTCGTGTTAGAATTGCATCTGTAGGGAGCATCAGCAAGACACTTTGGTATATTTTAAGCTAGGTAAAAGAGTACATGCATGGCTTAACTGGTGGTGATATACTTAGAAAGTCACAGAATAATGAGATGGAGACAGAACCTCTGGAAAATTCACAATGAATCAGAAGAGAAGAATGATTTAGAGGGATTGAGCTGGTTAAGAGTTCTTCATTACTGAAACACATCTGAGATTGAGCTACTAGTCAGATGTCTATTTGAATCCATTGATGAATTATACCTATCTAACCTTATAATATAAACCCAGGGAAGCTTCAATGGGTTTTCTAAAATTCTGTTATAAACGGGATGCATCTAACAGTTCCAACAAATGCCTGACTTTGAAGTGTATTGAAACATATCCAGAATCAGTGTGCTACATGTACATTATATGGAAAGGGAACATCAGGAAGCAAGTGTTTTTGTCACTACTCATCTTTACAAGTTTACAAGCATCTAGACTCAAAATGCAAATGCATGTATGCATTTAAAAATATAAACAAGTTGTTAGCTGGATGAACTGACAACGGTTCACTAGAGGGAGGAACAAACACTAGAGTGGAAGAGAATACTGAGAGTGAACAAGAAATCAATGGACATATGGTTAAAGCAAGTTATTTGTCCTCAACAAATAAAATTTATAAAAATGAAAAGTCAATTGTATTACACATTGATCTGTGTTTTTCTTACATAATAAAGTTTGAAATTGGAAGTGAAATTAGAAACAAAAATGTTGGTACCTAAGATCTTGGAAAGATTTAGAATTATCAAAAGGAGAGCAGAATTTAATTTATAATGTCAATTGTAAGGCTTTACGAACATTATTTTAAATATAATTGTTTAGCTCTTTTGAAAATTTTAAGTTGCATTTGGAAAAAAATCAGCATGCTACAGTTGTTTGCATATACAGTAAATATATATGACCTTGTCCATACATGGAACAAAATAAAAAATATTTAAAAAATAATAAAAAAATATTAAAAGGAATGCATAAAATAATTTTATGTTGTTTTTTGTTACACACATCACAGCAATATCCTTCATTATCACTTTCGAAGGGGAAACAGAATATCTGCATTGCAAAGACATAATCTGAAAAAAGATACAATTGTAAGAAATAAACAACAAAACAAGGAGTAATTCTGTAGGAAGAAATATTATCTCAAGAGAGCAGTGCTGGTTACAATAAGTATAAACCGTATTTTCATGAGGTTAAGGGCCCAAGGACATTTTTAAAATGTGAAAAAGGGATGACATTAGCAGAAACAAAACACTGTTGAGGTTGCCTGAGGAAAAGTCATTCTAAAAAATGCCCTCTACTGTATTTTCGTTTTCTTCATTAGGTTCTTAAAACTGCTGCAATTGCAATTTAGTAGTTGAGATGACCAGGTTTTACATTATAGATAGCTCTTTCTGATGCCAATGGCAAGGAGAATAATGACAGCCAACATTTTGAATTTTTTGTGTTTCTCTCATGTAAAGATCAAGCTACCGTGACAATGACAGTGGTCACCACACAGCTGAAATGTTTTAGCATGTGATTGGACTTTTTCAGTCTACGTGCTTTTACAGTTTACATTCTTTTCTTTTGTTGAGCTTGTGGTATTATGGTATGATGTTTAATTTGACTGAACAAAAATCAGCATTCTTTCAGATGTATATTATTATATTACTATTGTTTAATTTATTTTGAACACAGAACAGGTTTTCATTTTGATTTGTGTTAATGGAACACAAAATGTTTACTGCAAGAATAGGTTTATACAAATTCAACTGAAACTCACTTAAATAAAAACTAACTGAGATCATTCCAGTGTGGATTTCTACCATGGAGAATTCGCTCTGTGGCCCCATGTATAGAAAGAAGTGCTTATTAATTTCAAGTAGATGTACTTGTATGTGAAAAAAATGCTTACAGCCTTATAAGCATTAGTGTAGTATATAACATTTAAGTGCAGATTTAATGTTTATATTTTTATATTATAAGTTTATTATACAGTATATTCTGCACCAACAAGTGCCTAATTGATCCTTTTCAGTTATTATTGACTGAATCCAGTCTTTGGCTATCAATGGTCAAAGACTGGATTCAGCTTAATAACATGTTTCACTGCATATAGTAAACTTAACAAATGGAAATATCAAATGACACAGATCATGGTGGCTGTGGGAACACATTGATAAGAAGGTGTGCATATATGTATATGCATTTTGCATGACAGTTGGAACTGCATTCAAGCTTCAATCACTGGGAACGAAAGCTATTCAGTGATGTTCTTCTGTCAGACTTCATGGTTTAATATATTCTTCAGACCCTCATTTGATATCTAGTTTAGCATAAAATTAGTTAGCTTTAGCTATATTTTCTAGGCAGTATTTAACACAAATATGTTCAATATTACATTTGCTTGTGTTGGTTTTATAGCTAAAAGATTCTGGTGAGCTAATTTATAAGTTTTGTTAACATTTTTTCTTAAATAATTTCTACTACAGGTTATCATAAATAGAGTTAAAACAGCAGTGGGAGTACTGAGGTGATGGAGTGTCTCTCAGGAGACTGGTTTACAATTCTGGTGTGGTCACTCCCAGAGCAGAGTTCATATGTACTCTATGTACGTTTAAAGTGACTTAAAGGGCAAGTATTTAATCATACTGGCACCTGTTTCCTTAAACCACTTCCTACATACAGTATGTTCTACTTATTTATCCTTTTGTCTCTTTGCCGTTTCAGCCAACCAAGGCTAGGAAAATGATTGGATAGGACATTGTCTCCATCATCATTATCAAACTATTAATTCAGATAAAGAGTTACTTGGAACACCTGATCACCCCTTACCTACAGAAGCCATTACTTACAGGGAGAGCACAATGATCTCTAAATTGGAGATGTCGATTCTGTTCTCAACTGCATCAAACTCAGAACCATTCAATATCTGTGGCAGATCATGGTTTGTTGAGGCCCAGAGAATAACACTTTTTGCAAACAGGACAGTTACAATCCTTCTTTTCTCAGACCGAATACTCCCCATTCCTCTGATGTACTTTAACAATTCCCGTGATTCTTTGTGGGTCTACTGTTCCTGGTATGGACAGAATCAGGATCAGAATGAGCCTCACTACCTGTGTATAGACTTTTCCAGGTGAAGGATTAGGCTTGGGTGCAATGTCAATTAGGTATCAGGTGAGACGAGAGAGACCTAGATATTCTGTACTGGCTTTTGGGATGTAGTTAGGTGATATTCTTCTAGTAGATGAAACATACAGGGTGTACACTTCTTTCTGATAAGTTGAAAATACTAAAAAGTGTTTATGTATGCAAAATAAATAATATAAGAAATTTGACAAACGAGAGGAAATTATTCAATCCATCAATTCTGTTTGTTTAGGTAATAGCTAAGCTATCCAATATCTCATCCAGATTTTTTTTTTAAAGGTTGTCAAGGCTTCTGCTTTACATGTCTTAGTAGTTTGTTTCAGAGTCCCATAACTACATGCATAAAGAAGTTCTTCCTGACCTCTGTTTTAAATGCACTTCTCCTTAATTTCCACTGATGTCCTTGAGTATGTCATTTAGCCTTAAAACGAAAGAATGTTGCTAGATTTACATTATCAATGTTCCTAAATAATTAATCAAACAATGCAAAGAAACATATAATCTTGATATTCTGATATGAGTCTTAGTTTTGCAAATATACTACAAGTTTTCAGAAAATTGCTCTTAGTTCGGGGACAATGGACATGTGCCTCACATCTTGTAAATATTGGAAGAGAAAGAGAGACAAATATTTTGTTTATATTGCAAAACACTTTTAATCTGACACTTTTGGGCTGTTTTTATTATTTTAGGATCCTAAGCACCTTAATGATGATAGAAGCTGAGATATATGACCTGGTGTTTTATTGATGGGTTAATTGCACGGTCCCATGGATCTTAATCAGTTCCACTTGGTATATGCAGAAAACAATTAAATCAAAAATAAACATAAAAGGTGAAACAGTTTAAAATGTAACAAATGTATAAGTGAAACTATCCTATCAGACTAGCCTTCATACTGTCTTAGAAAGGTAAACAATATTATTATAGGCTTCAGCCATCCTGTCCAGTTACTTTCTTTTCTCCTCCATTATGACCGCAGATACATGACCATTTTCACTTAAGACTCTGGATTCAAGGACAGTTTTTATTCTCAGGTCATAAAACTAGTCAACAGCCACCTACTACTACATTAGATTACCTTTCATGTATTCTTATACTGTACAGTATATCTGTGCGAGACATGCAAGCAAGACATTTCACTGTATTCATAGGAATACATGGTGAGGCAGAAAGGACGGACGTTTTTTACAAAATCACAAAATTGTTAATTTTTTTCTTACAAATAAATATATTGAATGATTTGAGTTCATATTGAAATAGCATTTGACAAGTTGTAGGGATGGAAATGCACGTCTAAATGCAAAATACGCCTTACCGAACGATTACTGAGGCCAAGTTCAGAAGAATGCTACCGAGCAGATCGACTTGGACTGCGCAGTAGGGCTAGTCGTAAGCTTTCCACATTTTCAGGGGTACGTGCCGTTCGTGTAGACCCCGGCGGTCTTTTGTTCATTAGTGTACCTCGTGTACAAAGTGTTTTAACCCAACGTAGGATAGTGTTACGAGCGGGAACAGCTTTATTTCTGTGGATATTGAAATGGCAACGAAGCTCACGCTGAACTGCAGTAATAGATTGGTTGTTCTTGACAAAACAGTCATACGCAAAAACGCGGTGTTCTATCATCCACAGCTCCATTGGCCTCAACTAAAAAGAAAATACAGTAAACAAATGCCAAGACTTCGTGAACCTAACGCCACCTACCTCACATCTGTCACTCCACCTAGTGGTGAGTTCTAGCCATTTCAAAGATGTCCGTCCTTTCTGCCTCACCCTGTATAACCCAGAATTTGAACTTAAGTGTGTAGAGGGATAATTTTTTTTTAATTTACAAATACTGCATGTACACTATTACAGCTTTATCTTTAGCTATACAGAAGTAGTTTGTTATCTACACTATTTGTGCAATTCGCAAATATACTGTATTTGTGAGAAACTAAAACATACGCTATAGGGATGTATTAATTCAACACAGAAATGCAAAAAAAAAAAGAGTAGTTGAGTTAAATCTGGGCTTAAATATTGAACACTAATGAGCACCTGATAAAAAAATGACATAAAAAGGAGTTCTTCAATTATCGGCGCCCTTGAGCAAAACTGAAAACTCCTGAAAAATGTTATTTGTTTAACTAAAGTATACATACAGTTAGGTCCATAAATATTTGGACAGAGACAACTTTTTTCTAATTTTGGTACTGTATATTACCACAATGAATTTTAAATGAAACAACTCAGATGCAGTTGAAGTGCAGACTTTCAGCTTTAATTCAGTGGGTTGAACAAAAAGATTGCATAAAAATGTGAGGCAACTAAAGCATTTTTTTAACACAATCCCTTTATTTCAGGGCTCAAAAGTAACTGGACAATATTAAATAACTGGAAATAAAATGTTCATTTCTAATACTTGGTTGAAAACCCTTTGCTGGCAATGACAGCCTGAAGTCTTGAACTAATGGACATCACCAGAAGCTGGGTTTCTTCCTTTATAATGCTCTGCCAGTCCTTAGCAGCAGCGGCTTTCAGTTGCTGTTTGTTTGTGGGCCTTTCTGTTCGAAGTTAAGTCTTCAACAAGTGAAATGCATGCTCAATTGGGGTAAGATCAGGTGACTGACTTGACCATTCAAGAATTTTCCACTTCTTTGCTTTAATAAACTCCTGGGTTGCTTTGGCTGTATGTTTTGGGTCATTGTCCATCTGTATCATGAAACGCTGCCCAATCAATTTGACTGCATTTAGCTGGATTTGAGCAGACAGTATGTCTCTGAACACCTCAGAATTCATTCGGCTGCTTCTGTCCTGTGTCACATCATCAATAAACACTAGTGTCCCAGTGCCACTGGCAGCCATGCACGCCCAAGCCATCACACTGCCTCCACCGTGTTTTACAGATGATGTGGTATGCTTTGGATAATGAGCTGTTCCACGCCTTCTCCACACTTTTTTCTTGCCATCATTCTGGTAGAGGTTGATCTTGGTTTCATCTGTCCAAAGAATGTTTTTCCAGAACTGTGCTGGCTTTTTTAGATGTTCTTTAGCAAAGTCCAATCTAGCCTTTCTATTCTTGAGGCTTATGAGTGGCTTGCACCTTGCAGTGCACCCTCTGTATTTACTTTCATGCAGTCTTCTCTTTATGGTAGACTTGGATATCGATACGCCTACCCCTGGAGAGTGTTGTTCACTTGGTTGGCTGTTGTGAAGGGGTTTCTCTTCACCATGGAAATGATTCTGCGATCATCCACCACTGTTGTCTTCCGTGGATGTCCAGGTCTTTTTGCATTGCTGAGTTCACCAGTGCTTGCTTTTTTTCTCAGGATGTACTAAACTGTAGATTTTGCCACTCATAATATTGTAGCAATTTCTTGGATGGGTTTTTTCTGTTTTCGCAGCTTAAGGACGGCTTCTTTCACCTGCATGGAGAGCTCCTTTGACCGCATGTTGTCTGTTCATAGAAAAATCTTCCACATGCCAGCACCACACCTCAAATCAACTCCAGGCCTTTTATCTGCTTAATTGATAATGACATAACGACGGACTCGCCCACACCTGCCCATGAAGTAGCCTTTGAGTCAATTGTCCAATTACTTTTGAGCCCCTGAAATGAAGGGACTGAATTAAAAAAATGCTTTAGTTGCCTCACATTTTTATGCAATCTTTTTGTTCAACCCACAGAATTAAAGCTGAAAGTCTCCACTTCAACTGCATCTGAGTTGTTTTATTTAAAATTCATTGTGGTAATGTACAGAACCAAAATTAGAAAAAAGTTGTCTCTGTCCAAATATTTATGGACCTAATTCTATGTAAAATGTTATACACAGATTTGAAAAGAGCTTATAAAACATAACTGGATATACAGCATAATTAAATAAATTACTTCAGCAGTGCAGATGGAATAACTAGACTTATTCTGGCTAATAAAAATAAAAATACTCAAAAAACTGTTTTAATTTCAGTGTTGAGAAAGACACAGCAGAAACACCTGAAATTGTCATGATATAATTAGTGGTGACACTTCATGTGATTTTCTAAGTGAAAGCTGCAAAAAAAGCCCCACTGTAAATTACAGAAATATTTTTTCTTACTTACAAAAAAATGAAAACCATAAAATTGCAAAAACAAAAACTGTATAATCAATGGTTTTGATCAGAAATCACTGTCAAACTTTTTTTAAAAACATGATATTTTGAATGTAACCGTAATAAGCAAATGCTTGTTGATCCTTTTCAGTTCTCAAAATTATAACTTAAATATTACCTGTTAGGAATATTTTTATGCAAACATAAGCCAACTATAAATGGAAATGTGTCCATTAGTTACATAACTGTATATGGCTTAATTGATCTATGGACTTAGATTTGATATTCTGTCTTTGTGGCGTTTGTATGTTCTAAAAGTGTGTATTTTTGGAAGGCCTACCAGCTTTTCCCTGTATCCAAAACATTGAATCTCAAGTTGATTGATTATTTCTAATCTGGAACTAATGTGGCCTTCAGTGGATTCACATGCAACTGAAGTGTGATTCCTGTGTTTCACTTAATTCTGTCAGGTCCAGTTCTTGCTCATTGTGACTTAATAATGGCAAGCACAGAATGGGTCCAAATGAAAGGATGAATGTGCAAGTCAAAAGGAATTATTATTATACTTATTAAAAGTAATTGTATTATGCTTATAGATATATGCAACCTTTTCCAAATGTTAAAAATAATATTTGACTTTTTAATGAAACAACACTGCTTATGATGCAATAATTGGGGCTTTGGCAAGTAATTTTTAAATGAAAACTGATCATACCTCAATGATATGCATATTCATCAAACATAATGTGAACAAATAAAAAGAACAGATAAGTACAAGTACATTTTGTTACAGTCACAATTAACAGTCTCTAAATTCAGGCTTTAATAGGTATGTAGATCAAATAATTTGTTTATTAAGCTGCAAATATGAACTGCTCCTTTAATACCTCAAACCTAAATTATCTGTTAGAAAAGTCTGACTATGAAATAAGCCTTGCAGAAAAATACATGTATATTATGTAGAAATACTTCTGGAATATGCCTTCTGTATCTAAAAAATGATAATCACCAGTTAAAGTTTGCTTTCTGCAGCAGAAACAAATTTCAAACCTTTAGCAAATCTTATAAATCAACAAAGTGGCTCTTAGTTGAGCTTTTGCAGGTAATAAGGCCTAATGTCTAAGGCACTGTGCTTTAAACCACAAGATTACAGGTTCAATCCTCTGACTCACTGTGTGACCCTGAGCAAATCATTTAACCTACTTGTGTTACTGTGGAACAAAACACACATAACCAATTGCACAAGATATTCAGTTTAGAAATGTGTTATATAAAATAGAGGTTGTTTGTCCTTCTCTTGATTTTACTGGGTTGGCAGAGGCTCCGGATGTAATCCGCAGTGCCATCTTGGAATTTAACGTTATACATTATTGTTAAAATCCTGGTGAATTGTCTAGAGATATTTGCATTTGGCCTTAATACATCTTAAGTGTATGGGTTTAGTTTTTATCAAACAAACTGTATAAAGCAAAATGTCTCTTGAAAACAAAATTCCATACTTTTTGTTCAAAAGATAGCAAATGTACATTTTAAACCAATAAAAGAATTAAAGGAAAAAATGATTTTCTTGCTGATTTCTATCCTTCTCAATTTATGATATGGGTTTTCAGGACCTGTGCCAAGCAGCCCTGAGGACAGTCATAGGGAGTCAGTACTTGTAAGTAAATTATTATAAAATAAAAGATATCTCTCTTTAAAATGTAAACCCACTTTTACAGGCTTACCGTCAAGGTCTATTACTTTACATGGAAAAGAACTCAATATATACAGTTGTACACCTGCATTAAAACTTAAAGGAAACAGCATATACAGAAAGGGCAAAAAGGAGGCTCAATAACAGATTTATGTTTATGGCTGTTACTGCAGATCAGGTGAAGAATGAAGGTATCAGGTTCATGGAAATGAAACAGAGTTATTTTAAGGAAGGCTGATGGCAAAGTATGATATTAATTTGTGACTTGACTTGACTAATATAACTATTGAGATCCACGCCAGAAAGTTCAAATCTAGTTGACAGACTGGAAATGTAAATTCATTCTTTAA
The DNA here is from genome assembly GCF_016835505.1 of Polypterus senegalus. Classification (NCBI taxonomy): domain Eukaryota; kingdom Metazoa; phylum Chordata; class Cladistia; order Polypteriformes; family Polypteridae; genus Polypterus; species Polypterus senegalus. The sequence goes on along the minus strand of NC_053171.1, from coordinate 38,671,356 downwards.
TGGAATGCATAATGTGAAGGTTACTTTTTTAATCTAATACTGAGGATAAAAATAAGATATACAATAGCTTCCGAAGCGCTTTTAAAAGTGAAGATAGTAATAACGTATTACAAAAATACACATACAGAGACAGATAAGCACCGTTTAATAATTAATATATATATTCTAGTGTACTAAATTCCAAATAAAATACTGTATATATAAATAATATATACTGTATATATACACACACACACCATATACTGCATATATGTAATATAATAATTGTATTCCTATTAGACATAGCTTGTTATCTTTTATTCCTTGACACACTTCATTTTGTACTTTTTGAATATTTTCTTAGTTTGCTTAAAGTCGTTAGTTGATATTCACACAAAAGGATAATCCTGCAGTATTTTAAAATCAGCTAAGTATACTACATTAAACTGGACCAATAAATTCTTCATAATTTGAATTTAAAAATTCTAACTCTAAAATAATGGTCTCAATAACTGCTTAATACTTTGCAGCAGGCTGGAGTCTGTTCTAGCAGAATCTGGCACAACGCAGTAAAAGACTCTGAATATGATGCCATTCCATTTCGAGGCATATTCACACACATTCCCACATTCACATGGGGCCTGCCCAGAATTACCATTTCACCTAACCTGCACATCTTTGGGAACATAGGATATAAACTGGAGTCCCAGAAGAAAACCCATTTAAACATGAGGAGAGCATGCTCCATATGGACAATGATCCAAGTGTGATTCAAATCCAGGATACTGAATCAAAGGTGAAGCAGCTCTAACTACTGCAATACAGTGTCACACCTCTTTTAGAAAATCAATTACTTTGTCCTAAATGACAATGCACCCAGTCCTAATCAATTATAAATTGTAAAACTTCATTAAAGCTAGTTATTCTACTGCTTTTATCAAGAGTGCAAATTTCCTGTCAATACATTCCATACATTTAAATCTGCCTTTGATTATACATTGTAAAGTATAACTGTATTTATATAATATTTCTGGAGGTCAAGTAATGGTAGAAACATTTGTAGTAGTCATAATTAATACTGAAACTTCCAAATAGAGTACCGGAACTTACTTTATTGTGACTTTGTAAATAAAAATATGCTGAATAATATGTTTATATTCTAATTTATGCATTTAATTTAAATATCAAAGAACAAGTATAAATACATGTATAAAAGTATATTTTAAGGGCATGTCATCATTTCAGCCAGTATGTTCAGTTTATGAATACATATAATGCTGCATTTTAAATAAGAAAAGAATAAACTATATTTATTTAGCATTAATTTAACAATCTTAATTCCAGAATTTGCAAGGCATATAAACATTCATTAAGTTATAGAAGTAATGAATAGTTTTGTATGTTTTTCCTGTTACAGGTTTAGGCATGTGTTGTTACCCAATGCCATATTTCTTTTGAAAATTAGGAAGCAGCTGATTTTTTTCACTATGATTTATTTAAACACATTCTGACATATTTCCAGCCGTTAAAACATGTACAACTAAATGCAAATTTTATCATATAAATGTTTTGAATAGCATTATCATCTTTTTACTGTTTTATTGCAGCTGTTTGCATGACACACACTGTATTAATAAAAGACTGAATATTCCGGTATTTTTAGAAAGCTAACTATAATTGATGTTAATTGGTAATAAAAAATCTCTGATACAATTTATATATTTGTAGAGAAAAATCAAGCAAAATGACAACTTATATTGGCTAAATAAATAAATAAAGTGTCATTTTGCTTGATTTTTCTCTACATTCATAATTGCCAACACGGTACAACACCCTAGTACTATAATATATTTCAAATTCATTTTTTTTTGTTTACTACTTACATTTTATGAGTATTCTCCATGTACTGCGAGATTTTATATTCAGATTAGTAAAGTGCTTTGAAATATTGTTTGTTTTCATAAGCATTGTAATACAGTATATTAACTGATTTATTTTTGTTAATGTAAAAATTTGTTTTAATATGTGATTTTTAACTTATTAACAAAAATCAATAGCTAATTCATAATGTGACAGTGATATTAAAGTTCTTAACATTGACAAATACTTTAAATAACAAGCATACCTCCCAAATAATGTTTGAGAATTACCATTTTGACTAAATATGCTTGTATATACCAGAGTTTTCCTTTTATTCCTAAAGTTAGTTTGTTTTACAATAAACAGAATATTTTAATTCCATCAGTTACAAGAATAAAGAATGAAAATGCTCATTGTAAAATTAGCAAATTTTTAGAAAATACTTTTCCCTTAAAATTTACCAATTTCACAATGTGCATTTGCCACTGTGATCCTAAGTTGGTTTGACTATCTACGTATATATGTATGTACGTACGTACATATTTTGTATTCTGTACATACTTTACTTTAATTTATATTACTAGTTTAAGCTTCCTAAATTAAACAAAGCTTATCATATTAAAAGGAGACATTTTAAAATATACGGTACAAAAGTAACAGAGTATCAGAGTAGATCCAATTAAGATCATGTAAAAATAACCCTGATTTGTGTGTCCTTTTATTGTCAGAGCAAAAATAAATTTTATTAACTAAAGTTAAAAGTGAAAGTTTATGTAAGCTTTTAAACCAGCTGCTTTACCGAGTAAAGGCTATCTAACATTCATCCATCCATCCATTATCCAACCTGCTATATCCTAACTACAGGGTCACGGGGGTCTGCTGGAGCCAGTCCCAGCCAACACAGGGCGCAAGGCAGGAAACAAACCCCGGGCAGGGAGCCAGCCCACCGTAGTATATAACATTCAACTACAGCTTTTATCATGGGTGAATGTACTTTGGCATCAGCTCTGTCTTTCTTTCATGACTATTTCAATTAATATAGATGACAGATTTGAAATTATGTTTAAAATGATAGAATAACAAATGTCCAGTATATTAAAGTAATGGAAAAACTGGTTGAGAAATCCCTAAAGCTATATGAAAGTGGTGTTTTCCATTCATACACATTACACTCGAATTACTTTTAGACTGGCAAATTTTCTTAAGGGCCTCCTTCAAAACACACTTAATTTAAACATTTTAGAAATATAATTACTGAGTAAAAATAAGCATATTAATATTTTAAAACTGCATGTACAATTAACCATATACCATATTTAGTCTGTATCACTCAGGGATAGCTACATGGAAGCTGGATTCTCACAGTTGTCCAGAACCAATTGCTAGACTTCAGTGCTCCAGGTTTTAGTAGTTTAAATCAGTTGCTCATTAGCATTAAATTAACTTTTAAACATTTTAGAAATATAATTACTGAGTAAAAATAAGCATATTAATATTTTAAAACTGCATGTACAATTAACCATATACCATATTTAGTCTGTATCACTCAGGGATAGCTACATGGAAGCTGGATTCTCACAGTTGTCCAGAACCAATTGCTAGACTTCAGTGCTCCAGGTTTTAGTAGTTTAAATCAGTTGCTCATTAGCATTAAATGAACTTTGATGAGTAAACCATAAGTCACTGCAATGCATTTTAAATAGACATAAGCGTGCTACATAGTGGTTGGTGCAGTTGTGTGACAGTTCCAGGAGGCTGAATTCCAACTCATGCCTGGTCACTGTCCGGAGTTTATATGTTAGGCCAATGAATGTATATGTTTTTTTTTTTTCTGGGTATCCTGGTTTTCCTTCTGGAGTGGTGGCTCTGAGGCTAGGGATCTGCACTGGCAATCGGAAAGTTGCCAGTTCAAGTCCTGTAAATTCTGCTTAAACTCAGTTGGACCCATGAGCAAGGCCCTTACCCTGCAATTGCTCCTTCCTGGGTATGATGTTAACTTGCATACAGCCCTGTAATTAGGTCCTCCAACTTGCAGGGAAAACTGGGGTGTTGGTGACAGGATTGGCACTCCAGCCACTGTAAAAAAACTTCATACTTCTCCATTCCATTTCAGCTAGTGTGTGGTGCTAAGGTGTTACTTGTTGCATGGCTGCACTTGATTTTGAGGTGCTTCATTATGTGGTGGGTGCAGCAATGCGCTGTATCACTGCATGCTCCCAACCTCTCTTTCTCCTCTCTGGTTTTCCTTCCACATTTCAAAGATGCACAGATCAGGTTAAGTGATTATTCTAAAGTGGCTCTGTATGAATTAGTGTGGCCATGTAGAAACGGCACATCCCTTCACTCTACAATTGGATTAAGTGGGCCAAATAAATGGATGTGGATATTATTCTGATGTCTTTACAAATGGGAACCAAGAAGTGTGGCTTCAAGCAGATTTTTTTATGTTTTCCGAAGTGTAAAATAAATGCTAATCTTTACTCTAATCATATCAAAACCAGTAGACTCATAGATGTAATGAAAAAGGTATAACAAATATAAAAATGTATTTAATGATAGTGATGTGTAAAATAGTATAAGAAGACACAAAACATAAAACATAATATTTGATTTTAATTCTATATTAAAATTATAGTATCATCAATATGTGGTAGAGGACAGTATTAATTATAAGTTACATTTACAGATGTGTAGAGAAGTCAAACAAAAAACTTAAAATGCTAAAACTTAAAACAGTTAGCAGCAGAAGATACTTATTTTAAACTAGTTGCTAAAACCAGAGAAATCACTAACTTTTGCAATATGCTTCCAAGATTGGTTTTGGCTGTCTGTCATGCTGAAATGCAAAAGTGCTTTAAGAAAATGGGTGCATGAATTACTTGAGACACACTTTTATAATATTATCAATTTGTGAATTTCTCCTTGGGATTAATAAAGTATCTGTCTATCTATCTTAATGCATAACATCAACTCTAATAGTACTACAAAATGTAACATAAATACAGTAATACAGATAAATGCAAACAAACAGATATATCAACACAGTAAAATGTGAACATGTCCTGTGGTATATTAGAAGCCTTTCCAGGTTTGGTTTCTGCATTGTATCTGATGCTGCTGATAAAAACTCAGGGTGCCATGTCCCTCAACTGGATTAAGCAGGGACATTTTATGACCATATTTACAGTAATTTGCACATATAATTTAATGACACTGTTCAAAATTAAATTTTTGGCAAACACAAGTACTTGCTTTATTTCCAATGCTATTTATTATATTATTAAAGATACTCAATATACCAATTGGGTTTTGCATCAACAAAAATGTAGATCAGAGATAATTAGAGGGTTGTGTGCAGAAGTATATCAAAGCATTGTTTATTATTTTTGAGTGTTTTAAAATATCTTGATAATACTGTTAGAAAATTAACAAAGAGAAAAAAACCCTTCAACCAGCACAGGTACTCTCGGCTTCCTTTAACATACTGTTGTAAATAAAACTGATTCCTAAGGGTATAATTTTAAGCAATAGATAAATGTTTTTGCTCAGTTTAAAAACTAAAATGTACATTGTAATATTCAATATACAAGGTCTATCATTAATATCTTATTTATACAGAGAATTACATTCTGAGGATATCACATTAAATCTTTACATGTGCTTACCTTAACTTTAAAGAAAGGACTGCAATGGGCATGATAGTTAAACACTGTAAACCAAAACATTGCTCCATCCTGACTATTGACTTCCTGTGTGACACTCTGAGTAAGTCATTTAAATAGCCAGCTTCTGTTGCAGAAATATTAAAATACTATATAGTACTTTTGTGTTTTTTAACTTACTGTCAACATTAAAAATGAATGTTTGAAACATGGTTTTAAGTCCATCTAAATAAATCTGAAGAATGTTCAGTAAGACAATATAAATTGTGATTTGCATTCTTCAAAAAATACTATAGATATCATTATGAGAATTTCAAACAATCATATTTTAAACATTCTTTTTCATACATTTACAAATAATGAAGAAGTAAATAAAGTTAACCTTACTTTATGATACTTTACTTGGCTCTAATTTCTATAACACTGTTAAAATGTTTAAATTTACTGTAAACAGTATATGATTATGTGGTACTTTGATTATAATGGTCTTATAATGTTAAGTCACACAATGCACACTTTATTACAATAAATCTTCAAAGTATAATTTGTAAGTATTTGGCAAACAAATACTTAAGGCTTTCAAGATACAGTATAATATTATTTCATTTAATGATGATTAAAACTCTCCTCCAAAATACAGGTGCCGGTCATAAAATTAGAATATCATGACAAAGTTGATTTATTTCAGTAATTCCATTCAAAAAGTGAAACTTGTATATTAGATTCATTCATTGCACACAGACTGATGTATTTCAAATGTTTATTTATTTTAATTTTGATGATTATAACTGACAACTAATGAAAGTCCCAAATTCAGTATCTCGGAAAATTACAATTAAGACCAATGCAAAAAAAGGATTTTTAGAAATGTTGGCCAACTGAAAGGTATGAACATGAAAAGTATGAGCATGTACAGCACTCAATATTTAGTTGGGGCTCCTTTGGCCTGGATTACTGCAGCAATGCGGCGTTGGCATGGAGTCGATCAGTCTGTGGCACTGCTCAGGTGTTATGAGAGCCCATGTTGCTCTGATAGTGGCCTTCAGCTCTTCTGAATTATTGGGTCTGGCGTATTGAATCTTCCTCTTCACAATACCCCATAGATTTTCTATGGGGTTAAGGTCAGGCGAGTTTGCTGGCCAATCAAGAACAGGGATACCATGGTCCTTAAACCAGGTACTGGTAGTTTTGGCACTGTGTGCAGGTGCCAGGTCCTGTTGGAAAATGAAATCTGCATCTCCATAAAGTTCGTCAGCAGCAGGAAGCATGAAGTGCTCTAAAACTTCCTGGCAGATGGCTGCGTTGACCTCGGACCTCAGAAAACACAATGGACCAACACCAGCAGATGACATGGCACCCCAAACCATCACTGACTGTGGAAACTTTACACTGGACCTCAAGCAACGTGGATTCTGTGCCTCTCCTCTCTTCCTCCAGACTCTGGGACCTTGATTTCCAAAGGAAATGCAAAATTTACTTTCATCAGAGAACATAACTTTGGACCACTCAGCAGCAGTCCAATCCGTTTTGTCTTTAGCCCAGGCGAGACGCTTCAGAAGCTGTCTCTTGTTCAAGAGTGGCTTGACACAAGGAACGCGACAGCTGAAACCCAAGTCTTGCATACGTCTGTGTGTGGTGGTTCTTGAAGCACTGACTCCAGCTGCACTCCACTCTTTGTGAATCTCCCCCACAGTTTTGAATGAGTTTTGTTTCATAATCCTCTCCAGGGTGCGGTTATCCTTATTGCTTGTACACTTTTTTCTACCACATCTTGTCCTTCCCTTCGCCTCTCTATTAATGTCCTTGGACACAGAGCTCTGTGAACAGCCAGCCTCTTTAGCAATGACCTTTTGTGTCTTGCCCTCCTTGTGCAAGGTGTCAATGGTCGTCTTTTGGACAGCTGTCAAGTCAGCAGTCTTCCCCATGATTGTGTAGCCTACAGAACTAGACTGAGAGACCATTTAAAGGATTTTGCAGGTGTTTTGAGTTAATTAGCTGATAAAAGTGTGGCACCAGGTATCTTCAATATTGAACCTTTTCACAATATTCTAATTTTCCAAGATACTGAATTTGGGACTTTCATTAGTTGTCAGTTATAATCATCAAAATTAAAAGAAATAAACATTTGAAATACATCAGTCTGTGTCTAATGAATGAATCTAATATACAAGTTTCACTTTTTGAATGGAATTACTGAAATAAATCAACTTTGTCATGATATTCTAATTTTATGACCGGCACCTGTATCTCTTATATATTATGATATACACTAAATTAATAATTCAGACACTTTTACAGTGTGCAAATATTAGTTAGTTTAAAAAAAAACATAAAACTATCCTGAAACTGAAATATTTTACGTGGACTAACAAAAAACTGAAATATTAAACAATCCCATGAAAAAAAATGACTGACAACTATGACCTTCACAGATTTAAACTATGGTTACTGAACACCTCATACTGTATAGTCCAAATAATTTTAGAGAATGTATTTCAGCCAAAAGCACTAGTGCATATTTTTAGTCATAGATTCCAAGCTTCCGACAGACAGCTGGTCTCAGCACTTCTACAATTTCTATGAGTATTTGCAAATTTCAGCAGAATATTAAGATTTTGCTACACAGATATGAAAAAAAATCTGAGAAAGTTCTCCTTTGTGCCTATACATATCTATACAAAGCTTCCTGTGTACTACTCAATATTTCAATGAATTAAATAAGCTGGAGGAAGTTTCCATGGAATGCTGAGTAAACATTAACTAAATCAACATTTAGTGACTCATGTTCCAATTTGTACTCTCACCCTGTGCCAGTGTGGGTTCTCCTCTCCAAAACCCTAATGATGCGTTATATTCATTGACAGTAAACTGGTCTCTTATAAGTCGATGGGTGTCTGGTTCTTGACTTGTTCCTGATGGTGTCAAAACAGGCCTTCATCTCCCACAACACTGCATTTTATTAAGCAGGTTTGGGAAGAGGAAGATGGACTATAAAAATTAAAACTTGAATACATACATAGGCTTGCTAGTTTTCTTCCAAGGTTTATCAGACCTTACTGAAATTACAAATGCTGCTTTAGAATGAAGTACAATATAATTATTTATTTACCACAATATTTATTACAGTAATGTATTTTTTAATAATATTTAAATCATGTTCCATACCAAAATATTTAGATAAATACCTGTATTTATCAAAAGAAAGGTAATTGCTTTCATTTAATTATTTAAGAATACCTGTGTATCCAATTTCTGGATTTCTTGTAGAGCTTTTTCTAGCGACAACAGACATGGAGCTGTCACAGGAAACAGGTGGAAACTCTCACACTCTGTTAAACTAGACAAACACGCACATTTTGAGGATGAGATAGGAAAAGTGGAGTACCTGGAGGAAACAAACCCATACACACATAAGGAGAACAAGCAAATCCCTCAATGGCAGGGACAGTACTGAGATTCAAATTCTGTTCCTCGCACTGTGAAGTGGCAATGAAAAAACATCACACTGCACTGGCAAGTAAATGCTACAGCCCAAACTATTTACGTAGGTAATCAGTGTGAAGAAAAACAGTTATGTAAATTTCACATTCAGGAATAAAGATCACACCTTGGAAAATACTGCAACAGTTAAAATTTACAGGAAGCCTACTGTACTGTAGTTTTTCTCTGTTCCTCTGCAACGGTATATACAATTTAGACAACTGAACATCTTTGATAAATTTGCAGAATCACAGGCTTAAACAATGTTTATTTATCTTTACTTCCCATATATTTTGCATTGTGAAGATGCATAAAACATATTGTTCTGGGTTGAGCCCTAAAGGTTGATTAATATTCATCCGCAAAGCTCAGCCTTGCCATTTCTCCAATTTATATGTGACTCCTCTTTCTGAAATTATCCCAGGGCACGTGCCTCAGTTTCTAATTGGCAAGCCTCATCCCCTCCCTTGAGACATCACTCTACCCCCCTCTAATGAAAAGCCTCGTCCTTAATTACACTTTCAAAACACTGATTGTTATTGACAAAACTCTAGTGGCTCGGACAAACGATGGAAGATTAGTCTCATTACAGGCAGCTCTTTCAGAAAGAAGGAAAAAAAGGAGAAGAAGGATATGGAAATCGACAGTGAAAAGTGAAAAGAAAGAAAAAGTCCTTTGCTTAGTTTTCCCTTGTACAAAACTCTCTTTGAAATTGCATTACAATTTAGTGAAGTAGCATAAGGTTGAAATTCTGTTTCCATTTAAAGTAAAATTGCTTTTCTCATGATCAGTTAACAAGCTGATTTTGAAAAAGTACCAGAATATCTGTGATACAATTAATATTGAAGGTCAGTGTGTTCATTTGAGTGCCAGTTGCTTAAATGTAAACTGCTTTGCTGCATTAATTGTGCATCTTACTTATGTATTCTAAAGTGAATTCCACTTTAGCTTGTATCGATTACAAATTTAGGTTTCAGGTGGTATAACTTTATAATGTAATTTCATTTTTTTTTATTTAAATATGAAACCCAACAGTTCATATATTTTTTCAAATCCTCTTTGAACATACAAGTTTGTAAAAAAGCCTATCCACAGTGGCATTTAATGCAGAGCTTAACTAAAAAAAAACAAAAAAAAACACAACAATTAAACCTCGGCATATATTTAGTCCATACAAGACCACAGCTTTGTATAAACCCACAGTCGTCCATGCCAGAAAGGTTTACAATAACCAAAAAACCTCTAGTCAAGGAAAGGTTTCAAAGTCCCTGTATCACCATAGAGCACAATTTTAGGCTTTTTTTTTGTTCTTTATTTTGCCTTATACAATTTCTCGTGTTAGTAATTTGTTAATTTTCGCATATCCCTTGGGCTCAGAGCACAGGGTCAGCCATTATAAAGCACCCCTGAAGCAATTGAAGGTTAAGGGCCTTGCTCAAGGGAGCAGAGTAGAATCTCTTTTTGGCAGTGACGGGATTTGAACCAGCAACCTTCGGGATACCAGCACAGATCCTTAGCCTCAGAGCCACCACACCGCCCTAAACAGAGTCTGTCTAAATAGAGGATGATTGGTACAGAAGTAATTACTTTCTGAAGTGACCTTCCTGCCATAATCTCTCTAAAGACGTGGCACACACTTCTCAGTCACTATCAAAGAATAAAAAAAACAATAACCTAGAAATCTGTGGGTTCAAGGAAATTTGTACAAATACAAAGCTGAAACATAATGTTCAAAAATTGTACTTAATTCAAACGAGGTATGAATGGGGATGTGGGATAGGGAGACTCTCTTAGCAGCACTGGGCGCAAGGTAGGAAACATCCCTGGTCAGGTTGCTTGTTCATCATGAAGCCCACTCATATACACATACCCACAGTCATGCAGGGCCAGTTTGGAACTATCATTTAATCTAGCACATATACATTATTGAGAGTGTGAAAGAAAAAACAGAATACACAGAACAAAGCCCACTCAGGGAATGTGCAAACTCCACACATTTCACCACTGGGTGCAAGATTCAGCTACATGATGATGGATTAGTGATATGGCAGGGCTACCTATTGTGCCAGGCAGAACCATATATAATATAATATAATATAATATAATATAATATAATATAATATAATATAATATAATATAATATCGGAGGGAACTGAAAATAATATAATATAATATCGCAGTGAACTGAAAATAATCAGAATCTAAAAAAACACTGTTTAATAATTAGAACCTGAGAACTCACATTGAGTTTGAAGTACCTGGACGATGTATGTGAAATACAGAAATACAGAAATAGTGTTTAATAGTTTAGATGAGTCAAATGTGAAATTTTCTAGCTAATACGGGACCCTGTTATGTCTCCATAAAAGCTAACACTGCATCCAAACAGAAACAATCACATGCTATTAGTCAATCGCGATACTTGTAATGTCATGGTTTGGTGATGACTTACTGTTCTGAGTCCTTTAAGATTAGTCCCTGTCATTAGTGGAGAAAAGAAGAATTATGGTCTGGATCAGAGGATTTTTAAAGGGAATGCAAGGCCATATATACAGTCCAAAAGGCAAATTGTTGTACATTATGTGTTACAAAACATCATTTAATTTAGATGTGCTGATCTTTCATGGTATTTATACATTAAGTGTCCTTTGATCTAACATTGTGGTTTTGTTGAAGATTTGACAGCATTTACTGACTGTTAAATGTTGTTAAATTACTGGTTTTCTGTATTGACCTGTATTAACTAAAATGTAGAATATATACAATAATCCCATAAAACATGTATAACTTTAATATTCAGACCATGCTGTAATTGTGGTACTAGTATTCATTGGATGATTCTAACAAATATTGATGCAAAAGCCCATTAGCTCAGCATCAGCTGCTTATCTAATCAAAGGCAGAAGATAGTCAAAGTTTTTTCAAACAACAATCTTGATAAGTTGGAGTACCATCCCAGAACATATATACAAGAAAAACGCTGGAGGCAACGATAACTCTAATACAAATACCGTATGTATGGAATGAGGAAAAAAACTTCAGCTCGCTAACAAATCACGAGAACTTGCAGTGAAGGTGTTCTTCGATGCAATCCAAAATCAGTACATGTGCTATGCGACTATGCCATGTCAATTTTTAGGAACATCACAAGAATATGTTCTTAAAAAACTACTCAACAGGTGCCACAATTATTACTCAAGATGTCAAGATGTCTGGGGAACCCCTTAATGAGTATCACATTGTCAGGATGAATGTCCAGGAAATCTTCCTGTATATATCACAACAATCTGCCTGTTAAGTCCAGATATTATATATTCCTCCTTATGATAAAAAGCACCAATATGAAGAAGCATGACAAGGATAGTCTTCAGAGGCCTAAGACACAAAGAAGAATTTACTGCATGTGTAACTTTACTACATTAAATGGACTCAATTTTGCAAGCAAAAAAAATTTCTTTGACAAATAAATAAAAATGTAGATAGCTTTAAATTGTTAAGGGCGGTAAACAATTCTAAAACTACCAAAAGTGTAGAAACTAGGAATTTCTGGAATATATATATATATATATATCCCTACAGTTATGTATTGTGTTTGTATGTTATTTATACTGCATACATAGAACTCTGGAGATTTTGTAAATGCCTAAAGATGACAAAATACTGTAAATAGAATGTTTTCCTGTAGTATCAGTTACATTAATCTGTATCCTGGCAGCATTTTGCTATAACCCATAAATAAAGTTAACATTTTAATTATTTCAACAGTATTGTGCATCTCTATATGCCATATAAATCAGGGAATTGTCCTAAACATAATGATTGATTTAGCTGTTTAGACTTATGATTGTTCTTGAACAACATGTAATAACTGGACCCCAGTACCCACAATTAGTTTCTTAAACATAATGTAGACTAGACTGTAGAGTAGGTCCAGAATGAATAAAAGTAAATGTTTATTTAAAATGATTAAAGCACTTGGGTTCATAACTTGTTACCTCCACCTAAATATACTTATACAATTTTGTTTTACAGTGTACTTAATCTGAATTGCATAAAATGGGACGTTATACTGTGCACAGTGATGACATCTGAAAAGATTATAGTGGGCTTTGCTCTTACTAAAAAAACAGATACAGATTATAGATTTTGGTGATTTTTTTAAGGAGACTCTTACAGATATTTATCACATCATAAGACACAATAAATACTTGTATTAATTTCAAAAGTAACAAATACTGTATGCTAGTATAGCTATAGTTTATATGGGATGACATTCTGTGAAAGACAGTCACTGAGCACAGGAAATATCAAAAATCAATGACCATGTACCCTTAACTTAAAAGATACATCATATTAGAAATGTTTACAGTCTAGAAGTTAGACCACCAACTAAAAAATATGAACGTAAAATAACTTTTTCAACAAATATTGCAGTATTTGACATTCAGAAGTTGTGAAAGGCTTTCCTAACAATCATTTAACAGAGTCAATACTGTAAAACACTGAAACAGAACCCCTGCTGTTTGATTTTTAAAGAGTTAAACACCTCTTATTGACATAAGAAAGCAATAATCTGTATTTCATCTGTAAAACTGGAGATTAAAATGCAATCTAGCTTTCTACTGCACAGTGACTATATTCTAGAACAAAAGTTGAAATACCTTGTATTGTCCTTTTAAAAAAGGCTTTGCAAGCCTCACAAGAGGCCACACCATAATGATAGCCAGAAGCAATATCTCCACAGACGAGGCAGAGTCTTTTGGGAATGGAATTCAACATGTACTCGCACTTGGTGGGAGAGTCCTCCATAATGGAGCTTGAGCAGTCATCATAACGTTTACGGCATGCTCCACCGCCCAGGCTGGCAGCAGTGAACATAGGCGGTGAGTCTAGGCCATTGGAGTGCCCATTCATGGTAATGCCATACCCGCCACTGGCATCAGAGCTGGCGCTGGGGCTGTGATGACTCACAGTGTCAATAACTGATGATGGACTGGAAGGTTCTGTCTTGATGTAGGATCCGCAGCTCGATGTCAGGTGTCTGTCATCAGCAGCCATTCTATTAAGCAGCCTGGAAAAAAAAAGATAAATGAATATAGGAAAAATTTAGCCCTATACTAAATACTACTACTGGAATCAAAATTTAATTATACACATTTTTGCCATGCACTTTATCATGATAGGCACCCCTATCACATAATGTTGTTTTAAGCCTTGGAAATATTTCAGAAATAAATATTAATGTAAAACAACATGATGCAGAAGAGTTGAAAAAAAATTAAAAGTAAGAAATTATCTTAGACAGGGCCATGAGCCTTAAGAAAGCATTATTTCTTAAAATATTCAGAACAGCTTACTGGATGCAGAATAAAAGCCGAAAATAAAGACTACAGTACATATACCTCTTTTGTACATTTAATTACTGTTAGATTTTAAAATACAGGTGGTAGTTTTTAATTATAGAAAAGACTTGATGATTGACTAGTTGATAACACAGAAGTAGACTGGCTTGGAACAATAATTTCATAACAGTAACATGTTCAATATCATTACTTTAAAATAAAAAAAAAAATAACTAGTATTTTGTGCTTGATTGCATGAAGAAAGTTTAATTAAATAAGCCTGTGTGGCAGCATGATAGTACTTACATGAGTGGGCAACGTTGGTCCTGGAGGGCCACAGTGGTAACAGGTTTTCATTCCAACCCAATTGCTTAATTAGAAACCAATCCTTGTCAATCTCAGACCTTATTTAATTTTATGACTTGTTAGTCTGCAATGTTAGGTTCTTATATTGTGGATTTTTTTCCTTTACAAGGATATCATCCAAATGATTTAAAGCCTAAAATGAATAATTTTCAGTCTGTCACATTTTTGTCTTAAGTGTTTTATTAAACCAAATAGCACATGATGAATCCATACAGGTGTCAATGAAAACAAGTGAGATGGAGAACTGCTGGCTCCTTTGTCATTTGCATTTTATTGGTAATAAGCAGCCATTGGAAACAGTGAATGCAGCTGTTTAAGACTGAAATAAACAATTAAGAGTAGGAAACCTTAACATGCAAGACCACTAAAACGAAGCATGAAAATGTCAATTGAGCATTAAGTGTGTGATAATAAATAATAATACATTTTATTTATAAAGAGTCTTTCCCATGCTCAAGGCGCTTCATCAGCAGTAACTGACTTCTCATTAAGAAACTGGGTTGGAACAAAAAACCTGCAGCTACTGTGGCCCTCCAGGATAGACACTGCCCACCCGACTTAGAATAAGGTATGCTTGCAGAAAAACATCTATACTGCATTTGGCTCGTATACCCACTTGTGATGCCTACAGCTGTAAGCACAATCAGTAAACAAGTACTGTATATTTTATAGAATGTGTCTTACCATGATCCTGGCATTAAATGCTTCAGCCTTTGATGGTCTAAGAAATGTTAACATAGCACAATGAGTATATGTTCCTTGTTAGGCACTGGAAATAATGCATATTAAAAGTTTAATATGACATATGAGTGGTTGAGTTTGTTAGGTTTAACTGACATAATTTGATAGGCCCCCAAAATTATTAAGTTAAATGTACAACAAGCTGCGGAAGTGAAACCTATAATTACCACAGAGGGTGCATTATGGTAATCATCATGTTTATTTTGATAGATTTGTTCAGTACAAATCAAAGATCTACTTAATTAAAGTTGCAGAAAGACCAACTACATGGTCTGGGTGACTTACTTTTGGGGTATAACATGTAGGGGTGTGCAATATTGGCAATAAATTATATCTTGATATTTCTGGAACTTTGACAGTAAAGATAATTAGACAATATTTTGCATGCTTTAAAAACGTGTTTGTAAAAGTCTTATTGATCTAGCATGGTCTTGTTATTATGATATTAATTGAAGCTTACTAATGAGATTAATGGAAACAACAGTTAAGGAAAACAGGTCTTATTTATTTACTTAAAATTGAAGTAAAATACCACAAAACCATTACAATCACCAGTCAAAGTATTACTGAGATCAAACCATGCAATTATGAGTAAACCATTTCAAAGTGGCCTAATGGATTTACATAAAATACTGCACTAAGAGCAACAAAACTGTTATAATGAGAGTATTTTAAACAGACACTTACCCTTAATGGAAACAAGATATGTATCCAAACGATATAAAAAACTAATCATAATTAAATTGTGGATAAACATAAACTGGTCTGCTGTAAGATGAGTTGTACAGCATACAGGTAAGAACAAAAATGTAACATACAGTACTATAGTGTAAAAATATCGCACAAGAAAAAACCCTAGCATTCGTAAATAGGTTATGTCATATATTGAACAAAGATACAAACAAATAACTATACATTTTTAAAGGAGTTACTAACTTCACGTTCTGTCCAATAACCCTAACCCTAACCCTAATTAAAATAATTTTAAAATTTTATTGTGGAAACTTCAAGTTGTGTGACAGAAACACCAGTCTGTCCACAGAATCTGGCTGGCTTCAGAGCAGCAAAGTTACACGTTACAACAAATTCCTCTGCGGCTGAAAGCCCTCTCAGAAGGGCTGCTGAAAGCAGGGATGCACAGGTAGTTTTTGCAAGTTTCCCCAATTTGGGGAAATGTACTTCCTGTATTTTCCACCACTTAAGTAGGATTTGCATAACTTAAGTAGCTCTTGAACTCTTTTTCAATGGCAGAGTGCAGAGACTCACCTTCTCTGAATTCCTGTGTTTCCTATTTTTGAAATAGCTGCTAAAAGAGTTTTGCTCCTTCCCTCATGTCATCACCTGCTCCACCTTCTTCAGCCATAGTGGCAGGAAGGAGTGAGGCAGGGATCTGTGTATGTTAAATAATGAAAGAAAAAAATTTGGCTTGGGATTGCAGACTGCCAACCACGATGGCTTGTGAAATCAAATGCAGCTGATAGGCATATGCATCTTACAGAAATAAAAATAATCAGATTGAAGGGTTAATAATTCGTTCAAATGGATTTTTTTTTGTCGTCTTTTAGGCAACATCACTCTTTTCAAAGTCAAATTTCCAAACCACCTCCACGCGAGTGACGATAATCCAACTCTTGCAATTAAATCCAACAATGTAGCTTACAAGGCTGTTTTATCCCCTGGCACTGTTTGTTTATTCATTTCATATGCTAGCTTAACTTGTGATGCGTTGACCACGCATGAACAACGGTCTACTCTGTTACGTTACACGAGACAGTGAATTGAGGACTTTCAATGCGTGTTTTTGATTATTTTTTGCAAAGGGAGTGGCATACTTGACAATTTCAGCTCACACATTGTTAAAACAGCAATTAAGATAATTACTGCAGATGATACGTATCACACACTCCTAGTAGCACGCATAGTAAATAGACTGGTCTGACTAACTGTGAAGTATACAGAAGGTAAGGCATAACTTTGTTTTAGGGATAATCTCACAATCCAGATAATGATTTCAACACCAGTACATAAATACACAAATTTCAACTATGCCATATGATAAATTAACACAATCCATACATCAAAAAAACAAATGTGAATCACATAATATAGCTGCTAAGTTTGAGTACGACAGATCAATAGACCTATAAGTCATCAATCAAAATGGAAGTAGCAAAGGAAGGAAAACAATTTTATCAAAATTGGGTCTAATACTTGCAATGCATTTCCTATTAATCAAAAAATTGGTTACAATTGGTCTATGGTAGAATGCCATCTGCCATTCATAAAAGGGCAGCTGGACAAGAGGAACCTGTAGTACTTGTCTCTCACTTGCAAACTGAAGTAATCAAGTCTCATAGCACTTGAAAAGCACTTTTAGGTCTCACTCTTGCTCTCATTCTAATTGCTGTGTGTAGCTGTTCTATTCTTGTGATCAGTCATGTATGCCTTTTGTTTGATTCCTCAAAAGCTCTTCGGATTCCAGAACTCTGGTCTAATACCAGGCTCTCACTAAACTCAGCCATAAATAATTTTAGAAGGTGTAGAGTTAATGCTTCGGTTTCTGATTTTTTGAGTATTCAAAGTATGTGTGTCTCCTGGAAGAATTTATGGTAGCAATTTTAATACCAAAAGGATAATTCAAAAAGAAACAGCAGAAACAAATAACAATGTATGGTAAATTACAACTACTTTCATTATTTCTAATTCCCATGCCTTCATTGTACAGTATAAAAAAAAACATGTTAAGAGAAATAGTTCCAAAACAAATAGCAGTATCTGAAGCATCATTTCATTATTCCACATAGCTTTAAGCAATTGTTTGGATTTTTGAATAGTCATCTTGTTCAATTGATATATTTCATATGTCAAGGAAAATTCTGGAAAGATGTGCACCAATAAAAAAGAAATACAGTTACTGCAGATGGACGAGTAGTTGCAGATAATGGCAGAGGTTTATTGCTATATATAAGCTTAGAAGGACTGCCAATGTTAATGTATAAAAACATCACCAACAGTCCCCAAATCATTGTGTAAGTAGTTTAATAAAATTCCTATTTTTTTCTCACAGAACAAAAGACAAAAAAAGAAAAGTTTTTCAATGGAGAATTGGTATTGGTATGAAAAAATACTGATGAATAAATTACTCCGCTCAGGAATCATGAGGGTCAATTATGTATTGTAAATTTTAATGTTTAACTTGATACAGTGTAATGTACTTGTTTTACCAAATTAATATGGCATAGTATTTGATAACATTAAAAACAATGTTGTACAGTTACTGAAAGGCCATGAACAACCTTCACAAATAAAGACTACTGCATCTCTGAATTACGTGTTATCTAAAGGTAAATGGAATGTGTATCTTTAACTGCAATTTTATAAAAAAGAACAATATAAATAAGAAGGTTTTACTAGCAAATCCATTTGTCAGTATTTAACATACAGTAAAGGAAAATATTGTTTACAATAATGCCATTTAAATTTGTGTTAATGAGTAAAATATCCATTCCTCCATCTTCTGAACTTTCTTATCTGGAGCAGGGTTGCAAGGAAGCTGGACCATATACAAGTACTGCTTTTAAAATATACATAATTGTTTCTTTTGTAATAATCATCTCTCTAAATTTTGACTTTATACAGCGCATCCGGAAAGTATTCAAAGCGCATCACTTTTTCCACATTTTGTTATGTTACAGCCTTATTCCAAAATGGATTAAATTCATTTTTTTCCTCAGAATTCTACACACAACAAACCATAATGACAACATGAAAAAAGTTTACTTGAGGTTTTTGCAAATTTATTACAAATAAAAAAACTGAGAAATCACATGTACATGAGTATTCACAGCCTTTGCTCAATACTTTGTCGATGCACCATTGGCAGCAATTACAGCCTCAAGTCTTTTTGAATATGATGCCACAAGCTTGGCACACCTATCCTTGGCCAGTTTCGCCCATTCCTCTTTGCATCACCTCTCAAGCCCCATCAGGTTGGATGGGAAGAATCAGTGCACAGCCATTTTAAGATCTCTTCAGAGATGTTCAATCGGATTCAAGTCTGGGCTCTGGAGGGGCCACTCAAGGACATTTACAGAGTCGTCCTGAAGCCACTCCTTTGATATCTTGGCTGTGTGCTTAGGGTTGTTGAAAGATGAACCGTCGCCCCAGTCTGAGGTCAAGAGCGCTCTGGAGCAGGTTTTCATCCAGGATGTCTCTGTACATTGCTGCAGTCATCTTTCCCTTTATTCTGACTAGTCTCCCAGTTCCTGCCGCTGAAAAACATCCCCACAGCATGCTGCTGCCACCACCATGCTTCACTGTAGGGATGGTATTGGCCTGGTGATGAGTGGTGCCTGGTTTCCTCCAAACGTGACGCCTGGCATTCACACCAAAGAGCTCAATCTTTGTCTCATCAGACCAGAGAATTTTGTTTCTCATGGTCTGAGAGTCCTTCAGGTGCCTTTTGGCAAACTCCAGGCGGGCTGCCATGTGCCTTTTACTAAGGAGTGGCTTCTGTCTGGCCACTCTACCATACAGGCCTGATTGGTGGATTGCTGCAGAGATGGTTGTCCTTCTGGAAGGTTCTCCTCTCTTCACAGAAGACCTCTGGAGCTCTGACATTGTGACCATCGGGTTCTTGGTCACCTTCCTGATTAAGGCCCTTCTCCCCCGATCGTTCAGTTTAGATGGCCGGCCAGCTCTAGGAAGAGTCCTGGTGGTTTCGAACTTCTTCCACTTACGGATGATGGAGGCCACTGTGCTCATTGGGACCTTCAAAGCAGCAGCAATTTTTCTGTAACCTTCCCCAGATTTGTGCCTCGAGACAATCCTGTCTCGGAGGTCTACAGACAATTCCTTTGACTTCACGCTTGGTTTGTGCTCTGACATGAACTGTCAACTGTGGAACCTTATATAGACAGAAGTGTGCCTTTCCAAATCATGTCCAATCAACTGAATTTACCACAGGTGGACTCCAATTAAGCTGCAGAAACATCTCAAGGATGATCAGGGGAAACAGGATGCACCTGAGCTCAATTTTGAGCTTCATGGCAAAGGCTTTGAATACTTATGTACATGTGATTTCTCAGTTTTTTTATTTTTAATAAATTTGCAAAAACCTCAAGTAAACTTTTTTCACGTTGTCATTATGGGGTGTTGTGTGTAGAATTCTGAGGAAAGAAATGAATTTAATCCATTTTGGAATAAGGCTGTAACATAACAAAATGTGGAAAAAGTGATGCGCTGTGAATACTTTCCGGATGCACTGTATATGGTTGATGCCTTTACCCTAAGCAACTGACAGCATCATGATACAATATATTATTTTTCCAGTTGGAATACGGAAGGTTAAATGAAAGCATGGTTGTGAAAATGGATAGTGAATCGGCATCTGTTAGTTTAAGTCCAGAAATATACCATCTACTACAGATACATTTTAAAATTATGTACGTGCTGTGCACTGTTTAAGAATCAGTTAAGGATTTTCATTTAATTGTATAATCACCTAAAACAACCTTACCTTGGGTCAAATCACAAAACTTTCTAATTGCTGCATATAATTACTGTAAGCAGCTGTACAAGCCTTATTTAAGGAAAGCATTTTTACTATGTTTACAATTTACTGAACCTACTGCATGGGTGCTTGACGTTTTATATTGGTTTATTTCGAATTTACCTTTACACAAAGTTATCCCTAAAGTGGATAATTGCATTAGAAAATAGATTAAATAATTAATCGTTTTATTTGTATATGTGTTCAGTTTTCTGATCTGTTCAGTGTACAGTGAACTATATACATGAAAAATAAACATATCTTTTTGTACTGATATGCCACTTTTATTAGCAAATATGCCTTGATGATTGTCACAAAGTTAAAGAGTTAATTCTACTGCTTCAAAACTTCTTTGACATCCATTTGATTGACTGACCAAACACTACCAGTATCAAAACATTCGTGTTTTCCCTGTGTTTACTTTGGTTTTCTCTTGGTACTCCGATTCCTTCTTAAATTTCAAAGAGGGGTCTCAAGATTTACTCTGCACGAGTCTGTGGTTATGCTTGTGAGTACGCCCTATAATGCGACTGGACCCTGCTTTGCACTCTATGCTAAAAAGAAACATCAAATGTAAAAAAATGTCACAGAAAGATGGCGATACATGACTGTGGTATTTGTTGATCATCTTTCACACATTACACATAAGCATACACATAAAATGAAATGTTTATGAAAAATATATGCTGCATTATATTGCTGACATTAATATTAAACTAATGACTTAAAAACGTTTTAAATATATTATCAATACTTTAAAATGTAAAACCATGTAAAACAAAATACTTCAATCTGCATTGGTTATTTAACGGTACAAAGCCCAATCCTTTAACGCACTATTTTGCATAAAACTCTTTGAAGTAAACAAATGGTTATTTCTTCTTCGATGCAGTAGCGCCATTCACCAGATTAATGAAACGCCATCCGGAACAAGCGGATGTACTGAACAGATAGTCATCTCACTTACCGAATAAGATGGACTTTGATTGGTTATGCATACTTGATCGGCATAACCTTTGTCCAATCGTTTTTTGATGTATCAACTGGAGGGAAAAGGAGTCTGTTTCGGGCCAAAAAAGGCGCCAAGGAAAGTAGGCGCGTTTTCGGTTCGTGCAGCATTAAATCTGCTAATTAAGACGTGACAGTGTCCTGGGTAAATGTTATTAAAAAGGGGATGGAAGGCGTGTTGAGACGTTTATTGTTTGATTTGGCGAACAACAATTTTGCCCAAACTTGGCAATGTATGACCGTACATGTGTGTATGGCTTGATAATAATAATAATAATTCTTTGCATTTATATAGTGCTAGTTCCTGACATTCACACAATATGCGTTCGGCAACAGGAAAAGCTGTCATGTGGCATCTCGTGCTTTTGGAAACGCAAAAACATCGGACCAATATAAAAACAAACTATTGGTTGCAGTCGATAGTGGGGCTGTGCGTGAATGAGAAGTGGGATGGGAGCCGTTAAGTGCACATATGTCATCAATGAGGACCTTAATGCTGCTACATCACTGAAGATGTGAGAGAACTGAGAAAAAGTCATGCAGAATCTACGTAGATAGCAGATGAGGCGGGACTGGAGCCTCGAGCAGCTGCCAGGCGTCAGCTGTAACCACTTTTAGGAAAGAAAGAGGTGCAGTTTTTATACTCATTATTTACATAACTGGAGAGCGGCGACACGTTGCACGTCGAGTTGCGCCTGCAAGTACGGATTTCACTGTAGGCCTGTTCTGTACACGTGACAAAATAGCACCGTCCGATTAAGGCCTTTGGAGGCCCTAAACACTTAAAAGACTGCTGCTCTCATTTATATTTCTAATTCAAAATATAAGCAATAATGAACCGTAAAATACAATTTTATTTTTCGAAATGAAACAAAATTACAGTAAGATTGAAAATAATATTTACTTTTGTATACTTCCATTCTATTTACATTTGAAAAGTTTTCTCTTGGTTTTTCTAATTGCAAAGTCTTTGATCAGATCCTCAAAACTAATCTTACATAACACATCTGCTTCTATACTTGGTACAGATCAGTCCTCCAGCCTGCTTTTATTATTACTATTATTATTTTTATTATTATATATATAAATGTATGTAATTTTTTCATTTAATATGGGAGTCCCTCTTTGTGGAACCTGGTTCAGCTGCACCATTTGCAGTTTTACACCATATGGTCAATTGTAAATCCAGCAGTGGAAAATTTCAGTGTTGCCCCCCTTTCCTTGATACCCTAAGCACATGCTTATTTTGCTTAATGGTTAGTCCAGCCCTGCAAAGAAGACACTATAAACCTTTCAGCTAACCACTATTTTGTCATCTGCTGCTGCAACCATTTAATTACAAATTACCCTTACTTTACAATGCATCTTTTCTCTTTGATATTTATGGCAGACTTGCTCCTATACAACAAGTATCTTAATTTTGTACTAAAATACACTTTTTCTCACTTTGGTCATATACTTAAAATGAAGGTATTCAAAGTGATGTTTGCCTGTAAAGATCTGTTCATTTCAGTGCTGTTCATAACTACAAAGATTCTTTTTCTTTATAATTGTTTTCAAGGCATTCTGAACAGCAGTATATTTGCATTAACGTTCCTTATTAATGGTTATTTCAAAATATGTTTACATTTATTATTTGAATCATCATTACAACACAGAATTTATTTTGTACCCAGCCCTTTCTTGTGGCATTTGAATAGTCTGATTTTGTTCAATCTGATTTCCTATAAAGACTCTTCTTTCTTTCCACAGTTGACAGACATTATGTCCAAGTGAAAGTGATATTGCATCTGAATGTACCCTGTAGTGGACTACACCCTCCCGTCCTGGGATGACTCCAGCCTTGCTATCACTGCTGCTGAGATAGTTCCCAGCTCCTTATGACACTGCTTTGAATAATCAAGTGAGTAAATGAAATAATGGACAGTAGCACTCACTACAACTGTCACCAGACGAAGCTCTGTAATGATGGATGTAATGCTGCATATTTTGTTATATTTTATCAAATTTTTCCCCATTTAAATGTACCAATATATTAAGGAAGAAATTAACTTGTATTTTATTCATTTAATTAGTTCATTAATTACTAGTTGTTGTTTTTCTTTAATAAAAGAACACTTATAAATGAACTTTTGCAAATGGATAATACTCTTTTCTACAATACTGGTAATCATGCTGTTAAATCTCTCTACAGTTTAACTAGATATGATAATGCTGCAGAGCAGTAGTGGTAAAAAACCTAAACTGCTATCAACGGCAAGATTTTGTTGGATATCAGGACAAGTGTCTAGTGTCTGTGCATGTCGGGTGGCAGGTGATGGGTAGTCACATCACCCATCCATCATTGCTGTCCCTTTGAAGGTGCAGCACTATATTGAAAAATTCAGTTTTACAAGCTATAGTAAGGGAGAGCAGAGAAACATCTTTCTCATCTATTAAAAAAATCTGCTTATTTTAACTATGAATTACATTTCGAAAGTGGAGCAATCAGTATAACCAGTGTTTGAATTTGGCCAAAAAACACAGGCTGTAATTTGCAGTGTCCTTTGGAAAAATTCCCTAAGATAGATCTGCATCTGTCAACATGCAGTTAAGCAGAGGATATTCACTTGAATTCCTCAACTTTCTAGCTCTTCAGTGCATACAATTTACTGATCAATCCAATGAAAGACAAGACTAGTGTTGAAACTTCTTTTTTCTGTATCTGCACAGTGTTATCACACTTTGTAGATGCTATGTCTCTCAAAGTATGGGGCAGTGTAAAAAAATGGTCACTGTATAAGATAAGACTTTACACTACTCTCATTATTTTGACATTTGTGCTAAACAGAATATCTTACTTCATTTGTTCCTTATTATAATTAAACTGTGTAAATTTGGGTGACAGGCTTCTTATTAGGTATCTGTTATGCATGCATAAAATAGATATTTAGTGAACATTTTATCAAGTCACATTACATATTATATCAGATAGTGTTGTTTAATTAAAAATTAACCAGTACAACATTTAAACTAATCTTATAAACTAATGGATTAAGTCTTTTGTTTTGGTTCTTCCAGAATCTAATTTCATTTAATAAACATTCAGCAGGTTTGATGATTGCTGTTAACTGTTTAGAATTACACTCATTTTCACTTGTTGATATGGATCAGGATAATTTGTTTCTTGTATAAAGAATATTATTGGTTAACTTACACAGAAACAAAATGTTTAAATCAAAACTTCACTGGCTATTTATTAATAAGAAATTTATTATTATGTGGACATCTATACAGTATGATATGACATGACAATTCAAAACAATATGATTATTGTTGTAACACTTTATTTTGAGTGACAGCTTTCAGTGACAATAAATGTTCAGTTACTCTTTCTGAAAATTGAATGAACCCATATTAACATTTAATAAAAACACTGGGATTTAATTAATGGTTTAGTAGTTCAGCATAGAATTTAGTGAAAGAAAATTATGACTGCTTTTTTGACTATATAAATACACTAACAGGTCTTTGATGCACACATAATGAATTAGTTGTTAGTTTGAAGTATTTTTTTCTATTCATTTTTTTAAGATGTATATCAAATTTTATTTAACAGACTGACAACAAGAAATATAATATTTCATTTGCACAGCAAGAACATACTTTAATATATATGTGTATGTATATACTGTATATAAGCATTTCCATTTCAATATTACTTTTACCATCATTGCTCAAATGGGAGATAAAACAGGTGTACCATGCAGACATATTGCAAAGTTTCATATCAAACTGAATAGAAATGATCATTTATAATATGTTATGACAACCAGTCTGTGGTCTCTGACAGCTCTGGGGTTTGCAGACTAGTGGAACAGTATCTTGACATATTTTAATGTAAAACACAGGGTAAAATAAAGACTGAATCTCCATTCGTGTTACTGAGCTGGTTATCTCTTGTTGACTGGTGTTTCAGATTTAGTTATACAGTATGTTTGTGAAAAACACAACCACATACTGTAGGGTCAACAGGCAAATGTTATTTTCACACATTACCAGATTTTCAAAGAATAGACCCTTGTGTAATGATAACTCGCTCTATGTTCATTATGACTTCAGATTAGGAGGAAATAGTAAAACAAGTATGTCTTCAGGAGAACTAGAGAATGTACTAAAAGGGAGGGAAATTGTCTAGAGAACCTGCAGCACAGTTACTCTTGTTCACACAATCCTGTTTGCTGTCAAAGAGGTAAATACGAAGTGGCTTCATATACATCAGAGATGGTGAAATCCTTAGAGGTCAGAAATGCAAAGTCATATTAAGTTACACAGGGGAATTGTTCAAAATTATATTTGAATTTGTATGTCTTCCATGGAATAAGGATCAACAATTGCCACTTTATAATGAATTTATGAATGGGAATAATGATAACCATAATGATGCATAGGTCAATAATCTTACTTATTAGTATTTATACCTTAGTAAGTTTATCAAATAGTTACACAGCCAACTGAGTGTGCAAAGATGATAACTGTTCTATAACAGTGCCAATGTGCAGTGTGCTATCTTCAGACACTATTTTCGTACAAGAATTCTTGCCTCAAAATAAAAGGAAGCTGCAAAAATATAGCATGTGCACATAATCAAAGCTGCTATTTGAAAAAATAACATACTGTAGATCTCTTAAGACTGCCTTGGTTTAAGGACAATGGTTAGCACTTAAAATGTTTGCATATAATACTGGATCTATTGTACTGTATCTGCATTTGCACAAGAAAGATGCACTTTAAAGAATTAAACGAACACTGCAAATAACTGAATACATAATTAAAGCTCAGGGGAATAGTTTGCATATTTCTGAATTTCAAGTTAATATTTGTACAGATTTTAGCTTTACAGAAAACTGTATCCACAGGCTTTAGATATCCTTTGTGATTTTTTTAACTGAGATTTAACAATTTAACATTCTTTATTGAGTATTGTAACTTTATTGGTACACTACACGTTACACAACATTTTGTCATTCTATTCTTCTAATAATAATATAATTACAATTTTTCAGAAAAAAAGTATTCATTGTAACTGTTTTTATTGTCCATTCATACTCCCTCACAATTTTGTATATCTTTTAATATTCTACCATAGAGATTTTGTGGCATTCATAAATTTAGCCACTAATTTAAAAAATTTGATGAATTTTTGCCAATTTATTCATTCCAAGATGATGTTGGTAACTTTTAATTAAATTGTGCTTGTGAGATGTAGTTTATGTAAAGATGGTTGTGATAATTAGCTTAAACTGAAATTAGACCTATGCAGAGTAATTTTCCACATTCTTCATGGTGTTTTTTTTTTTCTTTTTGACATTTTGGTAGTTTCTTGATAATGGCCATATGCTTCATTTTTCCATGTCTATTTAAAGTTAAATGTTACTTGTATTTTCATTCACTCCAAGATTTTATTACAATATATACTGTATATTATAGATAAGTAACATCTACATTATGACATCTTACAAGTATTTTTGTTCAAGGTGTTAAAGCAGTCTAGACAATCTTTACAACTTTGTATTCACTCATATATCTTTGAATTTGCACAGGCTACCCAAAATCAATTTTTGATGATGTCTATATTCGCTATAAATCAAAGTAAGCTGTCTTCTTTTCTCTCTCCTGCCATGTTTGCCGTCAACCTCCAGTATTATTATAATAGGTTTTCTCTGTTCCATACAATGAATTCTAAAAGGCTGAGAATGAAACACTCTGACCTACTTGTACAGTATGTTTTCCTGATTCTTTCCGGCAAGCATTTAATCACGAGCAGTTTTCAATTGTCACCATTCCATTGGTTGAGCCTTTTTTCAAGAGCTGTTAAATTCTATTATAGTGTTTATCAGTTTCTTGTTTGTGAAACAAAGATGACAGTTTCTCGTTAGATGCATTTCTTGTTTTCTTTTAACTAATGTTCAGAATGCTGCAGATCATGCAGCATTAGTCTGACGCTTAGCAAGATTTTTTATTTTTGGGTAGACAGCAGCCTGTAAAAATGTGAATATCCAACAGTTGTAATCCAGCAGTTTAAATGAAAGATAAAAGTAAAAATAAAACATGTTGGGTTGGTGTAATTAATTTTGTAAACAATTTTTACATTTTTGTTTTTATTAGACAAGCCTGCTTGAAAACCTGAACATTGCAGTGGGGCATTAAAGTGAGTTCTTCTGAAAGAAATGTCATTTTTGTTTCATTGCAAAGTAAAGCATGTGATTGGAAACAATTGTGTTAACTTAGTTATAGAGCAATTGCACGTGTCTAATAATATGATATTTCTAATCCACTGGTAAGGGTTAGTCATTTGCACAAACTCGTGACCCACCAGCTGAAGCGACTCAGTGGATCACACACTTAGACACTGTAGTGCACCTGTGTAACGGAAATGGACAGCTGAGGATTAAGCAGAATTTTTTAATGGCAACCTGAAGCTGCATGACTTTCCTTTTATGAAATGCTGCATAATGCTGCCACATTTAAAAGCATCTGAATGTGTGACCGGGTTCCTTAATGGTGCTGCATACTGCATGAACCCCAGTCATCTGCACGGATATCAATTGTATTTTCAATTATAAGATATTGTAACATAAAATTGAGCAGCAAATAAGATCTAACTTTCTTGATATGTGATTTTGGGTATACCATGGCCGACGCAGAAAAGAAAACAAGAAGCATATGCTTGTTTTTGTTATAATAAAATAGCATCATCCACATGCTTTTGTGGGATAGAAAGAAAGAAATTGAAAATAAAATTCATTTTACACATTTTGCAAACTTGTCCTTGTAAATATTGGGTTTTGAGGGCCAGAGACTAACCTAGCTGGGACACACATTCAGCACAGGACGCACTCACACGTCCACTCACAGAATCACTCATCCTGGGCCAACTTAATGTCCCATATAAATTCAAAATACACTTCTTTGGGATGTGGCAGAAACACAAAATACTTAGAGAAAACATAGGCGCTGACCATTAGCAGTTTGAGGGTTGAGGACTGGTTCTTGTAGCTGTGAGACAGCAGCATTAAAACTGGGCCACTCTGCAATAAAATTCACATTTTATTGAAAAAATTATTTTGGGAATATGCCAAGTTGTCATCTTAATGATATATTAAACTTTTGAAATGCACACTAACCCCCTAAACTGTGAATAAAATATCAAAGTAACAGATAGTGAAATGCTCAGTACATCATTATCAGATGATTTATGAGTTTACTGTGAATCACAGAAAGTAATAAAATAATTTGAATGAAGTAATAACTGGCACCTTTTAATACTACAACTTTGAATGTGGCCGCAGAAAGGCAGCCTTCATAACTTCAGAATAACCAATGCACTGAGTTGCAGTACAAACCATGCTAATTAGACTTGGTAAAAACAGAATGACATTTTCTACTATAAAGCACTCTCGTGTAAATGTAGTAAATATATATATATATATAGTTTAGGTTTAGGATGCAAAAAGAAATAAGTTGCAGCCTAAGAGAGAGGCCGCATGATGTTTGCGCAAGCTGATCCAGTATGTGACTGGATCGATGCATTGGTTTGCCGAGGTGGTGCTGGATTACCACAAGGGAACCAGGCTCTGAAAATCACTGACAATTAAGCTATTCTGTCTCCAACCAAAGTAAATTTAGCTCTTGCCGCTACGTCACTTAGTCTTTATAAAGGGATGATATCATTCAGCAATACAACTTGAGACCCAGCTTCAAACTGCCTGCAAGATAGTGCTGTTGTTGCCAGAAATCTGATCGATTGATTTTTTCTTTCAAAGAGACATCAGAGTTCAGTGCATACTGTCTTAAAATATTCTAGATCTCATCATAATATTGGAAACTGCTGAGCTGTTATCGAAAAGTCTTAGGTCTCAAAAACAATAAAATCAGCATTTGGAAAAAATAACTTTTTAGTTTAGTTTAACATAGCTTTTATAAGTAACAGAATGAGACTGTGTAAGCAACAGTAATATCTATGTAAATAAATTAAAAAAAATTAAAAACTGGAACTTCTTTTTCCTTGTTTCTAAAGCATTCTCATTGAGATGAATGGTTGCAAAAGATGCAAATCATTCTAAAAGTTACACCTCTGATTCTTTTCATATGTCATCATTGGTTTATGGTATGCGGTATATGCTATAATTTCTAGTGCATTTGACAAACTCTTCTAAGCTTTTTTGGAGGTCAAGGCATACATACATTTTCCATGCCAGTGACACATCTATACTTTTAACTAGATAAAAAGATGATGTATTACTTATCAAGTGAAACCATGATACACCATGTAACATACTGCAAACCTACATTTAAGCCATGCATTAGTATTTTTTATTCTGACTTTTAAGCATTGGTATTCAGAGATTTGTTTTTTTTCATTCCCAAACATATGATGTGATGAAGTGTTGCAGACATTAAGGGGCAAGATAAGTATGCCCAAGATTTATTTCTAAACTCTCAAAAAAGTTTTTCCACTCCAGAAAAAGACTTGTGCTTATTTTCCTGAAGATGATTCCGAGACCAACTTGCTGTCTATAGATTATTCAAACAAGAAATTAAATTTCACCATTCAAATTGCCACTCATATCTCCACAGAGCTCAGCATACTCAAAAGTAGGCTCAACTCCACTTGATCAGCAAACATAGTTAATATGCACCTGTCCAGAATGCCAGCTACTATCATGGCACTGCAACCTACCATCAACTATTTCTTAAGAAATAGATATTTATTGGCACAGAGGCCAGGGCTTTGAGTTCCGTGACATAGGTAATCAGGTAATGTTAGTATGTCACCCATTCCTGCTCAAAAAAACTGAGATGGACTACAAGCACGTGATATTTCATGGTACAAAAAAGATTACTACTTAAGAAGATACTTCATTTTGAAATCAATAAACCTGTACTGTGGGACATAGTTTTTTGTGTAACACAAGTGTTTTTTTATCATTTATTGTGGTTGCTTTATATGCAAAATTGCATATGTCCACCTGGAGAAATTGTTTCATTTTGTTCTAGGGCATTCATTTCACGTTTGAAACTGTTATGGAACTTCAAAGCAAAGAGATGGCAGTACTGTTATATTATAGAACAACCATGGCACACTTTAATTTTCAAACTGGTGAAGTCAGATTTGTTTGCAAAATGTATATCTATTAGTAATTATGATTTTTGACATTTTATATGTTGATATTTTTCTTTCAGTTTGACACTAAAATAATTATGCAGTGCCTTAAAGAAAGCGATCTGTGAAAGAGGTGTGCTATAAAGCAGTTACAAGATGTTCTCTGTTGTGTAAGAACTGTTATTTTTAGGGGTTAAGTCCATTATATGAGGTGTGCCATAAACTGCAGGTTTAGACACACGTTGACTTGCTGTACAAGGGGACAGAGACAAGCATGGAGCCAGGCATGAAATTACTTCATTAATCTTCCTCTGAGAGGCTGTCCTTGTTTAGGGAGACTCTATCTCCTTTAAAGAAACGGTCCATTCTGCACCACTCATAAATTATACTGTTCATCAAACAAAAAAAAGTAGATTGGGGGATTTTAGATGAAAAGTACCAAGCATTCATAAATCCCTTAAAGTGTAAACTGTAGATACATAACTGTAAAATAGCTGTAAATTAATAAAAAAGTGAAAAGCAAATTTAGTTAAAAAGAAATGCAATAGATATGAACTGCCAGTTGCACTTAATACAAAGCACAGAAAGTAGAAATGTTTTAGGAAGACATGGATGTAAACAATAGAAAAAGAGAATGGATATAGTACATATCTTTATGACAGTAAATGATAAGTGTAAAATAATAAAGCTGTGAATAATAACCATTAATTGTGGCAGATTACTTCATAATCTATAAATAAACAGCTGAAACATACTCTCTCTCGCTATATATATATATATATATATATATATATATATATATATATATATATATATATATATATATATACTGTATATATATATATATATATATAATTTAAAATTGTTAGCAAAAAGTTTTAAATAAATGCTCACTACAGTATAATGACAATGCATATGGCACACACTATTTAATTACCAAGTGTAAAATACGAAATAAGTTAGAACTATAACAAAGCAATATTATTAGTAAGTTAAAAAACACAACAGCTAAAAATTAAGTATATGACATCAATATGTTGTCATAAAGTATTCGGTTACTGAAGGATTTCAGTCATTCAAAGGGGACCACAAGGAGTTTTGGCCGAGTTATATCTGAAACATTTTCAGTCCAAGGAAAGGCTGCAAAACTTGGCACTGACTTTGTTTCATATGCAGAGTCCCAATGGTACTCTGTCATGGAACCAGATGGCAGGAAGACATTTCTGGGCTACTGTTGCTAACACTACTTATTGTAGAACTCCATTAAAACATCCACTTTGAATGGACATGCTTAATACTTTAAGGAGATAAACGGTGGCTATCAAAAACTATTTGCATAAGAATTGGTTGTTTTGTGTAGTGTTTAGGTTGGGTAATAAAATGTTGGTTTCTGCCTTCAGTAGACAGCTTCCCGGATTACATTAATAGCTAATCATAATCTCTTATCTCAAGTCATGCCTTTTGCAGGTATAAATGACCTGTGTCAACATATACTGAAAACAATACAGTTGAACACTGAAAAAGAGTGTGGATTGGCTGCCTGGAATAGCTTGGCACACAAAGAGATGTTTGTCCGAATGTATATAGGTACATCATTTGCAA
The DNA here is from genome assembly GCF_016835505.1 of Polypterus senegalus. NCBI lineage: Eukaryota > Metazoa > Chordata > Cladistia > Polypteriformes > Polypteridae > Polypterus > Polypterus senegalus. The sequence continues at coordinate 38,638,620 of NC_053171.1, read as the reverse complement.
TCCCAACTGTACACACGTATCTCAGAATTATGATTAGGTTGGTTTTATTGCAAATTACGCTGTCACAGTGTAACATGCAAGGTCAACCAAAAACTCTTGCAGGGTTGTGCTGATTAATACAATTTGACATGTACACCAGAAAATAATATAAATAAATTAAAAAATTAATAAGTACATTAACAACAACTGTGTTTTAAAGAAAAGCAAAAGGTATAAATGATGTGATTGTAAGCAAAATGCAAATGTGCAACCACAACGTGAGTGGACATTCATTGACTGTTGGCCTTGACCAGTACATGAACCCATGACAGTGAATACACTCATCTTTCAGCCATGCAATGACAAATATTTTGACGTAAAAAGCCAACTTCATAGCCTAGTAGGTTTTGTACTATCTTTACTGATTGCAGCGCCTCAGATGTATATGCAGTAAATGCTCACATAATAGCAAAATCAAAAGTAACAGGAATGTTTCAAATATGAGTAATTAACATTTGACATTTTCATTCATAAAGACTGCAATGTAATTGTTAAGCAAAAAGTACATTAATTATGTTAGGAAAAACAAAAAAACACAATAGGTAAATAGTAAAATTAATTGTAATATAAAATAAAAGTCAGACGGATAATTATAAGTTAACTACAGTAAGCTGAAAGGGACAGTTTTGAAATGTGCAGCAGAAACAATAAAAAAAAAAATGCAGTTAAAAAGTTAAAATAAAGATGTCTGCATAAGAATTACTTGACAGGGAAACCCAAATACTCTAAGCAAATACAAATTTTATAAACAGTATTAACTAAATTAGAGAGCAGTAATTAAAGGCAAAGAACAAAAATAAATTAATATTTTGACACATATTTGATACACTAATAGTGTAATAACCTAAACATTCAACAAATAAGAATAATGCAGATCAAATACATGACCTACAACTGTGCAGGAGCAATAATAATATATATTTTTTATCATTAATTACAGTAAAATGAATAAAAAACTTAAAATATGTAAACATAAATATTGAGTAAAATATGCATATACAGTACTGTGTTGCATATGCTAAAATAAATATTTATTAATAAATTTTGTTAAGTGAATGTATGAAATTAATGAAAAGTTACACTCTTGCACTAGGCTTAAATCAAAGAATGCAAATAAATAAAATAGATTAAAACTATTTACAGTTTGGCAAAGGCACCGAAGTTTAGCTTTAAAAAAAGGATCTATGACTTATGTTTGTAAGGATGAAAAACAATAATTTAACAGCCAGTATTCCAAATTTCAGCAAGTAAGTTGAAAGTAACTAAAAATGAAATATAGAGAGCGTGTCATGTTTACCCTAAAGGTGAAATATGAAATTTTTTGATTAAACTGAAATTCTCAAAAGAGTAAAAAAAAAACACATTGAAAACTGAAATTCTCAAAAGAGTAAAAAAACACATTGAAATCAAAGTTTTAAGTTTAATTTGGACTTCTTAAAAACAGCAGTGAAAAAGATTAATGTCCTGCTGCTTATTTTAGCAAAACAACCTTATTGCATTGCTTAAGTTTGTTCATGTCTGCACAAATTACTGAAGAAACATTATTTGTTTGTAGTAAGTATTATACACGCCTGGTTCCATTTTGATGTTGCATGTTTATGATTTCTCTTTCACACTACATTTTTAGGTAAAATTTAAAACAACATATTTTTGATGCATCTCAATGGATAAGCAAATAAACGCATAATTCTATTTTGTAAAGCTCTGTTTATAGTTGATAAGCATACAGTACCTCGTTACAGCATTAAAGGGTTTGGTTATGTGTCCCATATGTAATGAATGTGGCATTAGAGGTTAAATTTGGTTATTAATGTAATCACATAGCAGTGCTAAGAAATGATAAACAGCTTATAAAAAGTTAATTAAATTGTGCTGAGACTGAGTGTGTTGGTATGCTTCTTGTGTGAAAGAGATCACATTTAATCTAACCAATATTAGAAAAAAAATGTTTCTCCTCATCTTATCCAAATTGTGAAGATACTTGAGTCCTCTAATAAATTTTAAAATTAGAAGGCTATATGACGCATATCTTTGAATACTTTGAAATTTAATTTTAGGAATTGAGCTATTGCATTATCGCTGTTTAAACATAATTGCACCAGTTAGTCAGTCATTGAAACAATTTTATTTAACATATTGCACCATACACACTAAAATATTGGATAAGTAAAAAAAGTCAGTAAAACATCACTTGTAAAACTTATTCTGATTGTTGCAATTCATCTTAACTAAGAAGATTGCTAAATAAATTAAAAAATAAACTATTTTAATAGTATGCAAAATTAGCAATGGTTAAGGAAGTTATGGGAATATGAACTATTATCAAGTATACAAATACTAAAACATACTATCAAAAGACAGACACTAATCAAAATTTCACTAGAGATATTTTATAGTTTGAGATATTTGAAACCTCAAGTTATTCAGTTAATATTTATTATATAGCACTGTTACATTTCATTAGCAGTGTTTATCAGCACATTGTCAAAATTAACAAATTGGTGGTGTAGCTTTGTAAAAAAAATCTCATATACAGTAAAAGACAAAATCTTAAATTGTAAACATAAACCAATAGTTGCTATCATTCTGCTTTTTAAATACATGTCCATTAAGCAAACACGTACGTCAAAAAATGTAATATAATGGAATTCAACCAACATGATGTGAACATTTGGTGGTCCATAATATGATTTATTTATCTGGTTGCAGTTTGTGTAGAGATTGTACATTTAACCCATGTTTGTTTAGTTTTTTTTTCTATAGACAGAAATTTTCCTCCAACGTCCTTAAAAAATGTATACTTCTGGTGGGGTTGAATTCTGTTTTGTTAGTTTTTGTCTCTTTGTTCCTGCTTTCTTTTTTAAACTTTCTGATGCTTTTTTCCTTTTTCTTCTTTGTTTTTTTCCTAGTTTGACTATGAAGGCATTTATGTTTATGTATATGTTCAACTTGATTATATGCAGTTTTATATTACTCAAATAAAGTAAAAAATAAATACAAAATAAAGACATGCATGTCAAGTTAGTATAATGTTAATATATTTACATTAACATTAATATAACATTTTTAATGTTTATTTTCAATCATTTCTATCCAAAATAATAAAAAGTAATGTTGCATATGAACTCAAAGCTATGTTTCCTAAAATATCAATATGAAATAATCTTTGGTAATCTTTTCAAACTTATTAAACCTTTTTCCCCCATAAGAAAAAACTGGATCATCTAACTATAGTTATTTCATATTTTCAAAAGAAACCTGTTACTCATATCATTATATTGTTATGAAGCAATCCAAATAAGTTGTATTTACATAATATCAAGTATTTAACTAGCACACACCTGATCAAATGATAAAATCACAATAATATGACATTAATTTTAGAATTCTCTGTACAGGATTGGCACCACTGCACCAACGCTTATATTCTCCTAAATACACACATCTGTTTTTGAATGGAATAAAAGCAGTGCTTCAATCTGCATGCATTAGGGAAGTAATGCCTTTCTCCTAGTTATAAAGTAATTATATATAAGGAGAATTTATTTCTGATGTCTGTAAACATCCAAAGGCTCTAAAGATGTTTTCATCCCTTAATCTCTACTGAGGAGTACCAGGCCCAATACCATTAAAGCCAAAAGATACAATACTGCTAAGACCAGACACATTGGTCCTAAAATGTCTAAATTATTTTGCCCAAAGAAAATCAAATTTATATACTGACTACCTTTATAGTGGGAAGGTAGCTCTCAGCCTAACTAAACTAAAGTTTCTAAAGTAGAAATTAAGTCCTTGTCTGTTCACTGCTCCATTTTTAACTAATAAGATTATTGTAAGAAAAGCAATAAAAACAAATCTTGAATTCACTAAAACCATTCATTTTATTTGTGTTTCATTTTGCAAAATGTTTTACAATTTGTGAAGTTGTTGCATTTTTATATACGTAAATCTGAATTATTTGTTCTTGTTTTAAATTTTTTTTAAAAGTAAAGGAATAAAAGTGTATGATCTCTTTTTAAAGTATTTTATGAAAGCTTACTGTTTAAAATATATTTGTTAACAGCAACAGAATACAAAATCAATGTGACACAACAATGTATTTTCTATTTTAAACTAAAAAAAGTACATTAGCTATCACGTACAGAATGAGTTGGAAACTCTCACTTGACAAACATTGAAGATTGTTTACTAATAAGAATAAAGGTACTAATTTTACTGTTTGAAACTGTTCATCTCTTGAAAACAGAAATGTAGAATCAACACATATTCTTAGCTTATGTTTTTTACTAATTCAGAAAGGAAGTCTGTAAAAATGTTTTACATATTATATTTAATTTAATAATATGTTTTATTGTTTTTTTAAACATAAAAAATGATCTAAAATGATCTGACACTACTCATATCCAAAAAAGACTTCAAGAGTATGCTGGAATCCATAATTTTCGACCCAAATGCTATGCCTGTCAGCATTCAATTTCTTGCATATGTCTATAGTACAAATACAAAAAAATATATAATATGAACATAAATAAATAAATCAGGTGCAGAAATGCTTGAAAATCTACAATACAAAGTGACATCAAGGACACAAAAGACATTATCTGATGATTAATAATAAAGGCAAGAAGAGTGAAGTTGCATTTATCATTGCGCAAGACTAAAAAGCCCTCGACTCAGCGCTCAGCTTATGGGTCGGGGAGCTGAGCCCATATGTCCCCCACACGCCACCCCCTTTGGCTGCTGAGGACATTTCTGGCTGTCAGCCTCAAGGATACACCGCTCCCTTCTCCTCCCCTTCAACAGTGGTGGGCTACTACTGATTTTTTTTCAAATCCTCCTTCGTCTCCTGTACCCTCCCATAAATAGCGATCGTAATAAAAACTCCAGTGGCCCTGAGTGATTTATTTCACAGCGCCCAGCACTACTCGATTCAGGAATAATTCAGCTATGGGGGAATTGCTGGAATTAATGGATTTCCTTCAGGGGCAATACACCCATACATCTCACTTCTGGCATCTGTTTGACTTGTGAGATTTGCCTTTTTTATATATTTATTTATTAAAGGTCTGGAATTGTGTATGGCCAGCTAAAGAGTTACTTTTCTAATTAAAAGATTTTATACAAAAAAGGACAATTGATTTATAATGTCTCAGTGCTACAGAGTTTTCCCATCACTGTAGTAAGAGAAGTATTTTCATTTTATAAACTTTTGAGAGACTTTACATGTCTAAAGTAAATACATTTTCTAAAATGATAAAAGCCCACTGTATCTATAATAAAAATAGTTAAATATCATTGGAAGACAATAATAATTTTTTAAATAATTTGTTTTATTATTATTTGTGTTATTTGTAATGAAACAAAAATGTTAATCAATTATAAAAATTCTTAAGCATCACAAGAATTACTACAAGAAGTCAAGTAAACTTTTACAATATAGAGATAAAGTAAGTAGAGTCTTGTAGACTCTTTCTTGCTAAAGTTAGGTGAACAGAAGTTAAAAAAAAAATAATAATTGTTGAACTAATATGTGTGTAAGGAAGTTTAGATGATTTGTTTGAGTGTGTTGTGTTTTGTCCAGGGCTAGCCTTCTATCCTAGGGCTGATTCCTGCCATGCTGATATACTCTAACTATTAATGCCCTTGTACTAAAACACGATGTTTATAAATTGGATGGACTAATCAAATGAAATATATGCTGCAAACCATAATTTAGTAAACTTGTAATTGTGAAGGCAATAACATCAACCTTTGAGTGAAATGAACAAAGAATGTCATTGTCCTTTTATAGTGCCTTTCTTACAATAGTGAACACTATTTTAGTGTATTTCTCAAGGTGCAGAAGATTCTACATGTTTAGCATTTTTCTATGTATTTTCAATATAAAAAAACATTTTAGTTGTATTTCATATAACTATAATAATTTTGATTTGTATCAAGAATATTGGATCACATCAACCATGAAGGTAATTACTGACATAAATACTGGAAATATATATATATATATATTAGAAATCAGTTGGATAGATGTAATGTAATAAATTTGTATTATGAACCAGCTTTACCTGCACTTTTAGGAACCTTGTTCTGTTATTAATGTGTCATAGTTTTCTCAGGGAGGTAGGAAACCACTTTAGCAAATACTGAGTTAAATGAAGTTAACACATAGCTTGATGGCCCTGAGTTAATTTCAGCAGAATTTCAGTACTAGTGTCTCTAGAGGCCACATGGTGGTGACCTGTTAGACAGAGCTCCAGTCAAGAGAAGAGAAACATTTACAGTAGTTTGGTCACAGTACAAGGGGCACAGAAAAACCTGCTTGTCTTCCTAGCCAAGCAGTGAGTTGTACAGTACCTCCAAAGCTGACAAAGTTGATTGCTTCAGAATAAGCATGGTTTTCTATATCTTGAAAAGGCCTTGTACTATACTATATGTTTAGCTATTTCCCCTTTATTGTTTTATTTTCAGGGATACTGCAGTCATAACAAAGTGTTTCTGTTACAAGTTTTTTCTTTTTACTTTCAAGATGTGATAATCCAACCACTGTAAACACAAATTACTCTCCATGTAGCTGTGCTTCTCTGACACTCATGATAAGTTCCACTGGGCTTTCAAACAAAGCTTGAAAGATACCAAATACATGTTTTTTTCAGCCTTGCAGGAAAAGTATAACAGCTGACGCACAGTGGCAATGTTGAAGCATCAGTAAGACATTGTCTAATGGCCTTTGAATTATGTGTGAAAGCTTTGCAGCGAACTGATAACAGTTTAATAACTGTTGATCTGCACCACAGTTTATTTCTATAAAATCTGAACTGTAATAGCAAAATCCTATGTAGTAGTTTTTAAATTATAAAGAAACATAAATACTTTGTGCAAGATTTTACTAACAGTTCAATATTTCAAACTTTAGGCTTCTGTGCAAAATAAACACTGTTTCTTCAAGATGAATGTGAAATTTTATAAATTCTGTTTCAAATTCCATATGCCACAAAATTTTATTCCCTATTATTATTACTACTGTATCATCAAAAAAATTCTCTTACTTTATAATAGATATGATGATGGGGTTATTAGTAATATGATGACAAGTTTACATAGGAAAACATGCATAGGACACACCTTCAGAATGGCATCTTTTTGGAAGTTACAGTGAAGGTTTGTAGATTTTGACAGAACCTTTAGGCTTAAACTCGAAGTTTTCTCTAAAAGTAAGACTGTAATACTTGCCGTAAAAACAGGAAACTCAACAAACTGTACACAATTTATTAATGTCATTAGTATTGTACTCTACTTTCTATATAATATCTCAAGCAATACATGTGTTTTTGCCACATGGAATTGCTTATTTATATTACTGTATTGTGAAATATTCTGTGCAAATTGCAAATTCAGACATGTTGACCTGATTGCAAATGTTTGTATGTAAGTGCTTGTTCCCCTACTGAAGAAGTGCAAAATGAAGATGAGTGGGGTGCTGTGTAATTTTACATTTGAATGTTCACATGTTTCCTTGCATTTGGTCTGTTGTGTAAGCAATCTCTGCTTTCGCACCTTTGGAGAACTAAACATGCATGCAGGTCAACACCACAATAAACGATAACTGAATGTAGCAGTGAACAGATTCTTTTTGTCATTTTAGCAGAAATGTGTACAAAAAGGACTGTATATTAACATAAACTCAGTTTTATAAATACTTAAGTGTTCTTAAATAATTTTATTATTTTTTTCCTGTTTTAAAATTATGTGTTGTAAGAGTTATATTTTTGAATAAATCTAGTTGATGAGACTGAGCTTACTGAAGATTGATGTCCTTTATAAATTTTTAAAGGGATAAAAAGCTGTGATGTTATACAGTATGTCTTAGACATTATAGTTTACTTCCCAGCCCTTATCTTCAGTCCTCCCATTCTCTGGTTTCTTTGTATGTTTCTCTGAAAAGTGTCAATTCTACTTTTAACTGCCTTTTAAATGTCCAATTTATTTCTTGTATCTTCCCTAAAATGTCATGCTGTTTTTCAGTTGTTGCTCCCAACTACCTATAACCATCCTGATTCCTCCCAGTCTACTGTTGTTGATATGTGTGCTTATTAAATGCCTACATTTTCACAAAACTACTCTGGGCTGCTTCAACTTTTTATCATTCATCTTATCTCTTGAAATCTAAGTTTGTTTTCTCTCTCAGACTTCAATTTAATGTGCAGTTTTTATATCTACCGTTGTTCAGACATGCAAGTAAAAATGTTCTGACATTAACTGCTGTACTAATCATTTTGAGTTCTACATAAGATTTTATTTTCAGTTGCCTTTTAATTTTTGACTGCCTTTACAAGTAATGAAATGCAGAATATTATGTTCATTTGTTATTCTGTTTGAGTAAAGGATTCTGCTAAATAAAGAAAAAATAGTCATGCTTGCCACATGAAATTCAATACTGCTTGGTCCATTTGTACTAGACAAATTGTTATTTAAAAAACTAGGTATATGCATTTGAACTTTAAAACTTTATTCCCTTAGATTTATTTAAATTGTGTGTTTTAGTATTATGAAACATCCTCCTTTAATCCATCAATGATTAGAACCTGCTTTCACTAACAGAATAGAAAGGAGCCAAACAAGGAGCAGAATCGAAAGGACCCTAGTCGATTGCAAGGCACACTTGTTGCCACCCTATTACTCATGTAGAAGAGCTCCATTTATAGACAACACCTTAACATTGTTGGGAAATTACAAAAAACTGGACAACCCTTTGAAAACTCATTGATATACATGTAAACTGTAGAGAGTGACCAGGCTAAGAACTGAATTTAGTTCCTAGTACAGTGTAATCAGCATTACAAAGACCCTACCATCTATATATCAATCAGTTTTCAATCCTGCTAATTTAGATTATAATCTAGTGTTTAATTTACCCATTTACAGGAAAATCACTGTTTTTGCTTAGCCTTTCTCTCTTTTTCTGTTTATAATAAGAAACTATTAATTCCCATTTATAAGGTAGTAGGTATAGTACTACTTACAGTAGCAGTTTTCATGTACTGCCCTTAAATAAAAATAAAACATTCCATCATTACATCCATCTATCCATTTTACGACCTGCTAATTTCAGTTCAAGGTCAAAGCAACCCAATCCAGAATTATAATACATTTCAAAATGCACACATATAGTAATATGTGCATTTATTTATTTAGCGTTTTGGAGAGCAAGTTATCACATGCAAATGTGTGAATACAGCTGAAGTTCATCAGTAGGGTTTTTTTAACTCATAAAGCTTTCATTAATTCAGTCATGTTGTCTTCCTTGTTTAAAATATCCACTTGATCTTCAGCCGACTCTCCTGTCTCACATCGTTTGACAAGCTTAACCTTAGGTTCTAAAAAATGAAACAATTCATACCACCATTGGTAATCACAAAAAAGAGTTTTACTAAAAAAACTGAACTGAAGCAAATGTAATTCACTTTATCAGAGACACTTGCAGATTACTCAAGACTGCCAGTTTTTTGGAAATGATGTAATCACAAATAATACCTTTAACTATGTGTCCAGGTGAAAAACACAATATAACATAATATTCTTAAACCTACTTAATACAGTACATGTTTGATGAAAATAAATATGTATTTTATCATTGTTTTAAGTGTTTATATTGCAAAGTGTGCAAAAACAGTTTCAATTTTACTTAATAAAAAAAATTAAATATTTTAAATGACAAGATGTACAAAACAGTTTGAAATGTATTTGATTCAAAAATGTTAATTTAACTGACATTTATATTGTTCATACACACACTTGTGGGTCTTGATTTCTCTTTATTCTATGATGGACTCTATTACCTGTTGGACCTGCATACATATAGAGATAATAAAGAATAATAACAATAATTAAATAATCCTTACTTCAGCACATTCCCAGTTTTAATTAATTTAACATAAAAGAGTACTTTATACTTCATATTAAAGGAAACTTTAATATTATATTTTTGGAACCAAAGTACTTCTGTCACACTTTCCAGTGTAACTGTAGTGTTGGACTGACATCATAAGGTAAGGATTGTGACATCACACAATAGGCAATATTGTTTCCCTATTAACTCTGCCCTTCACTTGTTCCTCCCTCGGTGCAGAGTCTGCTTTGGCGTCTACTGCAATGTCAACTTTCACATTTCTGACTAAGAGGGATCAAGAAAAGTCCTCATATGAAACAAAGAATACCTATCAGAGGTCATTCTGTATGGCTCCATACATTGTGTACTTGGATAAGCTGTCAGTTAGAATCAGAGGGAGTCTCATGATGGACAGTTTCGATATTGATTTAATAAATAAACAGAACTAACCATTGATCCTAATGTTATTTTGCATTTCAATTACTGTTCAGAAACATAACCTTCAAACGACTGCACGCTCAATACCAATAACATTCCCTGATAAACACAGCAAGTCCTGCTGGAGCAAGCTGCCCTCCTTTAAGGTGTAAATTTCTTGTTCCCAATCAGCTACTTTTCACTAAAATGAACAAACCAACTAACAAACCAATGTGGTTGTGAGTGGGTGTGGGGTGGGGGTTCAGGACAGTATTCTATCTAGTGCTACAAAAAGAGAGCAGAGTAAAATGCTCCAGTGCCGCAAAGTAACACACATACAAACACATTCCTTTGCCAACTGCAGACATCAGTTGCTCACGATAGTGGAAATTAAACAGTTATTTAGAGAAAGAAAAATACATCATGTCTAATCACAATCAAGAAAAGGTAGAAAGATTTGAAAATAAGATATAGGAAGGAAAGTATTAATTTTAATTGTGCTCTAACTATGCAGTTAGTTGTGTTTTATTGTAAAAGTAATACTTGCATATATTATGTCACAGACCGTGAGTTTTACTCATTCTTGTTTTTCAGTGCGGACGATCTGTGAATTTAAGCCCTTATTCTTGTTTTGCAATGCAAACAAGTAGTCCACATTTACCAAGTTAATGCCCAAACCTTGAATGCTGTTGTCATAATTGGAAATAGTTAAAATTTTACACTTAATACAAGTCTTTACAGTCCTGTTTTCAGAAGATTCTAAGAACTACTATGGTTAGACTTAACAAATTTGAAAAAAAGTATGTATATATTTTGTCATGAAATATTTTATCTTCACTTTTGATAAAATTATGTAGGGTTCCAAGGTTTGGATGAACATGTGAGAATATAAATTTTGTCTTTCCTATTTTATAGGTATATTCCATTTTCAGTGGTGGAACTCTTTCTGCCTTATGCTACAATCTGCTGGTAACAAGATAGATAGATAGATAGATAGATAGATACTTTATTAATCCCAAGGGGAAATTCACAAATAAACATGTGCGCTCATGGATATTGCCCTTCATGTCTCACAACCCGTGGTATCTAAGAACACAAGGTCTGTTGTCATCAGGGTGCAGGCATGTATACAAGAATTTTTGTCCTTCATGCTTTACCTGATAATTCACAAGAATGCAGTCGGTTATTCCATGATATGGTTTCTTGCTTTTTATTACATGATTTAGATGTCTACTGCTAAAAAATGAAGAATACGCATTTTGCCCTTTTCTTATCCTTTGCTTTTTAATTCAAGGTGCAACTCTATTATAGGTTATAGACAGTAATCCCTAGATTGTGCCCTTCATATGTTACTTTCACTTTCACCTGACCAGCACATCCTACTGTGTATTAATGCTTTTGTGGGGTATCCAAGCAGGGTCTCTAGCACTCTCATCACAGTATGCTACATTAAATTTTTGTTCATTGTTGTGTAACATTTAGAATAACAGGGGGAAAAGTGCAGTGGGTAAAACTGAGAATTAGGCGTACACATCCGAAAAGCAACTCACATTGAAGTTTCCCATTTATGTTTACGGTATAAATAAAAACAGGCTCATTGACATTCTTCTGTTATGAAAAAGAAGGATGTTGCATCCTTCAACTCTTAATTTATGAGGACATATGCTATCATTATTGTGCTGAACACTCAAGCCTTCCAACCAAGTCCCTGAAAATGGTTACAAATAACCGTGTTACTAAATCAAAATAGCAATCCTTGGTGTCAAGAGCTGAGGTCCATTGACACCTTTATTTCGAGACCTGGACACACTAATAAAAAGAGCAGTTCTACTCTCATACCGTACTGTATGCACTGTGTAATTATGAAATGTACTGAATGTTGAAAACCAGGTTAATCTAAAACAGACAAGTATTAAAATGAACTCTTATATTTATTGTTATTATTACATATTACCTTAGTAGTTACTCGTTGATCTATATGCGTCCATGATTTACAATCTTTGTACTAGCCAAAGTGACAGATATTATAAATGCAAAATTGACTTAATTTCTTTTTATCGCAGCTTCAAAACTTTCCACTGCTCTCTTTCCATGCATTTCTATGATTTGAAAAGATGCTCATAATTGTTAATAGTTTATAACAATGTTAATTATGATGGTAATGCTGATTTTGCTGTTCTTCATGCATTTACCGTATTCTTTGATAATGGATAATGAATAGAGCAATCTAATAAAATGTTTAACTTGACATCTGAAGTAATACTGTAATACTGAAATGTAAAGAGTGTATCAGCTGCAAAATAATTTAAGACACTATTACATTGAACTCACACTGTTTGAACAAACTCAAACTGTTCTATAAATGGCATGATGGTACAGGCAAAAAAGTATGCATTTGATTGTTATGTTATGATTATGTTGTTATGTTTGATTATGTTACCTCACATCTGCTTTATAAAACCTGTTCTAATCAGTATTAGAACCACTGATTCAATGCACCCCCTTTTCCTTTATTTAATCTTTTGCTGTACTGTAATTTCAGATTAGTGTTATTAGATTATTAACATAAATATCTGTCACTCTTTAAGCCTGCCATAGATACAACTAACCAAAAGCTTTCAGAAAATAATACAAAACATTAAAATAAATTTTCTTTGTTAAGTGAGGTTAGCTTGTTCCAGTACTAGTAGAACTCTGGGGCACAAAGAGTATTCTAGTCCCAAAGAATCAGTTAATCACCTGAAATCTCCAACATTATTTGCAAAGTTGCATTGTTGTTTACAGTATGGTATGTGCATTTCTACACATACGTATGCATTAAGGAATATAACAAAAATATAAGAAAAATGTGTGAAAAATGAAACCACTCAGGACTCAGGACTACCGACTTTCGAATACAAAACAGTACATATTGTTTGTGTGGCATACTACCACAGAGGTTGTCAACATATTGAAATAGGTAAAAAGAACAGTACAATTAAAGTTAAAAAATCTAATCCAACAGATGAACTGAAGAACAAAATGTTAAGAAACACTAGAGAACAAGTACATCATTTGTTTAAATATGACGCAAAATATGGAAGAATCTCAAAAATAGACAGAATTGCTGTACTAGAAGGATAGCATTAAGAGTATCAAAGGATTACTCTAAAGAAAAACTGTTTCAACACAATACACGAACCTATCCAACAACGAAAGTCATTCTTTGTACGGCACACACATTCATAGACCATGCTCATTCATGCTCATTGACACCCTGTCAGGTTAAAGTCAGTCATCAACCTAACATGCACATCTTTGGCACATGGGAAGAGACCTGGATTACCCAGAGAAAAACCCAGAGACTCAGTGAGCAGACTTGGGATTTGAATTGGGATGCTGGATCTGTGAAAAGTATTAACCACTGTGACACTAACAAAAGACAAGACAAGATAAGAGAAGATGTCCTATTTTTGTTTAACTGCTATGTTTTCTTTAAAACACCATTTGGCTTTATGTTTATAATTGTCACAATAGCCTAAAAACTGGATGATAATTCAGTCCAATTTAAATTTTAAATTCTTCACTAAAAGTACACATTTTGCCGATTTAACTTAATAATGTTACTGCCTGACATGTTCATGATTCTGTGTCTTTACACAGTCTGCATTTTCTAGAAGTGATTGTATGGTACTTCTGTATTGTGCAACTGTAACTGATTTAATCATATTTTTTGCCCTCAGCCTGTATGGCTTCAGAATCACTGTGATTATGCTGGGTGTTCAGATTTTGCCAACATAACTGCCCAACTTAGCATGGATAACTAGTTTCATCTTGCTTAAAGTATACAGTAAATGTCAAAGCCTGCTTATTTCGCCTTGAATTTCATATTCTTCCAGTTACTTCTGACACCACCTTTAACAAGTCTTACAGACATTCCTGTTAGTACTCTGGCATAGATGTTTAGAATGCACTGTATTTCTGTCTGCTTTAAAATGCTGAAGTTTCTACTACTCTCCCGCCAATTTCTAAACCTTAATCACCAGGTACAAGGCAGCACCTCAGAGAGGGTATTAACGCACAAACCAACCCACTCACATAGGACCAACTGACCTAACATGCATGTTTCTGAGTGGGAAAAAGTAAATTATCTAGGGATAAGATAAAAACCCACATAGACAGGAGGATTACTTGCAAACTATACACCATCAGTGACTGAGCCAGCATTCAAGCACAATCTCATGGAGCTATAAGGCAGCAGCGTGCAACATCTCTTTTAAAAGTGAAACGAACATAACATTATCAGGCCCACTTCATCCAATTTAGTATCATGGGGCCACAGCCTATACCACCAGCAATGATCACAAGACAGGCCACCTCGTGTGCACATACTCACGCTCACACCGGGCCAGTTTGAAACTGCCAGTTAACTTAAACTGCATGTTTTTGTGAATGAACAGGCATTGGATTCAAACTAAGGATGCTCAGTCTCTGAGTCAGTTACCTTGCCAGCCTGTTAATAGTGCTTAATAAAATTAAAATACATTGAATTTTTGAACATGCACAATTTAATTATGAACATTTTTAAGCATTTCCATTGGTGCCCCATCATTCCTGTCCATTATGGCCCTCGCAAATACTACAAAATATACCATTTCTACCTATCCACTCTAAATCAAGGGTGCAAAAAGAAAAACCCAGACAAAAGTTGTTATGCTTATTCCCTGTGTCTTGTCAGATGCTCTGTAATAAAGCACTTAATATGACTGCTTCTCTGTTTCAGTGTTGTTCGAACACTTAATGCTTTTTAGAAAAAGCAATCTACCATTTTGAATTTTGTCTACAATAGGTGACCTCAAAAAATGTAAAGTAATGTTTAATTTTGGTAAAGGTACAATGTAAGTGCATATTAAATATATATTGCCTTCTTTATAAGATTAGTTGTGTAAGACTTTTTTTGCTGCTGTGTCCTTTCTGCTGTCCCACATTTCTCTGTATCATCATTTATTTGAAAATAGCAATCTGATTCCTAAAACAATGCTTTATTCTAGTTAATTCTGTAACATAACAACCAAATTTATAATTTACCTTTATTCAAGTGCTTCTAATAAACAGTGTTCAGTTACTGACTAAACAAAAGCAAATAAAATAGCAGTATACAGTTTCGCACTTGTATGAATAGAAACTGCAAGTTAAGGGTAGGTGGAGGTGATTAGGAGACCATATGACCTAGAAACAATCATATAATCATCCAAAACATAATTTTTTATTGTCAGAAAAACATTTTTCAAGAAAAACAGCAAGTAATTAAAAAAAAAACTATAAAGCCAAGCGAGGTGTCTGCTATTGTTATCATCTCTGTTCTTTATGTGGTGTAATTAAACTTTTCATTATGTTCTAAACACTAGAAATTTTATTATAATTTTGTAGAGTCTAGATGACAGCAATCTGTGGAAGCCCTTTTGCTAGTGTTGTGGGGTTAAGCAGCTTTCATAGAGATAGTGTGGGATATTGCAGCCTTGGTTTTCCAAAACAGCTGTTAATTTTTAAATGGATTTTTCACTTGCACAAAGAAAATGTAAAAACTTGTTAGCTGAGTAAATATCTGATGTTATTTGTAGCTATGGTTAACAGAATATAAGCACTTTCATTGACAACGAAAACTGAACACCTACCAATCAGAATATACCTTTGACAATGTAACTGTGCAGAAGAGACTGCACAAAACATTATTGTGTCCATCACAGAAAATGCCTTTCCCACATGTTTGCCTGTCATAAATAAAAAAGACATCTGACAGAAGAGAGCTCTACCCAACTTACTCAAGCACCTAGAATTCATGAGAACAACCTCCCCAGGACGCTTAGAGCAGACTAGCAAGAAGAAAAGAGAATTGCCTTGTTAAATATTCAGGATATGTGACACAGAGTGCACAGCTGTTAAAATAAAATTGTCTTTAGCTAATAGAATATTTATTTGTTATAAAATATAGCAGCTTCATCTCTTGGGTTTTTGGTGCACCATTTTTTAGATACCTGCTTTGCTTTCTTTCGGGTTCATTTGCACTTTGCAATATTTGCTTTCTGTGCTTAGATTCATAAAATTTAAGATGGTAACAAATTTAGAAATGCCACTTAAGAGTAAAGCTTGCGTTGTAAAGACTTGCTAATTCTGGGATCTCTGATCATGCACAAATGCTTGTTTCACTAATGTATTCCTAAACTAAATTACTGTCAGCTGATCCCATCTGGATTGCATCTTTTAAGACAGCATCAGCTACTCTCCCCTGCCTGAACTCTTGATACCATCTTGAGGAAGACTACAAAAATCTGATTACCTCTGTAAACAAGAACACTTTCTAATTTCACAAAGAGCTTTTAACTTGAGATACACTAATGGAATTGGCTCTTTCTCTGTTTTCAGCTCCCTTGTAAAGGAACCGAACCTTGAGGTTCATGCATTTCTTGACTACTTAACTAGAAATACATTTGATTTATTTAGAAACATCAATGTAACAATCATATATAAAGTACAAATCAGCAATTATAAACATTTACAGCAAAAATATTTACATTTTTAATTAAGAGATTTCCAGTTAATCGTTATTTTAAGCACCCTTCAACCAAAGAGTGAAACAGTCATGCCCAATTAGTCGTCCCATAATTTGCTTCAATAGATCTGCTTTTAGTTAGGTGGATATGTTTTCCTTTTTGTGCACAATAACAAAATCACATGACAAAAGTGAATATACATGTTACACTAAAATGACTGTGATGTTTCGTAAGTCTTAATAAAATTAAAAAAATATATAAACTTTTAAAAATTACAGAGAAAATTATGCAGTTCATCTTAAATTTTAACATAGTTGGTATTTAATGCTTAATTTATAAGCCCTTCACGTGGTTATATCACAGCATACGGGACACCATTCAATAATTCATTATCATCAATCATATCTAGGTTTCATTTTTTATTATTTCATATTTTATACAAATCATAGATTGTTAGAGCTACAGTATTTTATTTTATAGAGCTTATTGCACAAGTACATAGTAGTACATAATAAACAAAATTGTGAAAATGCCGTATAACATTTTTGATTATTATAGAAATACATGTTGGAATTCCTAATATGTATATAAAATAACAATATTCAAATAAAAACTATATTTCATTAAAGTAAAATATGTAAATGGTCAAAACAAAAAAGAAATAAAATATACAATTAATTTGCAATGAAGTTTTATAGTAATTTTAAAAGTAAAAAAATAAAATTTGTTGTCGCTGTATTAATTCTGGGCTCAAAGAGAATGAAATGACTACATCTTTTATTTGTCTCGGTAAAACAGACTGAAGTCGATTCATACTGGTGTATTTTTCATTATTATGATGTAAAAATTTTGATTTTGATGTAAGAAAATGTAAAATCAACCACATTAATAATATTGTTTGAGCAAAGGAGTGAAACTACATTATGGCTATTTATTAATTAATGAGGCATCAGTGTATAGAGGTAATCCACTGTATATTGTAATGAAAAAGTGTATTCTGTATTCACTGGGACTAGTATTGTGTTGAAAAAGTATATTTTATCTGAAACAGTTTTCATTTATTTTTAAGTCTTCCTGAATCCTAGGAATTCACTTAAAGTAACTTTATGCTTTCTGGATTCAATGAGAGAAATTAAGCGAAACCTTATTCTAGATAATTGACATATTGATCTAGTCTTATTTAGAGCAATGTCCCATTTTGGATATGTTACTCTAAGCTGGTGGAAACCATTGTGATGCATACAAAATGTGTGATCATGCATTAAATCACCTTCAGCATTTCCTGTAGTTGGTTGTCCTAAATCATCATTTATGGGGATTGTTCATGTAGCATAGAATTAAAGTCAGTCACTATGCTTTTTCAGAACTAGGAATTTCAGAAAACCTTTTTAGGTTAAAAAAAATCTTTTTTTTCAGTGTTTTTTAAATTAGTTACCAAATGAATGACTGTTCTCTATTATTTTGCATAAACATGCAACAAAATCAGTTGAAACTTTTAAATAGTATGCCTACTTTGGCCACACATTGACAATGAATTGCACACATTTTAGCTCAGTTTTAAATTAATCTTTTACGATCCAGTCTAGCCATTGGCTTAAATTGAACTGGGACCCTTATTACCCTCTTTCATTTCAACATAATGGACATTCTTTCCTTTCTCATAATTTCCATCTCCTTGCACCACAAACATCTAATTTTAAGTTGCCATTCCAGCAGATGCTGTCTCTCAAACTGGGCTATATGAGAGATTCCTCTTTAAGATTCAATTCAAAGTGAGACTCTAATACTCATAAAACATATTTGTCCCCCCTCAGTCATAGCTATATTCATAGTGTAGGTTCTTCCTAAAACACTCTTTTGACATATTATCCCTCATGCTTGTATGGAAGTACAGGATACATTCTCATGATAAAGCAGTCTGAACAGTACAGTGATGGATAATGGTAAATGTAGGTTCTTTTAAAATATGGCAATTCAACTTTGGCAAACTGAAAAACAACGTGTTTCTTAATCAATACATTATAAACTTGCCATAAACTATGTTGTACACGTATGTTTATCCCATCACATTTACTATTATCCGATTTTATGTTACCTGAAAATTTTGCAAAAAAATTAATTAATCAAAACTAAAAAACATTTCTCAGTTCCATACTCTAGTGAATGGCTTTTACAATTTTTTGATCTTGATTAGTTTCTCCTTGAAGACTATGAATTATATACTGTAAAACAATAGACTTTAATATCAATAATTTTGAATTTGATAACGCATGTTTTCTCCAAAATTCTCAGACTACTAAAGCAATTTTTTCCATAGCAGCATTATCTTTAGATTATTCTTATTAAAGCAACAGGCTCTAACAATTTTAATAATTTTTTAAAACTGTACACTGTCATAATCATCTTGACTACAATTTAGAATAATGGCATAAAACATTTACCTCAGTTATGTTTTCTGTCGGTTATTATTTTGGCACAGGGTCCATTTTCCATTAGAGAAAATTATTCATGCTCGAAAAAGGATATTACAAGATTTGGAAGTGCAGGAGCCTTTCCTGATCTCATTGGGCACAAGGCAGGATCTGTCTCGCATGAAATGGTAGTCAACTACAAGGAGCACTCATGTACACACCCTCAGTTGCTCAAACTACTAGATGCTTTGTGACGTGGAAGTGCACAGACTAAATTCACACAGGAATGAGGAGAATTTGCAAATTCTAAACAGACAGTGACCAGAGCACAAATTGAATTCAGTTCCCTGGGGCAGTGTAGTTAAATACTCCACCGTAATGCTACTTTTTACATAAATTAAGACATTAAGAACTAACCAAACTGGATATACAAGAAACACCAAATCCAGACGAAAGAAGCCTAAAAGAGCTTTTACTCTACAATAACTGATAAACTTGGTGGTTTAAAATCCCCATAATTTAATACAGAAATAATGTATGTTATGTTGAGTGTAAAATACTGAATATAAAGAAACTGATACTAAGGTGAATTTAAAAGATTTAAAAATGAATGGATGGATAATGAATAACACACAAAGTTTAAATCTCAAAAGGAAATAATATTTTTCTTCTTAGTTTTTGTTTTTAGAAAATGATATACCTGTCAATCTCTACCAGTCATCAAATATATTGCATGCCTAATCCAAGGTAGATTTACACTGTCAGATATTAAAAGTCGAAGAAATTGTTTTTCAAGATGTAACTGTTTATAATAATTTAGGCAGAATAGTTTAATAGCCTATATTAATGCACATATTTGGGAGAATAAATTTAAAATTAACGGCGATACTGACTTATCAGTTGACTGAAAATGTATATTCACAGTTTGGTTTCTTATTTCAACAGGGTGCAACTTTAAATGTATCGCTTTGTGCTTCACAAATGCTTATATACATTATAGTAATGAGGTGTGTAAACTAAGTAATAGTTATAACTATTATGTAATTTACATTTTACTGTATATAATTTGTAATATAAAGTCTTCTAGCTTCCTTAAAAATCTTTGACTCTTAAATCTATACCAAAACGTTTACCAATAAACTGAGGATTATTGGTAAGATATCTTATTCAGAGGTTAGAGTGTTTGTTTATTTACTACTTACATTTTCACATTTATTTTTATTATGCTACAGTTGTACTTGTATGATATACACATTCTAGAAATCATTCACATTTTAGTTATTTGATGAATACCTTGTAAGGAAAATAAGAAATCTTCATTGCTGCATTTTACACTTTTGTGAGGATCAATAAACAAATGTGGAAAATTTTATTCACATGAAATGCATAATTATACATAAACTAATGTACTTTTAAAACCTGCTATATACTATTTTGTTTTTGATAACACTGAGTATATTTCTTATTCTTTAATGCTATTTCTCTAACATGTCATTAGTATAATATGTATTTTTGGATCAAACTCAAATTTCATATTGGCATATGGTGCAACTTTATTCAAATACCAATTATTTCAATAAACAGCTGTTTGTTATTTTGAATAAGACATCACCTTTCTCTGCCTAGCATGTTCAGGGAAAATTCAAACATTTAAATAAAAATATACTAACTTGTAATATTTATTAACATTTGGAAATATATTATGAGGATGATTGTATAAAAATTACCACTTTAATATTAATAACAATGTAGTATACTAAATGATACTCAACAAACAAAAGTTTAAATATATATTCCGTAAGCAAAATTAAACATTACAAATTTTCAAATGGTAGTATTAAGCATAAACATTTAAAGCATTTGTGCTATTAAAAAGTACACCTTTCTTTTTAGTCTCAGCCAAAAATATATAGTAAATTAAACTCATTTTTGACTCACTTCACAGCTCTCCTTATTAATTGAAAAATGTATAATATTTTAGTTCACACTTTTTAATATTGTCTGAAAATACTCTAAAGTGCATTGTACATGTTATTTTTTTTATATAATTAATCATATTGAAATCAGCCTGGCTGTAAGTATATGACTGCTTTTATATTACACTGTATGTGGTTTATTTAAAATTCTGTACAGTGCTTGGAAAGATACTGTAAGAATGATAATGCACATTGAGAAACTTTTATTATTAAATAAAGCAGTTAAATCAATGAGGTTTAAAACAAACTTTGTGATAGATAGATAATTTAATTTTAAGTACCAGCATAATATAAAGGTTACATTGGTGTCTGGTATATTCATACATCTCTAATGCCCTTTCTTGTTTAATTATCGACACTAGTTCATGAAATTAAAGAAACATATAAAAAACAAAATATATGTTTAAATTTAATACCATGTGGAATGTGCCTCTTAAAACGGTAAAGGTTAGATTTAAAGAAACTAAATCTGATGAATTTAGTTTAAGCTACTATACTTCGTAACAAAATATATAATGGAAAATTGAGTTACGTATCAAGTCAACAAAATGAATTTAATAATACGTGAAACAAATTGTGCACATAAAATTGATTTGACTGGGGGAACTGCAAATTTTTCATATCTTTTACATAACAAATCAAAATGCAAAATGCACTTTATATGGCAGTGCTTGAAACAAACTGAAATGTCATCCAGAAATGATACATTTAAAAATTTTTACTCACTCTGTCTCATTTAGCATAAATCAGCGCTAACAGAAAAAGAAAAGCAGCCAAAATGTAAAGTAAAGCCACACATACTGTTATTTTTGTATTTATGTGCTTTGTAATGTAAAGTGTATATATTCATCATGAATAACCATTATACGTGAATTTTAAAATACTGTATGTTTTAGTATGCAAATACTTTGTAAAACTCTTTCACATGATACATGAACAGTATACTGAGTAAAATAAAATAGATATTAAAGCAATAAATTCTAACTTTTATGGGACTATGTGTATATATTGTGTTAAATTTACATTAGACAAAATTAAATGTTTATTTTGATATAGAAAGTTACGATTTTATTTGTGTTTGTAACCAAATGTTGGGTAAAATATCTGAACCATGTAAATAAAAAGAACTATGTAACATCTAGACTTTGAAAAGGTTTAAGGCAAGTGATTTTAACTGAAACCTGCATGCAAAGTGCAATGCTGCCTAAAGAGCTTTCTAATCCAGATCAGCATTAAATGCAAAGCAGATTAAAACTGGATTAATTTTAAGTGGCAGCAAGTTTGTGGGTTAAATGAGATCCCTGCCAATGTGTCTTTATTAGGGTTAATAAAGGGAGAGAAAATCTATCACCATTTAAATTGCAGTAGCTGGTGTCCAGAGACAGATGGTAGTCTTCTTACTCACTCTCTAAAGCACTTTTTTTTCGGTATATTTTAAAACCAATGTATCCTTACTCTGCTGCTCACTTCTTAGTATCTCCTTTCATTAACTGCCACTTATATTAAACAGTTGGTCATTCTGATAACACATCTATGTTTAAACCATACCATCTACAAAATCCATATAAACTATCTGTAGCAAGCGGAGTTTGCATTTTAAAATTGAAAACCAATTAATAATCTATACACTACAGAATGCATAACACAAATAAAAATGACCAAAAATTAGATATTTTAAAATTAGTAAAAAAAAAAAATAAGGGCTGTTACAAAACTCGCTCTTACAGTAGTGGATCAAAGGGCAGCGAAGACACATTGCCTGACTTCCCATTAAGCCAATAGCACAGAAACACCTCCGCCTCTCCAAAATTTGCTGGCACTCACAAAGAACAAGGAAGAGGTACGCATTTATTTGCCTGACTATGGGAAATACTGTAAAATATAATCCTCTTCTAATTATTCAGTCTGATCACTTTGCCTAACCTGCTTCATTTGATGCTGTGTCAAACAAATATCTTAGCATTAGCACGAACTGCAAAACTTCACTCCAAAATTCCATAACATCACTATAGCCTAATATTTGAAAAAGTATCTACTGACCTTTTTTATAGCAAAACCACTAAAATACAAAAAAGTATGCTGATAGTTGTGAAATGCTAGACAAATTATATAACTTGACTTAAAAGTGTCTTTTAGATTTAGCAGTCTCTAGAAGAGCTACTGTTGTGAAACCTAAGGTAGTGGTCCTAGCCTCTCCGCAGAGTTGAACAGGATGAAACAAATAGCAGTTGTAATGAAATAGATCAAAGACAGACAAAAGAGAATAGACACACAACAAAAAAGTACACCTACTGGTTGTGATAGCTGATTGAGTCTGAAATACAAAGTTCTGAAATGTCCATCAGTCCAGATTTAGCATTCCAGGAATCAGAGCAAGAGCAAAAGTGAGAACTGACACCAATTCACCCAAAGCGAGAGGACAGCAGCAGATAGCGCTCCTTGAGCAAAGCCCAGACTCCAGCGCACGTGTGTATTGTGTCTATAGGTGTGTGTGTGTGGGTGGGTGTGTGCATGTGCGTGTTTGTGTTTCAGTGTGTGTTTGTGTGTGTGTATATGTATGAAATGGGAGGGGTGTGTGTGTATGTGTGTGTGTGTGTGTGTGTGAGAAAAAAGAGAGAGAGAGAGAGAGGGAGAGGGAGGGAGAAAGCAGGAGAGCTAAACACGAGAGACAGTGAGAGACAGAGTGAGAGGAATGAGGCTGGCCATGGACAGCACAAGGCTCTTTAAGACAGAGGAGTCTGATGAATATGGAACAGCTGCTGCTCGCTGGCTCTAAGGGGCTGGACTTAAAGCGACAGTGCAGGCTGGCCGAGCTGGGCTGGGCTGGGCTGGGCAGGGGAAGGGTGTCAGGAAGAGTAAAAGCAGCCAGTAGGCTACAGAAACAAAAAGATCCAAGATAGTACATGCATAGCCTTTCTAGTTACACAGTACACGCAGAGGCCTGTTAGCTCACACCTCTAGCGGGTAAAAAAATGATGAAGATGGGAAGCAGCAAAAGGCCATTTAGGACATTTTTGTAAATATGAATTGGATCATTAACTGTTTTCAGTCAAATGTAAGAAAAGGCAATCAATCAGAATTACACTTGGTACTCTGTTATCATGTGTAATCATCAACCTTTTTAACAAGGAAATATTTAATTTTGAAGAAGCTGTGGATTATTATCAGCACTAAAAAGGTTGCAGCTTCCTTTATGCAGCTGATAAGCAACAAAGTTGCCACATTCCTTTTCACATACTGCCTATATGCTAATATACCCCCCAAATACAAGAGGAAGTAGCTATATGAATGTTATTTAATGAAGAAATCTATATAAACTATTTTGAAGCTTCTTTGCTAAAAATGTATCATGAACAGGTTATTTCTACAAGTGAATGTGTCAAAATATCTGAATGAAATCATTTGTATAAATGGTATAGTTTTTGTATACATATTACTATAAAGGATAATGTTTAATTCATATCAAATAGTTGTATTTTTGTACATTTATCGGAAAAATATTTTTATCATAACAATAAAATAATACCCAGATTCATGCTTTCACGTGATTTGACTTTTGCGACTGTATATTTAAAACTATAAAGTTCTGATACACTTTTTAGCTTTTGTCAATATGGATCTATAATTAATTAATTTAGATTATGAAAATGAATTATTAAAATATCTGCTTTTTGTTGCTTTGTAAAATTGATTAATCTTTGTATTGAAAATTAAAATATATTAATGCAAAAAGAAAGTAAAAACAGTCCAAAATAAACACAAATGTTGCAGCATTCCATGTTCTTTCAGACATCCTAATATTTGACCTGCTTTTATTCCGAACCTTTTTATTAAATGCAAACACTTAAATGACAGTTGATAAAAGTGACAAATTACATCTTAAACTACTAAATCCTCAACTACAAAATTGAAGACTAAAACCTAAACATTTATGCTATAATAAGGTTATGATATTATCTATTGTTCATTGTGATATTTCCTGTATCTTAGACTATAAGACGTGCACATTTTTCACTACACCAGAAAAAAGGGTAAACTTTAAAGATGCACTTTAATGCATTGAGGACCAGATCAGTTTTTTTTAATAATAAAACAGAACAGAACAGATCTCACTTCAGTTTACAATTTCCCTGAAGTATCTTTCTTTTCTATTAGTCTAAGCACAGTATAACAAGCACCACAATGCTCCTTTTTCCATTAGGTTATTTAAAGTGCAAACAGATACAGTGTGAGTTTTAGATAATGCCAGATAAAAAGGTAAAATAGAGACCAGTAACACTGCTTGTTAAAGAACTGAAACCACATATGTTAGATGTCATAATATGGCCATTTTACTTTGGTTATTTGTATTTTGATATTTAAGGAGGTTATAAGCAGAAAACACAAACAGTGAAACTACACTTGTGCCATGTGTTTATAGGGAACTTTGGTATTTCATCACTTTTCAACAAGAGTGTGGCTGAAAAGATAGGACATTACAGAGAACTGATTTGAGTGCCTGTAATGTGAAAGAAAAAGGTTTATTGCCAGATTGTAGAAGAAGATGCCATGAAATCATAATATATGCTCCATTGATTGACTTCTTTTAAGGGAAGCACAAAGGAAGATATACATAAATGAGAAAAAGGAAATGTTATTTATTTATATAGTGTCTTTCATATATATTAAATATGTAGTATACTTTACAGCCATCTATTAAAATCTTTATTTTAAATTGTACATTTCATATTTAGTTAAATTTGTATCTTACATAATGTGTTTCACACCTATCTTTCTGTCTAATGCAGGCTGTTATGAATTTTTTTGCCCCTAGCACTGATTCTCTTTCAAATGCTTAAGATAAAATGCTAATTTTACATATGAAAAAATCAATCTATCCATCTGCAATACACTAAGTGAAATGTGCAGAGAAATTACATCTATATATCACAATACTAGTGGTGACAAATTGTGATAATGTCTTTGATGAGATGTTGATTCATCAAAGTTAAGGCTTAAAAAAAGTTTGTAAAATATTTTGAATGTACAAAGCATGTAACACCATCATAAACAGTTATTAATTACAAATATACAATGGAAGAAAACTAAGCACATTAAAAACAACTACAGTTTCTCTCTCTGTCCTTCTCCCTCAGTATTAGCAGACATTGCCAAAATAATGCAAACAAAGTGACATGTTTTTGATTATTTAGATGAAAACAAAGTTTATATTTGTTGCAGGTGAGATAGGACAAACACCCTTAGATCAGTTAAGACATGGTTTGAATTTTATTTCCAAACAGTGATGTAATGAAATGGCTATAATCACATAATTGTGGTAAGAAGTGTCTGAACTTAAGCCACATGTGATGTTCTCTACAAATTCAACAATGATAACAGACTCAACATCTGTTTGAGGATGCTGAAAGACTATGAAGATTTGACATTTATTTTAAAAAAACTCTACATCAGATGTTTAACTTATTTTTACGTTTGAACACTGAATATATTCTTACTCTTAAACTCAACTGAAAACATTATTTGAAAAGTTCAACTAATTTATTATAAACCACTATCAAACTTTAACGTCAAATACATTTTAGAGAGTGTGTATTTTTATTGTTTTTTCTACAAAGAATGTACACATCTTTTTGACAGTTATCAAAAGCTGAATCCATTTAAAAATCCATACCACTCACTGGAAAGTAAAACTATATTGAAATTTTATTAGTGAGATACAAACTGACCTCTCTCTAGGATAATCAAGGAGAAATGACACTCTTCCTCATGCTAACAGGAGATAGTACTACCTCACAACTTTCAGAACTCAAACACATTACAATAACTTTTCATTTTATTTCAGTGGTATGTCTAACAATTTATTAAAAACAAAAAATAAAGCTGATTTCTCATTTCATAATGAGTTTGCATATGTATGATTTTACGCTGCACCTGAAAAAAGAAACATAGTATGTAGCTAGAGTTACATTTATGAATATGATTGTTTAGATATTATTCCCTAAAGTAAACTGGATATTTAAGACCAAATACTAAATATCTCAGAATTTCTCAATTCATAAAATGCAAAACACCTAAGCAAACCAGTTAACAAACTATTAGCTGGAGTGAATCAAAATCTTTTTCCTTCATAAACTGCTCTTCTCCAATGTATACAGTGTATTTCAGTAAATGGAATGCATGTAAATACAAATTAAATGTACTTTTAAGAGACTAAAGTCAGCGAATTTGCATTGATTATTTTGTCAACTGTGTCACACCATGTAATTTTAAATGTGCTTTTCACAAAAGAAAAAAAATCAATGATTTGATAGATTATAGCATACAATGCAGGCAAATGCTACACCGTACAATTTAAAAATAGCACTGAAAGTTGCACCTGCTACAAGAACCCTAAAGTCATAAAGGCAAAGTGTTTACGGCGAGTAGACTCATTCCAGCCTAACTTCATTTACAACAGATTGTGGTGATCTTACTCTAAAAATAGTATTTTAAAAAGGGATGCAATATTTTTTCTTTTGAGGGATTTGTTGTTTATGTTTATTAGTAGCACAATAATTAATTTCTTTAAATCAAAAAAGAAATCACAATATATCAAAATACTATTACTCATCATTTGATACAATACCTTAAAGCACTGAAAAAATAGTAATTTTGAATAGCAACATCTCATCTCAGCTTTTAAAATGTATTCACTTGCATGTCTATAGATGTTTATAAATTAAGCAACTACTATGTTCTTGACATTTAGATACAAATTTTAAAGAGCATTGTCAAATTTGTATAAATCATTAAAAAGTGTCAAAAATTCTTCAGAAAAACAGTTTTGTCAAATAAAAGAATTTTGGTGGAATTTATTTTTTCTCATTAAATTATATTGACACATTGGAGAGCATTACTAGAGGATTTTGAATTTATGCAGAATATTTCAGAAATATATTATAGTATTTATATATATTATATATATAGTATTTTCAACTGGGCTTCAAGAACAAACGCAATATACTGTACTTGTGTAGTTACAGAAATGCTTATTAAGGGGAAAAATTACTGTTGCACCACAAAAACACATGATAAGCAAGTGCTCCGCTGATGGTCAAGTCATGTCAGTTGTAGCACCTTCAAGAACATGTGTCTAGCTGTGCTACTGGCACTCTGTTGCCTGTTCTGTTTAAAAATACCAAGGTGCTGGAAAAGAAGAGAGATTGTGTAAAGGGTTATGTTCTGACCTGGTGCAGGCCCTGAAAGAAAATATCTTTTGTTCTCACTTTGCTAAGCAAAATGATGCTGTCATCCTAGTGTACTAATTTGAAATCAAAGTAGACTAAAACTTATAATTTAGAAAAATGAAAAGAATAACCCAAAGTGGAATAAATAGCAGTATAAACAGAATAATACATAATCAATCTTTCTTTTATTTTAAAATATATGTGAACAGTTCCAATCTAAATGTACTAAAAATGTAGCTGATATTTCTTGAAACCTTTTACATATTACTAAAAGGAGAAACTGTGGCAAGTAAATAAAGTTTTCTACAAAATTTGTAATGATTTATTTGTTTTCTTAAAATTAATTTCAATATATATGTTTTACTGCTGAATTTTTAGATTGCAAAAAATAATAATTTTGAATTATATAATAATTTTTGTTGTGAGTTACTTGCATACACATTTGAGGATAAATTAATTTTCATTATTTTAGTTTTAAGTAATTTATAGAGTTCTAAACTTTCAAATTACTAAAGAATTAATGATCACTTTAAAAGATTCCAGTAAATACTTTTCTAATGATATTTTACAATTCTCTTTGCAAATTGTACAATTAATATGAACTTTTTCAATATTTTGGGGAACACTGGTTGATGTATTTAACTATCTGATCTGCTACTTAAATTTCAGTTGTACCTTCATATACATATCCGTCGTACGATTTCACCTATACTCTTCTAAATTACTTTTAAAAATTATTATATCTAAATTTTATATATTAAGTTTTGATAATCATTAGTGTACTTGTGTTTCCATAATACCCACAAAGCTAAGCGGGTGAGCATGCGCGTGATTGTGACCTACGATGGAGTGGCATCCTGTCCAGCGTTGGTTCCTGTCTTAAACGCACGTTGCTGTATTGCCGTAACCCTTTAAAACGGGTTAGATAAATCTTTGGTTGGTTATTTCATTGCATATCAAATACACAGCTCACTTTTCCGGTGTCTGCTATTGAAATATTTTAGGCTTTACTGAAGTAACCGAAGGTTTTGATAACAGGTGTCTTAAAGAATTCTCATTCCAATCCTGACAGGTTTAACCGTTACAATTCCTGTATGTAGAATGTTTGTCCCATGATAATACGAGCAGTAGAATAATCCACGCGCAAACTTTCATGATGGTGTATTTCAGTCTTACAAAACTGAGTGAAAATATTTCTCTAGCTTTAATCTTTTCGGCATTCACGCGTACATCAACGTAATATGATGTTTAAGCGACATGAGATACGTAAATATTTGACTACGTGTACCCTGTAACATCCACTTTTGTCGTTTATTTTTTTAAACGCGTATTAGCAACATTTATAACAACACTCCCTTAACATGCATTCGAATATACTATCTTGAGCCGGTATCTTCGAAGTTTGAGTGTGATTTTTACATTGCAAATCCATTACGTATGAAGAAATGTCATTCAGGATGTTATTGACAATTTTTCTCCGACCCTCATTAAAGTTAATTTATCTTAAAAGAAAAATGATCAATAACGGCACTGGATGCATAAGACAGACGTCAACAAAATATTCTAGAATACAACATGTAACGGACCGGGGCGTTTCAAACTGAGGTTCCTTTTAATCGGCTGACTTCTAAGTAACTATATCTTTGAAAACGCCTTTTAATGGAGTGTGATGTATGAGCCCGAGCCGGACCGAGAGCGCGCGTCTCCGCGGCGGTGCCTTACCGCGCCCGCAGCTCATCGTCGCAGAGTGCACTTTAGAGCGGCGCTCCCGCTAAACTGTGCGCCTCGCTCGCGCATTGTTCTGTAATAAAAAGTGCTACGATCGGACCCCTCCCCCGGGCCGTACACGGTCCAACCTCTGACTTGGCAGACTTGCACTTTACTTTCTACACCCCACCTACTCCAGCCCTACCTCCCCCGTCACAGGAAGGGATTAAAAGATCTGAAAAAAGTGCCAGAGCACCTGCCCATTTCGGACAGGTAACATAAGAGCTGGCATCCTGTCACCCAGGAGAAGACACCGCAGAGAGGTTGCGCGAACACAGGAAGTGATATGTGAAAACTTTAGCAGTCCCATAATGGGAAAGGCGCAAGATTAACGGTTACTTATAAACGTAGTCAATTTAAAGGCCTCCCTGCGATACTTACATTAGAAGCAATATGCCAAAGTGCTTGCCGACAAAGCCAGTGATTTCAGTCCTTTTAACATTTTATTGTCAAAAAGGGAAATTCCTTATGTTAACTTTTAAAATGCGGTACGCTGAGGGACGCATTTTTAGCGGAAAGAAAAATAAAACTTAGGCGCTAGAAACTGTAAGCGTCACACCTTTTCATTGTCATTTGAAGATTTTTTTTTTACAAAAGAAATAAGTAATGACTAAACACTGCATTATAGTGCAAATTCATGCCCAATAGCGAGAAATAGTTTTACACCTACTGCAAACAACTGACAGACAAAACAGTAGCTAAACGACTCATATGAGCCCCCGGACTTTTATGTCAGTTAGTATTTTTAATAGCGCGCGCAAAATAGCACAAGAATCACATCACAGAATATCTGCAATATTAATTTATGATGGCCATAAAGTGGTATGCGCATAATTATGGAAACGTTAAGAAGCATAGGACAGTGAATAAAAATGTAATCCATGCAGCGTGGTGTTGCGCGAGGCTAGAGGCAGTATCAAGCGCAAGGCAGGAAGGCACCTCTGTTCTTGGCGCAAACCCATCGCAGGTTAAATATTTAAGACAAAGTAACAAGAATGCGTCGCCGAGCCATTGAAATAAATATTGCTGAATTTAGTAATGAGCAGTCCTACACAAGGGTCTTGGTGTAGGTGATGAGTTTGCTACAGGTGCAGTAATTCTTGTGCGTTGTTGTCGCAACCTTCAGAGGAAGCTCTTGAATGAATTGAAAGTAGAAGAAACGGCAGTTCAGGCCCAATACTCGAGATTCCTGCGTTCGGAATGGGTCAGTGACAACAAGGGTATAAAAGACGACACCAGGTGTGCTGGCATTTAACTGTTTATGCAGGCTGGAAAAAAGAAAGAAGCGGTCAGATATGTTTACTGCATCAACTGGCAAATCTATAAAGTCACTCGACACCTCTGTTCCAGTGGGAGGCATGTTGATTGAGAAAAGAAATGATCGGAGTTTTACAATTAAGATAACCCTAAGAATGACGGCGCTTTCTTATTCAGAAAAAGACGACTCTCGGCATTTTAGTGTTCAAATATTTAGTAAAGGCATCTGTATGTTCTTAGTTGCTGAACATGTTAGAAAAAAAGGGCTGTGATGCCCTGCGTATGCTTGACAGTACCACGATGACACTTATCATACACATTTTGTACCGTGACGTTAAAATCAACGTTTACACCAGGATACATGTGTTTTCCTTTATGTTTTTGTTAAGACATCTTACTCCGCACAGTGTTTCCACTTTATGTTATAAATATATTTGTAACGGGCCCAGCTGGGACTGTCAACAGACGTTAATTTTAACACTAGACTACGATCGGGTTGACTTTATTGTTAGGCAGTGTTCACTAGAGGGCGCCCGCCTGCGCTTGGCGATTACTGTTCTATCAGTCTGTCCAGGTGAGCGCGGGATTTGTTTTAAGCATTAGTTGATATTAAAGACAACTGAGACTTCTTTTTTGTTCGACTTCCGCGTGTTAACAGCAGGGAAATTCATTGTGCTGTCTTTCTTATACGCTTAATTCAACTCGAGACGCATAATTCGCTCGTGTACGCGGTGAAGGCGCTATATCTACTGCCTCTGATTATGATGTAGTGTTGTCATCAAGCAAGCCTTATGTGGGAATATTTAAAAATAATTAACTAATCCGAGCTACACTGCCACTAATGAATGCAGAGCATGTTTACAAATTAATACAAAATTAAGAAGAAGACAAGAGATTACGATTCATCCCATTCATCTTCGATTAACATTGTCCTGATTGAGCAAATTAATAGCATAATTACAACAGAAGCACCACAAATATGCAAAAACGTTTTCTTTTTTAGATGCCAATGGAAGAAAGCCAGGTGTCCACGTGTGTCTGGTGTTAAAACTTTCTACTGACATGTTTCAACAAAGATTTTTAAATGCAGAAGGGGGTTACTCATTTCATGCATTAATGTGTTTTCTGAATCTTTATTTTTGTATCTTGAATTTTTTCTTTGTCTTCTTATTCTTCTTCATGTTATTGCCTATTAATCTTACCTGATAGGTGCATAAAGGTAAATTTATTTTAAAATTCTGTTAGCTTACTGTATGTCGCTAAATTACACAAATTTCACAACAAAGATAAATTCATCCAGTGAATTTCATAAAAGAAGCAAACAAATCACAGTTGCTGCTTTTAAAAATTTTAAATGGTGATTGAATCCAGATCCTAAGCAAATAAAATTCTGTGTAGATTCTGTGTAGATTTTTGTAATGCAACATAGTTAACCAATAAAAATTGATAAAAGTATTATAATTAGCACAATTCAACTGGGTGACTGCTCTAGGTCTGGGTCCTGCCTTGCAATTGATGGTGACAGGATAGGTTTTGAGCCGTACAACCCTAAACTGTTAAGCTGGTTTGATAAGAGATGGCTAAATGAGTGGTACACATACTACAGTATGAAGTAATCCATAAAATGTACCAGTATGCACTTTATCAGCTGTGTCATTCAGGTTTCATCCCTGGACCTGCCTTCTGATAATACCAATGCAAACTTGTATGAATTTTATTTAATCTGAAATAATACCCCATATCTTAACAGAACAAAGTTAATGCATAAACAATTGTGAAATTGCAGTGGTAGTTCATATTTTGCCGGACTCTCTTGAGTTTTTCTAGGAATGCAGTTTTCCCAAAGACATGCCAACTAGGTGAATTGGATAAACTAAATTAGCACAGTGTGCGTTTAGGTTTGCATGTTTGGGCTCTGCAGTGGCTAGTGCCCCTTCCAGGGTTGGACCCTCCCGTACACTTAGTGCAACTGAGATAGGCCTTACCTTCCCAGTGACAATGAACTGGTTTAATCAAATTTTAGAGTGATATGTCCAGTAAATTAATTGATTGATTGGTCCTTAACACACACATTTATGTGTCTATTCTCCATGGTAATTCTTCATGTTGCCACCCTACCATACTTGTATGCAGTTGTCAAAAATTGCTTCCTGTTTGATGTAGGCAAGTTTAATCATTATTTAGTCTCAGAAACAAGACTTGATTCTTTTACCTGACATTTATTGATGTAGAAACAGTATAACAATGATATTTGTTTGAAACATAGATTTAACTGTAGACTGTTTGAGTATGGTGAAAGCTTGATACAGAAGAAGCACCAGTTTACACATTCTGTGTAATTTATTTATTTTGGGTTATTTTACAAGTTTACAATAAAAAAGAAGGGCAGTGAGGCAAGAGGCACTCAGATTTACTTGTTGGAATCTTGCAGGAGGGAAGGGGGGAGAGAATATAAATTAAGAGATCAGATTATCTGCACAAAGGAAAAATCCATAAACGTAATTTGTTAAAGGTGCAAAACCTCTCTGCCTCGGCTTTCTTAACTGCAGTCAATGTGTAAGGCTTTAAATGAAAAGACCTCCTTTCAAAATGAGATTATGTGGCAGCCTCAGCTGGGATCATGAAGCCATTAGATGTTGAAAATGCAGGCGCAATAGGTAGAAAATACATTAGAGATAAAAGGAAGACACGTCATTGAAGGCAACTTTCTACAGTCTAAGCAGCTGCTAAATGTTTACCTATATATATACACATACACACATACATATATACATTTTTTGGTAAAAATGGAAATGGATTTTTGGGACATTCCCTATTTATTTTGCAGTCTATGACTGAGACCTTTTTTATGCTTTATATAAAAATTAGTGAAGTTGTAAAGTTTTTGTGATCAAGTAAAAGACATTTTTTAAATTTATATGTTGTCCATTCATTTATCCCATTTCTATACCCACTTTCTCCTGGTCAGAGTGGTGATGTGTGAAAGCAAAGGCACTCTTCTGCAGTAAATAGTATAATGCTGGAAGCAACATAAGAGGAGGTCAGTCCAACATGGGGCACACTATTTATAAGACCATGAATGTATGACTTTGTACTGTGGGATGAAATAAATAAGCAAGCTGCACACAGAAACTTCCCTACCCAAGAGTAAAACTGGACTCAAGTGCGGAAACACTACATGCTAAAGCAAAGTGACTCCCTTAGTTCATAAAAAAAAGAGAATCCAACATTTTCCTTATATGTATACAGTATTTGTACTACACTCAACATTAGTGTACTGTTGGAGACTATGCTGTATTTTAATGAATAATATAATTTGAGTTTGAAAAACACAAGTTGTGATTGCAAGAAAGTGTGTATGAATTTTAAATATACTTTCTGCTGATTAAGAAATGTTACTTTATGTCCAGTATATGAAGCCAAAGTTTTATTTTACTTTGTGTCTTTCATATCTATCTATGGCAATTTTAGTATTGTGTAGTAAATTTTCTATCTATCTATCTATCTATCTATCTATCTATCTATCTATCTATCTATCTATCTATCTATCTATCTATCTATCTATCTATCTATCTATCTATCTATCTATCTATCTATCTATCTAGTGTTACTGATTTATTTAGCAATTTTCTGAGCATGCCATATATTAAAGCACTGTTCAAGATCGTGCTTAACCTGTTTCCTGGTCATAGAGACCAAGTCCAGCATCATCATTGGGTACAGGGCAAGGATCTTCGCATGGACAGAGATGCACACTCATGGGCTGGGTTTGAGATATAGGGAAAAAAACTGGAGAATTAGGTGGGGAAATCTGTGCAGACCTTGGGAAACCAATATAAACTCCAGACCAAGAACAAAGACTTCTACAATACATTGCTGGCCCATAATTCAAGATGTATCACTCTGATTGAGTCTACATGGTAAAAAGTACAATGCACCCCAATGTACAGGCATAGATAATAGAAATGCAAATTTATAAAATAGTACAGATGAGGAGGACTTATAGACTAGTTTTGAAATCTGGTGGTTGAGTTGTCATATGTGGAACATAAGGAAGTCAACATTTGACTGGATACAGTGGATCTAGTATACTGAGAAGATACTTATAGAATTCTTCAAAGTGCCCAAGTAGTAGCAGTATGAAGAAATAAGTGCAATACAAAATGAAATGCAGTTATAATGAATGCAGTGGATAAATTAAAAATGTAACATACTGCAACAATTCTCTATGAACATTAAGTGATTTATTGATAAATGCATTGATTGAACAATAGTTGACTTAGTGCAATGACTGATTGTTTGAATATAAAACAAGTTAGAAGAAGTTTAGACAATACTCCATTATCAGTAGCAACACTCATTCATCCAGGCAAAAAACTACAACCTTTGTATACTAAATACCAGCCAGATTCTACCCAATTGAAAATTAAAAAATATCTGTAGGTGCAGAAATAGCACAAATTACACTTTGTGAGGAAGACTATTTTCTTATTACACTATTTTTTTTGTCATATAGAAGTGAAGTCCCATAATTAAAGAGATTAAAAACAGAGCTTCTTTTTAGAAAATGGTCAAAGTTAACACAGTCAGGGAGCCAGAGATGTACCCAAATGCTGTCTACTGAGAAATGTTTTGCTTTAGACAACAGTCATTATTTTTTATTAAAGCGGTACTTCATAGCTATGAAGTCTATGATTGTTAAGAAAGAACAGAAGAATACTGTAGCATCTAACAGGTGGAGAACATAACAATAAATGTCTGTATATGCTAAAAGCAGACAAATGTGGATTAAAATATTATGAACTAAGAAAGACAATATAAGGCTCTGCTATTTGTGATTGGGATGACTGTTGCTTGTATGTTACTGCATGCTGACACAAGGCCATATGATGGCAATTAATGGATCATATATAAACACCTTGAGTTCACCACATTGTTGTTTTCTTTAACAAATCAGTTTTCACATAATTTAAGACACCAAGGTTAATTGCCTGGTTTAATATACTTTAAAGTGAATCACCACTTAAATGTTATCAGCATGTCATATTTTAAAATCAATTTGAAAAACCTGGATTAGGATCCCTTAATCTTGGTGGGCAAAGTTTCATGGGTAAACGGAATATCAATCTAATTATTGAAAACTAGCCAACCCACGGCGTACCATACACCGCATAATCAGGCCGGTTTTTTAATGATTTTTAAGCACAGGGAGGAAATTAACATTTGAAAAATCGGTAATGTAATAAATCAGCAAGAAAAGCAACATTGTAACAATGCACGGAACGAACCAACACACAATCGTCTGTGACTGAAAACTGGCGGACCGTCCTCGCGCCTTCTCCTGCCAGACGGAGGGATGGGGGTGCACGGTGCGGAGTGTGGAACGGGAGGAGAGGAGAAGGACGTCCATTCAGCTCCGTCCGTCATGCTAGTCTGCTGATTTCTTATTCAGTATGCACTGCCCGCTCATGTGCCCATCTCCAACTCATCACTTTAGTCGTCGTCTTTACACAGTCCAGATGTACCTGTGACTGACGTAGACTTTTCATTGCTCTGTGCGGTTTTGGCTGCTTTTCTATATATAATCCACCAAGACACCCGACCACGGTAGTAGCGAGGTGGGAAAGGGGTGTGTACAAAGGATTGGGACGCAACCAGTGGGAGCGTATGAGTCGCACTTAGTGGGAATTCCACAGTTTGCAGCCCGAATGGGGTTCAATGGCTTACCCACGCCGGGTAGACACACGCTCAATGTCATGCATAATTATTTATTGAATGCTAAACACTTCTGGAAAGACACGGTTGTCTAAAACGGTTTGGTGTGAGAATACAACAGTAAGTGAATGAAAAGATGAAACTCTGGAGAGAGCAAAATACAACACAATAGTGAACCCGCGGCATAACAAATGCCGCATAATTATTGATTGATGGTTGAACACTTCTGGAAAGACACAGTTGTCTAAAAAGGGAGGGTTTGAGGATACAACAGAAAGTGAATGAAAAGATGGAACTCTAGACTTTTCATTGCTCTGTGCGGTTTTGGCTGCCTTTCTATATATAATCCATCAAGATACCGACCACGGTAGCAGCGAGGTGGGAGGGGGGTGTGTACAAAGTGCAAGAGCATCTAAGAAGACGCATGTTTGTCGCGGATGTGAACTGCTTTATGTAGCGTGTAAAACAGTTTGCTATGGTGCACGCGGTCGTGCGTCGTAACCGAAAACTCGTTTTTTAAAGACTGCTTACTTCATTGTGTTTTAACCTCAGTTGTAAAGGAATGTTTTAAGGACCCCATGGGATACCCCTCGGTTTTGGCTGCTTTTCTATATATAATCCACCAAGATACCCGACCACGGTAGGAGCAGGGTGTGCGCAAAGGGTAGGGACGTAATGAGTGGGAGCGTATGAGTCACACTTAGTGGGAATTCCACCGCTTGCAGCCCAAATGGGGTTCATTGGCTTACCCACACCTCTCTGCGCTGGGTAGACACATGGTCAATCTCATGCATAATTATTTATTGAATGCTAAACACTTGTGGAAAGACACGGATGTCTAAAACGGGTTGGTGTGAGAATACAACGGTAAGTGAATGAAAAGATGGAACTCTGGAGAGAGCAAAATACAACACAATAGTGAACCCGCGGCATAACAAACGCTGCGTGGCTCAGACGTGCATGTGGACTCTTACTGCAGACGAAAGGGACTAACTGGGTGGTCGGTGAGTTTTTGCGTCCGGGCAAATGGGCAAGCAGTGTGAATGCCTAGAGAGCGAGGGTAGAAACCGGCCGGTGAAAAAGGAGTGTTGGTGGGCAGGAAAACTTCCGTGTTCCAGCAGGAGCATCTAAGAAGAGACATGTTTGTCACGGATGCGAATAGCTGTATGTAGCATGTAAAACAGTTTGCTATGGTGCACGCGGTCATGCGTCGTAACTGAAAAGTCGTTTTTTAAAGACTGCTTACTTCATTGTGCTTTCAACTCAGTTGTAAAGGATTGTTTTAAGGATCCCATGGGATACCCCTCGCAAACCGTTTCACACGCTGCATATGGTGATTCACCTCCGCGAGAAACATACTGTACATACCATATATGCATTTTTAAAATGATGTACACTGTTTCTAGGGTTCATATGTAAAGTCTAGATATTACACAGAATATACATTTTACAAAAAAAGGTTTGTATGATGTTAAGGTACTCAGCTTATTTTAATCTTAAAAAAATGTTTTTTAAAACCAAGACCTTCATTTTTCCTTTGTTAAAAAAACTGGAAAATGACTTCTAAAATCCCAGGTTTTTTCTTGAAAACTAAAAATGAATGACAAAGAGTTTTAAACCAAGACAAAGAAATAATTTTTTCTTTTCTTGAGTAAATTGATTGTAAAAACCGCATTTAAAGTTCAACCGGCTGCAGCCTGCCGTACAGATTGCGTGTTTTTATTTAACCCAATTTTCATCCAGAATACATTTCTGCCCGGCTCTGAAGTCAGCACATCTCACTTTGGATATTTACTTACTTAACAAATGTGGACAGGAGAACTAAGTGCTTTTTGAAATCTTTGAATGGACTTTGGAGTGCCTGTGCTCTCTTTTTCATTTTACCTTAGAGCTCGTAGCATTGGTGGGAATGCAAGCAGTAAATAAGATAAGGATGTCTGATTCATAGGAACTGACAGGAAATCTATACACTGCAATGTTTATAATCCAGCCATTACTACACAGCCAAATGAAAGAACAACAATCCAATAATTTACTCCATATTTACCTGAGGCACATTTTCAGCTTTAAAGGTGAAGTACATCTATTGTGGCTGTAAAGCTAATGTGCCAAGCTAACGCAGTGGACTAAATGACTCAAACGTGAACACTTAATGGGCCGAAGTGCAATGGACTACATGGGGTTGCAGCTGTTTGAAGACACAGGGTTCTGGTACCATGGATTTATATGGTTTAAAGCCAGGTGAAAGCACATTGTTTTATATCAGTGAATCAGCAGTCTAAATTGTTGTGCTGTAGTATATTTGCATAATTAAAAAAAAGGAAAGAAAAAATGAAGATATACTACTGTAGATTAGTCAATCCTGTCTTAATTTTGTGATGCTTTTTCATGGTTAGCAGTTCAGAGTTTGAAAGATTGTTGAGCATGGGACACTACTGGGCCAGTGAAGCTAACCCACAATACCAACGGAGCAGTGGCACCTTTATTTTAGAGATTGCTGCCTTAAGGATGCAATGATTCACACCCACAGAGAAATAATTTGTGATGCAGCTCTGACTAAATTAAGCTTCACTGCATTGCATGTAGGTTACAGTTAGCATGTTTAAGAAGGTCTCATGGGAGTTTAAGTTGAGGATAGGTGATATGAAAAACAATTACAGTAAAATCTTGATTATCCATCAGGAGTCTGGACCAAGGTTGTGACGGATAAGAGAAAAGAGGGATAACAGGACTATATTAACAAAATTAATTAATTTATATAATATTGTAATGACCAGCATAATAAGCAAATGCAACACAGCGGTACTGGAGTTTCTACATTTTACTTGGATTTTTCATTCCATAACAAACGGCGCCCTGTCTTATACACCGTTATCTGGGTTACGGAGCACATCTCTAAAACAATAAAAGAAAACTTTCCCTACCAATAATTATCTCCTGCCACTCATGTTCTGTCTATTTCTAAACTGCAAACACTCTTGCTTGCTATCTCCTGACTCTCTACTCAAAACTTCCTTCTGCCACACCTTCCTTTTTCTCCTAACTTCTCCTGTCAATCATCTCCTAAAAGGCATGTCTGCCCCACACAGAACAGAAGCCCTTCCCCCAGTACTATCACTTACACAGCATTCTGCCCTTTCTGCTCCTGCACAGCGCATCACAAGCTGGCTACACGTCACAATATATTAACAAAACTTAATAAAATAGAATTTAAAAAGAAAATTACAATGCTGAAGAACATTAACATGAATAAAGAATAACATTACCGTTTACCATCATTTTTTTCCATTTTCAACACGTTTTTTAATGTTGTTGGTATCACGCTTTATATTGTTCACTGTTATTCTTCCTACTCCAAACAATTCTTGAAGTGCTAATGCAGTTTCATAAACATTTAATAATTTCAATTTTTTGTGACAATTCCAGCACCACACGCATATGTTTTATCAGCCATAAGAATGTATAGTAGTTTAATGTTAACAAAAGAGAAAAGCTACAAAATGCTATTAAATCTGAAGCTACATAACTGACACTGTGATTTCAATAGGCACTGCCATGTGTGATGTTTTTTTTTTACTTGACGATTAATGGAGACTGACAGTTAAATGAGTGATGGATAATTGAGGTTTAACTGCATACTATAAGTATATACTATGGTACCTTGTATGGTGTTCACTATGGAAATTAATTATATATCATAAAGTTTGTTGTTAGATGTTGTGCTAGTCTACACAACTAATCCAGTGTGACCTTGAACAAGCTATTTCAGAGGTCCTGTTGTCAAAGGATAAAAACATTTCTATGTTATCTTCAAAACATTGTGAGATTTTGTTAATTATTTTGTGAATAAATTGTTTTCTACAGTTTGCTGTGTATCCCGATTCTTTGATTTTTATTACCTGAAACCTTTCTCTTTCTTTACATTCAAACCAGCCAAAAACTATTTTTAAAAATGCAGTCAATTGCTTTATAATCCGTCCACTGAATGAGCCATAACCAGTATTCAACAGTTCATTAGTTCCATATGTTTGGGAAAATAGGATCCTATTGAGCCAACTAGAAGGTTTTAGCAGTTTACAATCAGAGATTTAATGACTGATAATGGTGCTAATGCACTTTAACTTCAAGAGCTTCAACGTCTGCAATGTGTGCACAATAAAGTGATAATTAATTCAGTACTCAAAAGAATGGTATGTTTACAAAAATCAAACTGCTAAAATGCACAGCTTTTTGTTTATGAGAAATATGCTTTTCTTAAATCTGGTATGGTTAAACTTTTTCTATAGTGGTTAAAACTAGGTTCTTGTTAGAGTTTTAAATTTTCATCATAGTTTATTCTCTAAG
This sequence comes from Polypterus senegalus, assembly GCF_016835505.1. Lineage (NCBI taxonomy): Eukaryota > Metazoa > Chordata > Cladistia > Polypteriformes > Polypteridae > Polypterus > Polypterus senegalus. The sequence goes on along the minus strand of NC_053171.1, from coordinate 38,597,052 downwards.
TACAGTGCTGAAAAATGCAATGCAGTGTTTTATACTTTTGTGAAATCAAATAATTTTTATTTTGCACTGAGCCTTTCCACAGTACAATTGCTTTTATTTGCTTGATAACATGAAGACTGGTAGGTTTGGACAATTGCATGTGGTGTGGTGCTGGCACAGTCTAATAGCTGTCCTTGTAATTTAAAGTCCAGTGCTGTAGGTACAGGTTTAAATTTCAGACCTATAAAGCACAGTTTATGGCTTTCCATGTTTAAATACTCTTTCTAAATATTTATTAATACTATTACGTTTAGTTGGGTTAGACTTTGGATGGTGTATTGTTCCACTGTGTATCTCATTCTTTGGGTAACAATGAATGTCACAGTGTTGTCTATTAATGTGCACCAGGCTGTTATCACCTATTACTTAAGCACTGTTAACAAATAGATCATCTCTGTAAGTGCAAAAAAGATCATTGACAAACATACAAATATAATTTTATCACTAACATGGGGTGCAGCAATGCGTTGTATCAGCGCATGCTCCTAACAACATGTTTTCCATCAAAACATTCAAGAGGGCCATTTGCCTCTTTATGATATAACATAATTAATTATATATCAGAAATATTCAGATTAAAATTAGCAGAATGTCATGCCAGAAATGAATGCTGAAGCAGAACATCACTCACACACCCAGCCCTTCCATCCTTTGTTGTCACATTGTTCTTCATGACACAACCCCCTATACAGTCAGTGGCTTTCTAGAGCCATCATTATTATCTATCTGATGTTTGGATTAAGTGTTCAGTTTTCTTCAGTTACCTCAGTCACTTCATTTATATCACTTACCAGTGATGTGTCACTTTGCTACCTTTTTTCAGAAATTCTTTTTAATATATTTAAATTCTATTTTTTTATACTAAAGATGTTACTCTTCCTGTTGTAAGTGTAAATGTTAGCAGGCATTTTGATGGTGTCATTAGGAGTGAAGTGATTTCTTTCCATTATTTTGTGCTGCACTGAAGAATTGTGAGTAAGGAATAAGTATTTTGCCTTGCAATTAACGTGTTAATTACTCAATACTTTACTCACCCTGATATGTAATAATGCTCACTTATAAATTTATATAAATCACTTTTCCTTGGGTAAATCCAATCCACTGTGTCAGGAAGCAGAGGCATAAGTCACCAATAATGAAAGTAGGGTAGGTGACTGTACTGTTAGAGAGAATGATGGCATTCTTCTTACTCATACACATATACATAATACAAAAGTCACATTGCTACCCATATATAAGAACAAATTTAATCAAATGTAGCTGGCTTTGTATGAGTAAATTTGTGTCCCTTACAAAACAACTGTGTTCTGTCTAGTGCTGCTTCCTATGTTGCACCCAGTGCTACAAAGATAGATCCCTACCCTTTGTCATCTATATTTGAATAAACGGTATCAAAAAATTCAATCAGGTTTATTCTTATTCTTAACAATGCTTAGGTGGATTTTCTCTTATTAGCCAAGGAAATATGCAATAATTATAAATATAACATGAGAAATGATCTACAGAGTAAATGCAAAAACTAATGTTTAAACATAAACAGAGAAATGTAATATACATAAAAATACATATCTATTGGTGGGTTTGACTTCAGATTGTAATTGCATGGGTGAGCCACATTCTGAAAAGGTTCATTCCATCAGCAAATTACAAAAAAGTTTAATTAGATTAAAGACATCTTAAAATATACTTCAGGAAGGAAGAGAGGAGCTAAACATCTTAAGTCTTTATATATGAAAGAAGTTTTTTTTGTTTTAATCATCTGTAAATCTAATCATGAGCTAGTGAAATGACTTAAGAATTGGAGCTATATAATCATTTCTTTGTTCTAGGTATGATCCTTGCATCCGTTTTATGATACTGTATCTGTAGAGTAGTAAGTGGAACATTCAAACTGCCTGAACATAAAGCAATGCAGTAGTCAACATTTCTTGAGATAAATGAACTAGCTTCTCAAGATCCCCTAGCTTCACAAACCACTTCAGTTTCACAATACTTTTAAATTGGGGGAAGCTGGTTTTAGAAAGCACTGAAATATGATAATAAAATTTTAAGTTCTTGTTAAAGGTAATACCTAGATTTCAAATTGATTCAGACAAAGTAAAAATCAAGCCTTTCAGGTTGAGATTACTTAGTACAGGGCTGCAGGGTGGAATAGCAGTTAGTCCTTCTACCTCCCAGTTCTAGGGTTCTGAATTTGAATCCATGCATGATCATTATTGCAGCGCAGCTTGTACATTCTCCCCATGTATGTGTGGGTTTTCTTCCCGCATCTCCAAAGGCATGTATGTATTGGACTAATTGGTAATTCCAAACTGACTTTGTTTGAGTAAGGCCTGTAATTGACTGGTACCCTGTTCACTGTTGGTTACTGCCTTGTGCCCAGTGCTACTGGGATAGGTACTAGATATCCCTGCATTAGAGTGGGTTTGAGAATGCTATTGTATGCGTTTAGTATTGTCTTACAATTCACAGAGTTGCCATAAAAGAAATCTTTTTTTCTGAAGGCATATTATTAGAGTTAAATGATAAGTACAGTTCAGCTTAACATGTGAATGAAAGAAAATATTTTGTATCCCAGTAGTGACATATAGAGGTGGAATCCCATTGTAATGAAATTCATGGGACCATAAAAATATATCATTATAACAGAAATTTTGTTATAACGAATATGGGGAAAACACGTATACTATTGTGACTGAGGTCACCAGCGATTTGCCATTTCAAACAGCTGTGGCGTAAGAACAGCTCTGTAGCTGCTCTGCTGCATCTAGTAAATAGTGTGGACTATGGCCGGTAGCTTATCCCGGCCAATACCCCCAAGCCGCCAGGTGGAGCCCTCCCTGCAATGTGGAGATGCCCCGTATTCCAGCAGGGCGTCATAGACCTTGGAGTTTCCCTTCAGAGCCCTGCTGGATACCATGGGGGGCACCAGAGGACGCTGCAGGAAGGCTCTAGAACTTATATTCTCCCTATAGCCCGGAAGTACTTCCCTGTCACAAGGACGGAAGAAATAAAGTACTTCCGGGCTGAAGAAAAAAAGAGGAGTTTTCACCTGACCCGGAAGTGCTGGGTAATCACATGGACTGAGGGATCAGAAGCACTTCCAGGTCAAGGACTATAAAGGATTGTAGGAAACCCCAGAGCGTGGAGCTGAGTTGGGAGGAAGGGTGACAACACATCTGGGAGTGGAGGATTATTGTACTGATTATTGATTTATTGTTTATGAGTATAGTGGAGTGGAGGGTGCTTTGTGCACTGTATTGTACAAATAAATTAATTATCTGAACTTTTATCTGGTGTCTTGCGTCTGATCTGAGGGTTCAAGGGGACGACAGCGCCCCCTATCTGTCACAATAGTAAGCCAAGGACAAAGTAATTGGTTGTCCCCTACAGGATCAGTCTTACCGCATAACATGCTTGTCACACAATGTTTAGAACAATTAACACCAGGCTTTGACCTGCTCTTCCTCGCACTCTCCTGGGGCGTCATGTATAAACGGTGCGTACGGACAGAAATGTTGCGTAAGAACTTTTCCACGTTCAAATCGTGATGTATAAAACCTAAACTTGGCGTAAAGCCACGCACTTTTCCACGGTACCTCATACCTTGTCATACGCAAGTTCTCCGCTCAGTTTTGCAGACTGGCGGCACCCAGTGTCAAAGCAGTGCTACTGTTCCTGTGTGGTTACTCTTTATTTTCCTAATGCAGCTTTATAAATACACTGAAACTAACCGCATATTGTTTATTAGTGTAATGCATCTGATTGTAATTAACTTGTAACAATATAATGATCCAGGGAATAGCCATAGTATTCCAAATACCATAACTGCTTTAGCATTGTTACTTTCACTGCACCTTCTTCTTTTTCTTCGTTTAGCTGCTCCCTTTAAGGATTGCCACAGCGGATCATTTTTTTCCATATTACTCTCACTGCACCACTCAGAGTATTTATATCACTGTATCTGAGTAGGGAATCACAGCAGCAGCTGATCGGAAAGAGAATTATCGGTATTACAGCATCAAGCCCACGCTGCCAAAGCCACAGCAAAACGTTTCAAAGCCTTTCCTGTACGGACCTCGCAGTTCAGAAACAGTTTCATCCCAAGAACTATAAACACACTCAATCAATTGCTCCTTGTAGAACTGTTTGTACTTATAAGTACAATTATCTCACTGTAAACTTACACTACAGCTATAATATTGCACAACCTGCGCCACTTTATAAAGCACGTATTTACATATGATGATGATATCATTTGTAAGATGAAATGCAGCAAAATGTTTATTATGTTATACAGATAAAACTTTAACTTCATTTAAATAATCTGTATTGTTAATAATTAAACATGTGAGGACATGGTGCCACAGCGCTAGCAAGTTCATATATTGTTCCTGCCTTGCGCTGTATATTTGCTGAGACTGGCGCAACACTGCAAGGATAGACGGATAGAATAATTAAACACGTACTATGAAGATATTTCAGTGTTCCTTAAAATTTTTTAAGAATCGTCGTTGAAAGCTTACAGATGGCTTAATGTCTATTACAGAGCTGACTGTGTGGCGATTGGGTATTTGGGGAAAGAAAAGTAAGAACAGGAATTGGAGGTTAGTGCATTTGAAAGAGACAGGACTGCTACAATAAAGTATTTCATCGAAGGTTGCGCATGGCGCAGCAACATCTTGTGTGAGACATGAACAATCACTGCGCCACCGTGTTCCTAATAATATGCTTTCATTCCAATCATCATGAAAATGATATCACGTATACATCTCAGTATTTTAATTATTCAGAGAGCTTTAATATCACGAATGTAATGGATTCTGTGTTTGTTGGAGAAAGAGAAAGCCCGTTTAAGAAGCACGTGGTGATTCACACACAGAGCACATAGAAGATCAAATACAAAACAAAGCATTTAACGTGTTACTTTAGTTACGATGGGATTTGAGAAACTAGTAAATTAAATGATTTTAAGATGAAGTTTATGATGTTCTACTTTAATGACAAAATAAACTACGTGATTAAAGTGGATATTTCGAGACTAAAGTTAATATTTTGTGCTTTTTTCCTACTCTGTGCCTTTTTTTCACACTGTACCATAATAAGCTTCCATATGACACTCAGACGGTGGGCCACGTCTCACCTTTTCACGGCGACTTTGATATCTGACAACTTCTTTTTTATGTCGAGCACTGTGCGACATTGTGAACTTGAGCTTGTTTCTCCTGACATGCTATGTCACTCGATCAACGTCCTTTTCTTGTTTATTTCACTGTATAAACCAACAAATTGTACAGTTTTATAGCACTTGGTATTCGCTGAAATTCTTCTATTTTCCCCCATGCTTTTCCCATTGCCTTTTCATAGAAAACGGAGCTTAAGATCTATTTATATTGATTTCCATATTCAAAGAGGCGTAATTCTGGGAGGAGACGGGGCAGGACAGAAGGCATGTGCATGTGCGTTAGTTTCCACGCTGACCAGGATTTATGTAGCGGAAGAATGCAGAAGTTGGAGTACGCACAGATTCCTGCATCTGGAATTTTCTGCACATTTCGGCTTTAGTGCTTACATCATATTGTAGTGTGAATTCTTAGCACGGCGTTATGCATGAGGCAGCTGGCCTGCCACAGTGGTGATCCTAAGCTGCTGGTGTTCTACTAATCTGAAGATGGGAGCTAAAACACGTGTCGCGGCTTCTGTCTCGTGTGCTTGAGCGCTGAAATAACAGCTCCTATTTTGAATGAAGTCTTGAGACTGCACCTATCTTCTCTATACAGTAATAAAGTACCTGTGTTTTCCTTGGAAACCTGGATTCATCTTCCTGTCTCTCGTGCAACTCTGTGGCCCATGTTTGACAATAAGTGTATACAAAAACAATGCCTCTTAAACTACAAGAAAAGTCTCATTTGAGAATGAGACGTTAGATGTAACTTTTTTCATAGAACATACTCTTTGTTCGTGTCCCAAAACCTTATCTTTAACTTTGTCTTCTATTTCTTTTTCGATCTTTCAAAATTGTTGACAGTGATGAAGGTGCAATTCTGATTGCTTTTACCATGTCATTTTTCATCATTCCAGAATCAGCTTTTTCAAGGAGTGTTAATCTTTCTTTCAGCAGAAACCAACATCGTTTCTCCCTTTTTTGTTCATTGGTCATGAAACTTTGAGAAATGCTATAAAACTCGAACAGTACAGTATCTTTACACAACACAACTACCCACATGGACGCTTGATAGAGCACTAACTCAGAATTCAGCTATGCGATGTCATGTCTACACTCTTGCCGAGACTGCTGAAGACTGGAAATTTCGCAACAGACTGCCACTTTCTTTGCTCTAACCAGTTGCAGGTTTCCAGAGACTTGACAAAAGTGTAGGCACGGCAGTAAGTCATTTTTGTATCTCATTATTATTATGGTCATTTTTGGTTGATAAAATGTTTGTTATACTGAAATTTACACTTCGTTAAAACAAAGACCGTTAAACATGATGTTGTATGAATGTGTGTCCAGCATTTGTTATTCTTGTAATTTCGTTACTTTGGTATTCTCTATAATGGGATTTGAGCTAAATACAGAAAAGAGAATTGGTTCAAGCCCTGAACCTGTGGGATGCCATCTGTAACTGCAAACAAAAGATCCATCCATCCATTTTCCAACCTGCTGAATCCAAACACAGGGTCACGGGGGTCTGCTGGAGCCAATCCCTGCCAACACAGGGCAGGAACCAATCCCGGGCAGGGTGCCAACCCACCAAAGGACACACACAAACACACCCACATGGGCCAATTTAGAATTGCCAACCCACATAACTTGCATGCTTTTGTGTTGTGGGAGGAAACCAGAGTGCCCGGAGGAAACCCACGCAGACACGGGGAGAACATGCAACCTCCACGCAGGGAGGACCTGGGAAGTGAACCTGAGTCTCCTAACTGCAAGGCAGCAGTGCTGCCACCGTGCCGCCGCAAACAAAAGATGGATGTATGAATTAAATAAACACATATCAGTTAGGTGATGTTCAATAGATGTGAAGTTTACCAGTTGAACTTCCTCCATGGCTTAACTGTATGACCCTGAGAGAGAGAGACTTAACCTGTCACTGTTGTTCAAAAACATGCAAACAATACACTCATCACTTTGCCCATCTAAAAAGATAAATGTCATAAGATAATCATTGTGCAATATTTGGCTCCATCATTGTGGCTGTAAATGAGTTTAATTGTTACATTGCAGAGCATCTCAATTTTAGTCTTAGGGACCACAGAGTCTACAGATAGATAGATAAATAGATACTTTATTAATCCCAAGGGGAAATTCACATAATCCAGCAGCAGTATACTGATACAAAGAAACAATATTAAAAAATATTAAATTAAATAGTAATAAAAATGAAAAAACAAAATGAAAAAAATCAAAATAAAAAAAGCAGACAATAACTTTGAGTAATGTTAGCATTTACTCCCCCGGGTGGAATTGAAGAGTCGCATAGTGTGGGGAGGAACGATCTCCTCAGTCTGTCAGTGGAGCAGGACAGTGACAAAAGTCTGTCACTGAAGCTACTCCTCTGCCTGGAGATGACACTGTTCAGTGGATGCAGTGGATTATTCATGATTGACAGGAGTTTGCTTAATGCCCGTTGCTCTGCCACAGATGTTAAACTGTCCAACTTTACTCCTACAATACAGCCTGCCTTCTTAGCAAGTTTGTCCAGGCGTGAGGCGTCTTTCATCTTTATGCTGCCACCCCAGCACACCACCGCGTAGAAGAGGGCACTTGCCACAACCGTCTGGTAGAACATCTGCAGCATCTTACTTCAGATGTTGAAGGATGCCAACCTTCTCAGAAGTATAGTCTGCTCTGACGTTTCTTACATAGAGCATCAGTATTGGCAGTCCAGTCCAATTTGTCATCCAGCTGCACTCCCAGATATTTATAGGTCTGCACCCTCAGCACACAGTCACCTCTGTTGATCACAGGGTCCATGAGGGGCCTGGGCTTCCTAAAATCCACCACCAGCTCCTTGGTTTGCTGGGGTTAAGATGTAAGTGGTTTGAGTCGCACCATTTAACAAAATCTTTGATTAGCTTCCTGTACTCCTCCTCCTGCCCACTCCTGATGCAGCCCATTTAATTTAATTTTGATTTAATTTCAAAATAAATGACTCATACTTATGCTTAAATGAATTGTTTGTGTAATAAGCCATCCTTTTTCTGTTCTTATTCTGTGTCAAAAGACTATACAGTGTGTGATTTACTTTTGCAAACGTATAGAATTATTTGAAGACATTTCTTTTTCAATTTATTGTTTTTTAGGTTTTTTCTTTTAACTATATGCAATTTACAAAAATGAAAATGACACTACTTGTTCTTTAGAGAGCAACTGATTAAATAAACAAATTAGTCCAAAATAAATCCAGTCATTCATCCATCAATCCGTTTCACAAACCTACTCAGTCCAAGGCTGGGATTATGGGAGAAGGTAATTGTCAGGGCTCATCCCCACAAAACACGAAACAAAACAATCATGGCTTGGCTGCTGGGCTAGTCCAATGCCAAACAGACTCATAGACATTCTGTATAATTAGAATAACCAGTGAACATAAGGGATGTGTCTTTGAGATGTGGAAGGAGGAAAAGCTGACAATGAGTCAGGGTGAATTTACTAACTCCCCATGTTAATAAGAGCAGCATTTAAACCCAGAACAAATTCACTCTTAGCAGGTAAAACATATTACCCACAGGTCAGGTCAGGTCAGGTCAGGTCAGGTCATGTTGGGAAGCATGTACTGGTACATACACATTGCTGCACCACCACATGATAAAAAATCTCTGGATCCCAGTTGACAAACCCCCAGGCAAACACGCGGTCCAGTCCCACCCTCCGGAGATGACCATCTATCTTGGTATTACATGGGATTGTTATGACCCAATTGCATAAAAGACAAAATGCTTATTCATTATAATACAAGGTAAATAAAAATGGGTGGTAGTCTCTGAACTGACAACATTAAGGTAGAAACTGGAAATAATAGCATGATTAGTTAGGATAGGAGTCCATTTAAAAGAAATAATTGGCATGAAATCAAAATTTGTAGCAATAGTAGGTCCCAGAATCAAATTTGAGACCTTCATTTATCCTGAATTGTACTTCAGTTTGGAAAATGGGAGTTGACTCAAACACATAAATCTTAATTTTTAATTTGTCCTTTGCAAAATTTCCACCCAATTTTAAACTTGTCTTTCATATTTACTTATTATTTATCTGTAAGTTATTTCTGTGTTGAAAGCAAATAATAGTGAAATGTTGGAGGTATAAAATGTATTTCACAGCTGTCATCAGTGGAAATCCCTTGGGTTTTTAAAGGCTTTCCAGTGTTGTTGCCATCATGTTTATTTTGAGCCTTGTATTTTTGTGTTTTTAAACTAAAAGAAATCCATACATCAATACATTCACCTGAAAAATACATTTTTTTTGCTGAAATCAATCATTTAAGAGTTTTTTCCTGCCCTCTTTCACCCCTAGTCTCATAGCGCACTACATCACTGTATGAACTGAATAAGTTGTGGCACATGTTTTGACTGTACTGCATGTGGCCTTAGTGGGAGCCATCAAAGCATTACGCTAATGAGTCCACAGTTGAAGGACACAGGAGAGAAAAGGCCAACACCCAAAGGAGTCACAATAGAAAGTCCAAACCAACCACCTAGTACTTCTGGAAAGCTGACTGCCAGTTAAAAACAGGGAGGTGCAAAACACACCTTTGCACTTAACAGACAGGGAAGAAACACTAATATTTTTTTAGAAAAAAAAAGTCTGACATTTGGTTTTCTACAGAAACTATTTGACTTTTGTGTGGTGCCCCATAACTGTCAGTTTCTCATCACAATCAATTGGAAAAACAGGAAGAGTACAAAAGAGGTGAACTATTCCATCTTAGTTTCATATTGTGCTGTGAAGGGTGAAAAATAAAAGGAAGCCAATAAATAAAAAAAAGGTACTGGGGCCCTGTTCACCTCTTCATTTATTAAGGACTAATAGTTGCTGATTTCCAAAAAATCAATAACAATTTTTCACTGTCCTGTGCTGCCATGCAAATTATTTCTTCTTTTCCACTGGTCATCAGCCACCCTTATTAATGTGAGGAATACTTTTTAAATGTGCCGGGGCACGGGTATCTAGGGTTTGTTCCTTAACAATCTCATTCCTAGTGGGGTGGGGTACAACCCTTCTGTGCATTCTTAAAATCCAAAGAATCCATAATAGGTATTTAAAGAAAGCCAATAGTATCTACCTGTTATGATTCTAGAGTTTTATAGATTTATTGTTAAACTTTATAAACTTATTTCTGAGCTCACATATTTTGTTTTGTGATGCAAGAGATGGAAAAGTGGCACACCGCAAAGGCAGAGATAAAAAGGGTTGCAAGATGAACCTTAAGCTGGAAATGTGGCACATTTGTTCCAATAAGTCAAACTTATTCTTGTACTAAACTGTAACATAAACCAAAGTCGTAATCAGAAATACAAACTCTAGTTCATTTGCACGGGTTTTGTTATGAAGTGTTTTTTTCCATCCTGCTACTTATGTGCTATCAATAATTTGACTAACCTGCTTTGCTAGCGCACTGTAGTAAATCTATTTAAAAATTTTACTCCAGGCCACTTGGTTAGAATTTGTCATTTGTCCTGTGAAACCATCCTGGACTCTGTGGCCCCTTTTAAGCTTAGGTGATCAAGAGCAAAGCCTCAGCCATGGCTCAATAAAAACACCAGAGTGCTCAAACAAGCCTGTAGAAGGGCAGAAAGAAAATGGAAAAAAAGATAGGCTACAGATCTCTTATGAAATCCTAAAATATTACTTAACTATTTTCCAAGAGGCCTTTAAGTTAGCTAGAGAAGATATTTTTCAGACTTTGTAGCAAAACACAAGTACCAACCAAAAGTCCTGTTCAGTACATTTAGCATGTTAATAAAACCCCCTGTCAGTGGCAATGGTAGTATATCCTCATTGAGTTGTGATATTTTCTTGAATTTCTTTGTTAATAAGATATCTAATATCATGTATGTTCCAGGGGTGTACTAGTAGTAGCTACTCCAGCATGCTCACTTGTGTAAAGTTATCTCAGATTTCAAATCTTCCATATACCCATTAGATCCTATTCCTCCTTGGGTCCTGAAAGAGTTATTTGACTGCGTAGGTCCTTCTGTTCTGTCAATTATAAATAGTTTCCTAACTTCCAGACAAGTACCAGCAGCAGTTTTTTTTAAGCAGCAGTGGTGCAGACTCTCTGCAAAAAAGCTGATCTGGACCCCAGTGATCCGAGTAACTATAAGCCAATTTTGAAACTTCAGTTCCTATCTAAGATTTTGGAAAACTTCTTTTTGCTTCTTTTTTGGAAAAGAGAATGTTTTCAGTTTCTTTTAATGGATTATCGTCTGACTTGCCCCCCGTTCTCTATGATGTACCACAAGGATCAGTGCTTAGCTGTTTTTTATTTTTATTGTACATATTACCCCTCGGTCACATTATAAAAAAAGCATGGAGTGTCCTATCACTGTTATGCTGATGATACACAGTTGTACCTACCTTTGAGACCTGGCAGCTCATATGCACTGAAATGCCTGTTTGACTGCTTAAACAACATTAAGCAACAGATGGCTAGTAATTTTTTAAAATAAATTAGAGCAAGGTGGAAATTTTTATTTTTGAGCCTCCAAAACTTGTTAATAATGTAACCTGCGATCTAGGGCCACTCTCCGGCATTTTATTGATCCTGATTTTAAATTTAACAGGCAAATAAATGCTTTTGTTAAGGCCTCAATTTTTTAATTTCCAATCAAGGTGGTTTATCGTGTGGTGGGTGCAGCAATGCAGTATCAGCGCATTTTCCCAACCGCCCCCTCCTCCTCCATATGTTGTTGTACGTTTAATTCATTTATTTTTATTCATTTATTTATTGTTAAGATTGTAAAGCACTTTGGTCTACCCCTTTTTTTTTTTTAAATTGTGCTATATGAAAAAACAAAACTAAAACGATTTGCCAGAAAACCTAACATTATACTTTGTACAAGACTCAAGAGAGTATCACAGTCTTGGACAATGAGTCACATGTGACTTATTTAGAGTTGTACTAATAAAGTCATGTGATTCAACTTCTAGAACATGCCCACTAGCAACAGGATGTTGCATCACGGAAGCAGTTCTTCAAATAATGGCACTCATCAAAAAAAAAAAGGCATGACATTATAAATCAAAATATAATGAAAAATTGAGTTAAAGTCTTAAACAAAACTACAAATTAAAACCAAAAATGCAAGTTATTCTGTGTAATTCTAAACTACAGGAAAAAATATGTGATCTCAGAATTAAGATTATAAAGCTCACAAAAATGTATAACACCCAAAAATCAACTAGAACCAATTTGTGGTTACTGTAAGTTCACAAGGAAACAGAAATAACATTCTGCTGTTAGAGTTAAGTCCCTTTGTTGTACTTCATGTAATAAATTTCATAGTAGGTCAGCATGCACATAAGCATGACAAGATTGTCCAGAGTAATATGAAAGGCTGAAATATGTCTAGAAACCTGCGAGCCTACATTTGAGGGATAAGTTTTGGGCATAGGCTAGCAGTGTGAATATAACAAGGAGTGTGCTGTTGTGGTGAACTTGGGAAAGGGTGAAATAGTTAAGTCAGCACATGGACGGACAGATTATATAAGACATACATTTTCAAAACTGCTTTATCCAATCATTGGCTCAAGGGAGGCTAGAGATTTTTACTATAGACTAATGACATTATTGCTACCATGGATCCCTGAAAACAATGGTAGATCATTAGCAAACAAAAACAAAAAAAAAAAGATAACTATGACACAAAATAGTACACAAACTGCCATATGTCATGATTCAGCAGGCACAAAAAATAAATTCTTGTTATCACTCTAGATGTGCCACTGAGTCAGCATATGCTACAGAAAAAGGGAGACTTAAAAGCAGCAGGAAATGCAACTAAACTAAGCTGAAATAAAATAAATCTGAGCAACAGTGTAAGATGTATCCGCATTTAAACACCAGAAAGTCACATTAAGACTCTGCACACTAACTAGCCCAAGGTGCACAATAATGAATCCAAGGAATGGATAAAAACACACACAGCACATTAAACAGATCACTGAAAAGGAGTGTGAGCAAAAAAATAATGTGTTTACAGTTCAAACAAATGGAGCAAACAGCAGGATAACACCTTAAAGATGGTGTCTACCTCTCCTAATAAGATCAGTCAAGCTGACACCTTATCTTACATGTTGTGACTCCTTTATTTGAAAATAGCAGTCCTGAAGTCAAATGCCACCTTATACACATTGCACCCAGCTAGAGTCATGCAAGCCTGTGCTCCACATTGCATACTAACACACTGATACCACAGTGCGGTCACAACCATGTAGTAGTAGTAAGAGTATTCACATTATTATGTGTGCAGTACAGTGAAATTCTTACATGAATGTCTGAGTACTGTAAACACAAAAACAGCAGGGACAATGCTAGACAGCAAACAAAAGTGTCCAAAGCCAAATTGGGTATTATATTTAATAATGGAAAAGCAATGAACTTGTTTTGGAACCTGTTGGTCCACATTTCTTGTGATGTGAGCAAAGTGCATGAAGCCACTTGCTAATAAAAAAGAGCATTTAATCCTGTTACTCCATCTTTGTGTTTTTACAAATCCTATTCCACACCTGTAAAGCATTCTCGGCATTTCTCATGTCCCTTGCTTTTCTGACCTTTGTGGTTGCTTTCTTGCCACTAATGTTGCCGTCGTCTTTGCCTTAGTATTCATGGCTCATCTTGATGGCTGAGCTCTGCCTTTATGACTATGCTGTTTTTCTGCTGGTATCTGCTTCCAATTCTCAGTTCTTGTTTTTTGCTCTCCTCTGCTCCATTGCTCACTGTCCATACAGCATCTCAGCAACAGCAATAATGGACATGTATTGTTAATATCCATTTTTTTTTTTTTTTTGTGCATTTAACCTAATCCATACATTTATGTGTCTGTATACTTTGTAGAATTTGTAATTTGCATTGTAGCACTGGTTACATTCAGATGTCTTATTTAGGTGATATTTTTCTTAATGTATAGTATTGTAATTGACTTATATAGAGGAAGTTCATGTTACGACAAACCCAAGAAAAATCCTATGTTTGACAAAAATTCTCTAATTCATGTTACTGAGAAGAGGAATGCCTCCAACGTTCCTTAGTAAAGTGATCCAGTTAAAAGTGAAAACAGCACATTCCAGGAATATTCCAGTGGCTCATCTGAGAGTAACCTTCTGTATAAATTCAGTAAATTCACCAGATTTAACTCAAGACTGTTTTCCTTCTGTCTTCTATGAATAGTTCAAGACATTAGGATAGATTGGATCAATGTGGTTATTATATGTTTATAGACTGGTTGGTGTGTGTATGAGCTTGGATAATGAAGGTGCTTTTTGTTTTTTATAGTTCTGTTTAAATTATTTACAATATAATGGTGAGAATCCTGATTATTTGTAAACTGTAGATGGAAAAGGATTAAGAATGGCAAATCAACCTCAAGTAACATATTTTTCTTGGTACAATTAAAGAATAGTTGACAGATTGTGACTACACTAGATCTGGCATAGGGTAAAGCCTGTATGTGCATGCTTATTACAATGGTATATGTGTAAACTTGTTACATCACTCTGAAAAAGTGCTAACAAAAATACATTTAAACTGAAATGTCCAACCATATTTTATAGGTTGTCTCAATTGTCTTAACTCCTGATGGTTGAGGTAATTGGTGGTTCTTTTAGAAAGGAGAATGCATCTTCGGAGTTCTTCACCATTGTTCTCAAATGCTTAGCTATTTGCACATATTTCATACACAAGAATATTTACACATATTCTCAAGTCTCAGGTGCACTAAAGATCAAAAGGAATTAGTTTCTTCTTCTTAGTTAATAATTAAAAAGCTCTCCTTTTTGGGACTCCTTTAGTTTGAAACTCTACTATGACATTTCTTTATGAGACTCCCTCTACAATAATCCTGTTTTTAACTTGTATTCCAGATAACTTTTCCTGCCTTAAGCACAGAATATATTCTTTCATTTCATAGTTTACTTCACTATGAATACTGTAAAGTACCGTTTAATCAGAAAGCACCGAAGCCTGGTGCCTCTAAGACTTCTGTAAGCCCAACCATGTCCTTAGAAATGACTCCAGAAATAAGCAGGCCTGCCAAAATTCATTGAGCATGGAGTCAAAAGACATTGTTAAGGCAAATACTTTATGTACTGGCACAGATGCAGACCATCTTAAAAATTCAAAGGCTGAGAAAAAGAGAGAGAAACCAGGCGAAAGCATTACTATAGACTGAGAATATTAAAGATTGTCCAAAGTAGACAAACACAAGATAAAGAAAAGTGAGATAAAGAGCCAAACAGAAAACAAAAAATGTGCAGAAACTACTGTATATTAGAATTCAACGAAAAGGCATGGAACTTTCTGTGGGCATTCCACTCCCTGGCACCATAGAGAGGAATGTTTTAAACAACATAATTTCATTCAATTTAATAAAAAACACAAATCAAGTTTACCCAATGTAATCTTTATGCTTATTTCTACAAGTTTGAGAGTTACTGTAATTGTAAAGTTGATATCCAGAAGAAATTGGCAGAAACTTTTGAAGGTAAGTGGAAGAACTATTTAAATACTTGTGGGACACTGTTAAAATGGTAGGCTAGTGGACAAGCCACCCACCTTATAAACTGGGGCAGTATACCTTTAAAATCACAGACACAGGCATGTGGCATTTCTGTTTATTTTTTTTGTTATTTTATTCTCTATGTAATAAGATTTGCACAATGCATATTTTGATAAAAGAGTTTGTTTTTAACTTAACTTCAACTTTATTGTCATTTGTACTTAGTACAATGAAAATCTTATACTGCAAGTCCTCTAGCAATAAACAAGAATATATGTACAACAATAACTAAGAATAAACAACACTAACCAATAACACTCTGGTGAAAAAGAAATGCAAAAACATACATAAAGTACACATACTGTACATACAAATAAATAAATGACTCAATGTAACCATTCAATTTATTGTCACCATCACAATAAATTTACAGTAACATAATAGTTTCAAACTCACTTAATCCAATAGTTTCAAACTCACTGGAAGTTGTAACCTCATCCCTGGAGTAATGGAAGTCAGATAGGAAAGAGCACCAGACTATTGCAGGACACATTCATGTACACATCCACACTTTACACCCACATAGGGCCAATTAGGAATCACCAGCAACCTAACCAGCCTATCTAAGAAAATGAGGGAGGAAAACTTGAGTGTCTGGAGGAATCTGCAAACTTTACAAAAACATCTGTGAGGTGCAAAGAAAACTTGATCATTTCAAACGGCAAGAAAGACACATATACAGATGTTCATGCCCAGAAAGTAAATGTTAATTATAATTGAAAAGAGGTTCTGCTCATAAGACAACAGAGTGGCTATAAGTTTAAAAACTTGGCAAGTTTATTTTTATTTAGCAGCTTTAGCTTTATCACCATAACAAAATGATTCAAAGAGCAAATGCAAAGTAACAGAAGATCATAAAAGCTTCAAATGATTACAATATGAGTAAAAGACAAAAGGCTCATCATGTGAAGCGGCCTTTTTCTGAGATGCATCCATAAAGCCCTGCTCACCCAAATATCATAGGCTTTTATATACAGCTGTAAGATTTATTTCACCTTAGTATCCTTCCATTTTATTTTGTGGTAATAATCACAATAATAATATGAATAGTGTAAGTGTGCATTTCCTCTTCTACATTAGCCTGCAGCAACTTAACAATGTCAGTGAGTTTCAAAACAATACCTGAAGTGCATGGAATTTACATATTTTACTTTAGTAACTGTGAACTGTAAATGCCAAGTTTTTAAAAGGCTTCTCTTTTATTTTAAACAAATGACTGGTCATAGAATTTTAGGCATCCCTAGACATAGACTCAGTTTATGTTTTATGAGACAAATAAAGTTTAGTCTTGCAGCACCCTAGCAGGGTTATTTTTTGTAGTCCACAGATGGAAACTGTACACAGTACTTCACGAAAGGTCTCAGCAGTGCATCATAAAGCTTGAGAATAACCTCCTTTGACTTGTACTTTACACATTGTGCTATATAACCTAACATTCTGTTAGCCTTCTTTGTGGCTTCTGAATACCGTCTGGAAGCTGATAGTGATAAATCGACTATGACTCCTAAATCCTTCTCATAATTTGTACTTTCAATTCTCAGACCTCCCATCTTGTATTCAAATGTAATAGTGTACACAGATAAATTTACAGCACAGTATTTTTTTACAGAAAACATTTTTAAAAATGTTTACCAACAGAGCAGAAAATTTTGAACTAATTAAAAACATGATGATCAGTAATTTCAGGAACTATGGTATCATGGTATAGAATTCACTATGATAAGGTAGAATATCCAAGAATAAGGCCCAGCTTGGACAGAAAAAATGGTGGATTTGTTAATAATATAATGAAGGGAGGGTTGAGCAATGCATAACACAAAAGTAACAGATATTTAGACCAAAAATATGAAACTCTTTATCCACTCCAAGCCTTTCTTCTTCTTTGGCCTTTTTATAACTTCACTTTAACTTAATCCTGATACTCTGTATGTTCAATTCATCATAATAACTATTCATGGTGGCTCTAAAATCCGTACTGACCCCTACTCTCTCTTCTGTTTCTTTGCGCCACCACCACCTACTCAAAGCATCATGATGTTCCAACAATGATGGATGGATCAAAAGCCAGAAGTCTACGTGACCATCATCATCAAATCCTTCCGTGAGAACCCTAAATACAAAGAGGGCTGTTTCGTTTATGTGAGTTAGAATGCCCAGAGGGCGTAATAAAGTTACGTTAAAACCAAGCACACCATTGTTTTTCTTGTGAAATTCCCAATAAGTCTGTGTCACATGACCCTCTTCCTATTGAAAAAACAAAAGTTGGATCCAAAATGGCCGACTTCAAAATGGCCACCATGGTCACCACCCATCTTGAAAAGTTTTCCCCCTCACATATACTAATGTGCCACAAACAGGAAGTTAATATCACCAACCATTCCCATTTTATTAAGGTGTATTCATATAAATGGCCCACCCTGTACACATAAAGTTCCAGGAAATTGGGTAGCTTGGTGGTGCAGTGGTAGCCTCACACCAAGTGCTGGGTACTTCCTGTATAATGCTGCCACTTTGTCCCCATGAGTCATCTGGTTTCCTCTCATAGTCCAAAGACATGTAGTTTAGGTGGATTGGTAATGGTATTTGGTTCCTGATGTGTATTCCTGCCTTTGTCCCTTGCTAATTGGGATAGGCTTCAGCTTCCCCACAACCCTGCTCTAAATAAGTGGGTTTGGAAGATGAATGGCCATGGCATTCTGACAATCCCTTGTTCTTCATGACAAATCACAGAGGTTTTCCTGTGTCTTGTGAACACCGTGCACTGCCACCTAATCACTTGGTTGAATTGACATATTCCTCTACCTATTGCAGTGACCTCATTTTGATTTGAGGGACAGATATTCCTGACAACTGCTAGAAGTTCCACTTTTTAGCATCATGGAAAACTTTGCATACTTACATTCAGAATGCAGGGTATGCTGTAGCCCAACAGCTGTTTATTCACATTTTATGTAAAGTAACTTTCCTAACACCAATATGGGCTCTTATCCCGAAAGAGTTTGGTCTGGCTTCTTGTGTTGTTTCCCCCTTTTTCTCTGGAACCTTCTTGCAATCTTGTGTTTTCTCAATATGCTGATAACTAGGTACAGTGGTGTGAAAAACTATTTGCCCCCTTCCTGATTTCTTATTCTTTTGCATGTTTGTCACACAAAATGTTTCTGATCATCAAACACATTTAACCATTAGTCAAATATAACACAAGTAAACACAAAATACAGTTTTTAAATGATGGTTTTTATTATTTAGGGAGAAAAAAAATCCAAACCTACATGGCCCTATGTGAAAAAGTAATTGCCCCCATGTTAAAAAATAACCTAACTGTGGTGTATCACAACTGAGTTCAATTTCCGTTGCCACCCCCAGGCCTGATTACTGCCACACCTGTTTCAATCAAGAAATCACTTAAATAGGAGCTGCCTGACACAGAGAAGTAGACCAAAAGCAGCTCAAAAGCTATACATCATGCCAAGATCCAAAGAAATTCAGGAACAAATGAGAACAGAAGTAATTGAGATCTATCAGTCTGGTAAAGGTTATAAAGCCATTTCTAAAGCTTTGGGACTCCAGCGAACCACAGTGAGAGCCATTATCCACAAATGGCAAAAACATGGAACAGTGGTGAACCTTCCCAGGAGAGGCCGGCCGACCAAAATTACCCCAAGAGCGCAGAGACGACTCATCCGAGAGGTCACAAAAGACCCCAGGACAACGTCTAAAGAACTGGAAGAGACTGGGCAAAAACGGCCTGCATGGCAGATTTCCAAGACGCAAACCACTGTTTCAGCAAAAAGAACATTAGGGCTCGTCTCAATTTTGCTAAGAAACATCTCAATGATTGCCAAGACTTTTGGGAAAATACCTTGTGGACTGCTGAGACAAAAGTTGAACTTTTTGGAAGGCAAATGTCCCATTACATCTGGCGTAAAAGGAACACAGCATTTCAGAAAAAGAACATCATACCAACAGTAAAATATGGTGGTGGTAGTGTGATGGTCTGGGGTTGTTTTGCTGCTTCAGGACCTGGAAGGCTTGCTGTGATAGATGGAACCATGAATTCTACTGTCTACCAAAAAATCCTGAAGGAGAATGTCTGGCCATCTGTTCGTCAACTCAAGCTGAGTTGCTCAAGCTCAAGCTGACCCAAAACATACCAGCAAATCCACCTCTGAATGGCTGAAGAAAAACAAAATGAAGACTTTGGAGTGGCCTAGTCAAAGTCCTGATCTGAATCCAATTGAGATGCTATGGCATGACCTTAAAAAGGCGGTTCATGGTGTAAAACAGTTTGCTATGGTGCACGCGGTCGTGCGTCGTAACCGATAACTCGGTTTTTAAAGACTGCTTACTTCATTGTGTTTTAACCTCAGTTGTAAAGGATTGTTTTAAGGATCCCATGGGATACCCCTCGCAAACCGTTTTACATGCTGCATATGGCGATTCACCTCTGCGAGAAACATGCCTCTATGAACACACAGTCAAGTTGTTGTCGTATCCAATGGTCTTGGAGTTGGTGGGCATGGCTCCTTCCTGCGTGCGCCATAGGTGTCTTACTTGTCGGCGGCATAGTGAATCCACGCCGGATGGGTGTCTTGCCTTAGTGAATTATATATATAGATATTAACAAATAAAAAATGTACCAACAAATAAAAAAATATTTAGCTTATTTAGTTTTTCTATAATGTAACCAAATTTCAATGAAATCAGTCAAAGCATTTTTGAGATTAAAATTTTAGAGTATTTAGTTTTCCTACTGTAGGTTTTTTTTTACTCCCTAAATATTCATTTGTGTGAATTGTAAGCCCAATTTTTCTGCATGATCACTTATTGGCTTTGAGCTGAAAAAAGGACTCACTCAGAATACCCCAATCTTAAAGCTCTATTACCAACATATATTGACAAATTAAAAGACGGTGGTCAACTAATATTCTGTTTTCTTTGGAGTCAAAACATTAGAGATTTTTGGGAATTAAATTTTCTATTGTGCGTGTGTATGTGTGGGGTAGGGGTTAACCCTAAATATTAATATATTGTGAATACCTACAGCACTAAAAGTACCAACCTGTCAAATTTCAACTTTTTAAATATACAGGGAATAGCGTTTTTTGATGAGTGAGTGAGGCAACATTACATTATACATATATGTTTATAAAATGAATTAATACAAAATAATAATTTAATAAACAGTAAACAAAGACATATTTCTGACAGGTCATATTGCTGTATACATTACTCTGAAGCATAAGAGTTATGTCTCCTCACAAGAGCTTAATAAGGTTGCCATGTGTTATTCACACTACAGGTACAGTAGGACTTTGTTGCACCATGAGAAGACTGAAAAGAATTTAGAAAATATATGTATGGTGTAACATTCAGGGGCATAGAGCATGTTAGGTAAATGAATTGAAAGTTGGAGCATTTAAATTTTTTAGTTACTTCCTAAAAATCAGTTATTTGTGATGAGTGAAAGAGCCAAGTTTCAATTTGAGTACAGTTTTGCGACACTGACACTAAAATTTGTTTCCAAGGAGATTTCACAGTTGTAAAATGCAAAACTCACTGATGTGTTTTTAGGGTTTTAAAGGTTCTTTTCTTGGGGGAAACCAAGGAACTGCTTATCAAAGCCTCATCCACACAGTTCCCTGTTTACCTGTGTCCTTTTCTGTAGCTGTATGCTGTCAAACCCCACTTCCCCCATTACCATTAATGCCATTACCTAGAAACCTAGTTGAGGATATATACACTTCTGTTTTCTAATACTAAATGGCAGGCAGACGCATGTAAAATGTATGCCTGAAAATGCTTCCAGTCCAGAACTACAGTAAATACTGTACCTTTCTTCTTGTGTGAATGGCACAAACCTTGCTGGAAGCTAAAAGTAATTTACTGTATGTCACACCTTACCCCAACAGAGCATACAATGCTATGAATATATTGTCTTCCTAGTGCCACATACTGAGGTCTTCATCAGTAAAATTTCTGTTTCACTATAATTTTAGATTTCATTTACTTTGAACAGAAGGTTGATAAAACTCAAACTTTTCCACATTAACATACAAATAATCTCTCCTTAGTTTGACCAATATCTCATATACATGAATTATATGTGTTTTGATATCTGATAAATGAGTATTTCGTCCATGTAAACCAACACAGCAATTCCAAATAGAGTAGGTCACAAAAGTTACATTAAAAAATCTTGAAAACTGGTAGAACATTAGTTAACACATATGCCATCACTAAAAACTTGTAATGTCTGATGAAATTGTTAAATTCAGTTGTCCATTCTTCACTATTTCTTATGCAGATTAAGTTATAGGCATTTTATAGATCAAGTTTTGTGGTATTTTTAAATTACTGATTTGATTTAGGATAAATTTTATCAAAAGCAGTTGATAGATTTCTTGGTGATTGTCTTATGTAATTCCTGATAATCTATGCAAGATCTTAATTAACAATCAGCATTTGCAACAAAAAGAAAATCCAGCTCCAACAAGACTTTTTCAAGTGTGTATACAGTCTTAGGTAAAGGAGCTTCCAAATAAGAGGTATTTTTGGGGGTGACTCTAATAACTTGTCTATGTTTTTCTCAAAGATTTATTGCATCTTTTGTAGAGTCTTTCCTTTATTTTTTTAATTTCAGACACTTTCCAAACATTGAATCAGTTTTATGTAAGATCACGGTCATAATGTCACACAATACGTAAAATGTGTGCCAGGGCAACACACAGTGTCATAGTGACCATCTTGACCAATGACAGAACTTTTCAACCAGAGGTCTTTTGTTGATAGTCTCACTTCTGTCCCAACTCAGTATTTGGGACTCTGCTGTAATTTACAAAATAAAAAAAAAAGTAATCTCTTAAACCTGAGACCCAATATTTTTTTTCAATTCCTGATCTCTACCCTTTTGGTAGTGGTGTGATTTAAGAGTTTTAAACTGCTCAAAATTAATTTTTATTTTGCATTTGTGTCTGTAAATTCTGAACATGATATTCATTTTTATTGTCACACTCTGTTATTTTCATGCTGCCATTTTCTATAATTTTTGTCTCTTTGTTGGTGGCATGGCACTATTGCTGGTCAGTTCACCAGGATGTTATGTGACATATAACATCATTGTGCTACACCTGTATAAGATGGTGTTACAGTAGTAGTTCAAATGTCCAAGATTTTGGATTGTTTTTGGAAAACTTTTTGTGGGTTTAGATATTCTAAAGAAAACATTTAGGGAATCAGAAGTCTGAATCTTTTAGACTAAGAATTTTGGTTTAAGTATTTTTTTGAGTCAAACAACTTTTTATGTAAGACATTTGCTTGTTTCAGACCTATTATTAATTTATTTTCATCTTTTCTTTATTTTGTAAAATTTTTGTGAACTTGAGAGTGGAGGGTACCCCATTAGACTCATATTCAGACTCTGATGGTAAATTATCTTTTACTAGCCAACCCACGGTGTACCATACACCGCATAATCAGGCCGGTTTTTTAATGATTTTTAAGCACAGGGAGAAAATTAACATTTGAAAAATCGGTAATGTAATAAATCAGCAAGAAATGCAACATTGTAACAATGCACGGAATGAACCAACACACAATCGTCTGTGACTGAAAACTGGCGGACCGCCATTGCTCATGTGCCCACCTCCAACTCGTCACTTGAGTCATTGTCGTCTTTGCACAGTCCAGATGCACCTGTGACTGACGTAGACTTTCCGTGTTCCTGCAGGAGCATCTAAGAAGACGCATGTTTGTCGCGGATAGAAATTGCTGTATGTAGCGTGTAAAACAGTTTGCTATGGTGCACGCGGTCGTGCATTGTAACCAAAAACTTGTTTTTTAAAGACTGCGTACTTCATTGTGTTTTAACCTCAGTTGTAAAGGATTGTTTTAAGGATCCCATGGGATACCCCTTGCAAACCGTTTTACACCCTGCATATGGCGATCCACCTCCGGTGTGGCTCCTTCCTGCGTGCGCCATAGGTGTCTTAGTTGTCGGCGGCTTAGTGAATCCACACCCCTTCCGGCGTGCTTTCCATGGTTGTCTTGCCTTAGTGAATTATATATATAGATACCCAACTAAATTACACTTAAAAGCATGCAACAAATTGGAGATCCTAATATGGCACGACTGATGTTAGAAAACCAAGTTAATGGAATATTTCAATAATAACTTTTCAGCACTAGGGAGTGTTTTCTTTGGAAGAAAGTAAACTGCCTAAAAGAACTAGTAAGCCACCATTACAATTTTTATATAACTCTGAGAGGGTTGGAAAATCAGTAATAAAATCCATGATAATGTGTGTACTAAGTGGTGGTAAAGGCTGAAGAAGTTCTAATGGATGAAATCACTAGATTACATTTTAACCAACCTATCGTATAATATTCCATCAGAATTAGTAAATTGCCTTGAATAGACCCATCCACTAAATTAAGAATAATAAGTGATGAAAGCAAACAAAAAACTTAATTCATTTGCCAATATCAAATGAAACAAATGAGGCATTGATACACCCTTTAATCCTTGTGGTATGTTAGAGGAAAAGGGTGGAGTGTCCTCTCAGGGTTGGGAGCGAGAACCTGCCCCAAGTGGAGGAGTTCAAGTATCGCTGAGTCTTGTTTACGAGTGAGGGAAGAATGGAGCGAGAGATTGATAGGCGGATCAGTGCAGTGTCCGCAATGATGTGGGCTCTGCATCGGTCTGTCATGGCAAAAAAGGAGCTGAGCCATAAGGCAAAGCTCTTAATTTACCGGTCGATCTATGTTCTTACCCTCACCTATGGTCATGAGGTATGGGTAGTGACCGAAAAACTGAGATCGCGAATACAAGGAAAATGAGTTTCCTCCGCAGGTTGTTAGGTCTTTCCCTTAAAGATGCGGTGAGAAGCTCAGTCATCCGGGAGGAGCTCAAAGTAGAGCCGCTGCTCCTCCGCATCAAGAGGAGTCAGATGAGGTGGCTCAGACTATGTCTCTCAGCTGGCCTGGGAATGCCTCGGGATTCCCCTGGAAGAACTAGTAGAAGTGGCTGGGGAGAGGGAAGTCTGGGCATTTCTGCTCAAGCTGCTGCCCCCGCGACCTGTTCTCGGATAAGCGGAAGAGGATGGATGGATGGATTGATGGATGGCATGTTAGAGGCTTTTAGCATGTAAGTATTTTATATTAATTGATGCAGATAACAATGACATGCCTTGAGTATAGACAACAATGGTGTTTTTACCATGATAATTCTGGAGAGGCCATAACAGATTTTTCTTTTATGTGTGCAGACTTTTTCATTAACATTAACTGCCTAGTTAACAATATATGTCCTCCTTTGCTAATGACTAATGAGACCTGCAGGTTCATGCACCAGTCATGTTACATAAAATCAATCAACCAATGCAATGCTTCTGTCTGTTCTGTCTTGATTGGCATCCAAGTATTATAGTATCTTCTGATGCCATCAGCATGAGTATTTAAATGTAAGTAAACTGAGAGCTGTGATATATGGCCGGCAGTCCATCCATGCCAATACCCCAAGCCGCCAGATGGAGCCCTCCCTGCAATGTGGAGATGCCCCGAATTCCAGCAGGGCATCATGGTATGTGGAGTTTTAATACACAGCCCTGATGGATAACGTCTGGGAACGCTGCAGGGAGGCCCAGAGACTTATATTTTCAATACAGCCCAGAAGTACGTCACAGTCACGGGGACAGAAGAAACAATGTACTTCCGGGTTGAATAAAAGGAGTTTTCACCTGACCTGGAAGTGCTGGATAATCACATGGACTGAGGGATCAGAAGCACTTCCGGGTCAAGGACTATAAAGGACTGTGCGAGATCCCAGACGGGCGAGCTGAGTTGGGAGGAAGGGAATAACACGTCTGGGAGTGGAGGATTGTGGTTGATTATTGTTATATTTATAAGTATAGTGGAGTGGAGGGTGTTTTGTGCACATTATAATTATAATAAAGTCAACATTTGGACTTTTATCTGGTGTCTGGCGTATGATCTGAGGGTTCAAGGGGACAACAGCGCCCTCTATCTGTCACAGAGCTTAACAATCACCCACCTCCCTGGACTATCTATTGGGTATGAACTGTCTAAATTGAACACGGGACACCTCACATTTAGAAGTGAATGACTTTGAGGTGGAAACTGACAAATCACAATAAAATGAACAGAACACACAGACAACACACACTGGACAACTCGCACACAAGACTTGTGGACTGTCTGGTAGCAGCGCTAACCACTATGTGGATAACACAATGCCAGCTAAGAACTGAAAAAAAAATTTAAATACAATATCTTTTTTTTTTTATTCTAGACTCTACGTTTCTTTGAAACAGCCAGAGCCATCATACTGTTTGCTTCTTTTCCACAAAGTGGAAGAAGTGCATAGGCATCCTTTATGATCTTTTCTAATTTAGTGCTATCAGATGGCCCTCCTCAGTGGCAGATGAAGTTCAAGATACTGCATAGCCCCATTCTGATCTGCCTTCATTTACTTCAAATTAATGTTGCTGCTTTCAAAAGAGAAAATGGTACTACATATTTCATACCTACAGTATTTGCTGGCTTGTGCTGCATAACCTTGACTGGGAAACGCTCCAGCTGGAAGTGCAAACATGCAATTAAAACAAATAAAGCGCACTCCTCATTTTAATGACAAGACCAAAAGGCTGTAGCCTTCAGACTCATGCACATGCACATCCAAAGGCAAATCTACAGCAATGCAGAGCTAATAGAGCTAACCACTCAGCCAGAAATGGACCTATCCCACCTAGCACAGAGACAAACTCACATAATACAAACAGCAGTAATTTTCTGAAGAGGAAATTACATTGAGCATATCATAGAAAACTGAAAAAAAGTTTAAGAAGAGAGAGTTGAGAGTTTTAATAATAAGTTAAATTATTGTGGAAAGCTTATTACTTGTTTTGTACATCTGGTGGCTCTGAACCCCACTGACCTTTAATGCAGGAACACTACTGATAGGTAGATACCTAGGTCAGGTCGGGTTGGAGAACATGCACTGTGTAGAAGATCCGCCCGGCTAAAGACAGACACACAGACCCAGAATGTCCAGAACACACATGTTTTATTTATGTAAAAGTCCTGCACACAACACCATGCTCCAATATACCTAACTTAATCCTTTCTTCTGCCACCTTAACTCCTCACTCGCAACCTTGTCCTCCTCCACCCCACTCTGGCTTCCTTGCTGGAGTGAGGCAGCCTCTTTTATACTGCTTCTTGATCACGTTCCGGCAGCACCTCCGGGTGTGATGGAAGTGCTGCAAGAGAATCTGTCCCCTCTACTGGTAGCACTTCCTGGTGTGGCGGAAGTGCTGTAGACCACAGCTCCAGAACTGTCCAGGCACCCCCTGGTTGTGGCAAAGGGCCTGTGCAGGGTGGAGCTTCCAAGCTCCAGTCGTGTGGCCCTGATGTTAACTAGGAGGACTGCCCTCTCGTGTCCCGGGGGAGGTTCTGCTAGTGATATGTCCACTCCTGCGGTCCTCTCCTCAAACGGGTGTCCCAGCTGGGCAAAGTTCCTGGCCATCTATCACAACTGGTACAGCACACAATGAAACGGCTATCTAAAAATGTTTTAAATGTCATTCTAGAGTCACTGATCATTGTATGATCCTGCGACATTACAACAAAAGGTCTAAAACATTTGGTCTGATGAAAAAATACATTTGTAAAATTGGAATGTGAAATGAAGTTTTTTTTTTCAGGAAAATGGGGACTTCTCAAGGAGTAATGGAATGAAAGTAAGGACAGAGAACAAGCCAAAGCTGTTCACACAGATGGCTGTTAATGTCTAGAATAGCCTGCTGGGACACATTATTTATGAATAGACTAGGCTTGTGGTTCATGCCAAACCCAAGGGACAAATGATCTATTAATCTTGGTCTCTCAGAAGATTCACTGTTTTTTTTTTTTTTTTTTTGCTTGATTCTTGTGAGAAGGCAGTACAATTTATAGATCACAATAACATTGGGTGGGTCTATTCAGCTACTGTGCTCATGTCATTTAGAATTTTGCATGAGGTCCCCCTCTCATATTCAAAGAGTTAGATTGGAGTTGCTTGTTCTGTCACTGCTGCTGATGTAGCAGTTCAGTAGTTAATTAGCATGAACTGTAGAGCTATTCTGAGTAATACATTGTGTAGCAAATTAACAGATCCAAAGTTTTTCATAACTTTGGATGAATGGATGGATACAAGTTCAAGGAGCTGTCAAAGTAAATTGATCTGCTTTGACATTGGCCATTCTGTTTGATTAACAGAATGAGTTATTATATTCTGCTAAATGTTTAATATTAAACTATAAAAGATGCCAAGCACTGTAAGACAAATTTACTAAGAAATACTAGAAAGCACATTGGCTTACTTACTCTAACACACATAAAGTAATTTCTGTTGTATAGGACTTGTGCTTTTCCTTACCTGTTTAAAAAAATGGGGAAGAAGAGAGTTTATCTTGTTGTTGGAAAGTAGTGAGGCCCTGTCCTTATCTGTCAATAAACAGTAATTAGATTTTGGTGCCGATAGCGTCAATTGGTTTCTAATCTAGCTGTCGCCCTAGACGCGTGTAATTAAAATCCTGATTGATAAAGGAGTAGAATCCCACCCCTATCGCTACCTAGTTGACCCCTCTGGTGACCTCGTAACAAAAAAATATATATATTTATATGTATAATTTAAAAAAAAAAGCTCCAGGAAATCTTTTTTGTATTGATCTGTTTTGTCTGTGTTTTTGGCCAAGCTTGCCACATATCACAAGAGAAGACTCTCCCATTTCTTATTTCTCCCTTTTGGGTTACCGGGTGACCTTTATATACAGGACTGTTTAATGTCTTGAGTTAGAAACAGTTATTTATATTTCTTTTAGACAGAGAGACAGACAGATTGATTTTTTGATTTTTACAGATTGTCAATAAACTATTCTTTGTTAGCAACCACTTGTACTATCCACCTTTGAAATGAAGTCCAATGATAAGCATTTTGATAGGTGGCCTGGTGGACAAGGTGATGACAAACAGGAAAGGGAGGCACAGAACAGTTTTAGGCATCTAGGAACCCTAGAAAAGAGAAAGAAAAGTATGTGTTGGAAGTGACAATCCATATCACCTTGCCAGTGCAGTAGAAGGGGCCACCTCCATGTCACTGGTAGACCCTATAATTTTACCTGATGACACTTAAAATGTTTAGGCAAGGACACCTAGGAAACATGGGAGATGTGGCTAAGTATCTGGTTGGACACAAACCATATCAGTTATACTGTTTTCTGTAACTTCATATAATCAAGAGGTGCTAGTCTTGTTATTAAAATCCTAAACTATAGATAATGTGTAATTTGTTGCAAATGTTATCAATAAGAAAAGGTAGCAAGCATATCCAATGTTGGCTTGATAGGCAACTGCAATAGATAGTGGTTGATGCCACATTGAATGAATACAGATAAGAATCAAGTTTGTGATCATAATTAAGTTGCAAGCTTCATCTATACCTACTGTACCTTTTCCTCACAGTAAGTATTGAACTGTTCTGCAAAGAGATCTGTACCACCAGCCAAGCTGTTTGTACTGCATATCTTGGGTCAGGTGATATCCTGTTTTTTAGTTATTAGAGATCCAGGCTTATATATAGAAAATTAGAAATATTAGAAATTCACAAACAAGAGTACTGCTCTGTTCATTAGAAATCTGAGTCATGTCATGTCAGACAAGTTGTTTTAATCACCAGGTAAAGAGAAATGTCATGGGAACTAGAAGAAAACTAAATGTCAGAAAATCAGGAGAGCAGAAAGAACACAAGCATCAAAGCTAGGAACACAAACCAATACTGTAGTCAGAAAATAAAAGTCAAGATATTCATAATTTTTTTGCCCCTAGTCACCCCTTTATAAATGTAATTTAAATATAGTTAATCCAAAGATGTGATGTCTGTGTTATAGTGCCACTGTTTTAAAAAGCATATATTATGATGCCAGCAATCATGTGACTGGCAGCAAAGTTTCATTGTTATAAACAGTATGGCAAAGGCCATGCAAGACAAGTGCAAAATGACAGTGCTCACAATAAATAGCAATTCTAGAAGGCACTGAAAAACGTATTGTAATAATGAGAAAACATATAAATAATGAGAAAAATTATTTATCCATCCATTCATTATCCATCCCGCTATATCCTAACTACAGGGTCACGTGGGTCTGCTGGAGCCAATCCCAGCCAACACAGGGCGCAAGGCAAGGAACAAAACCCGGGCAGGGCGCCAGCCCACCGCAGTGCAAAAATGATTTAATAAAAATGAAAAACAAATAAAAATACAATTCAAAGAATCCAAAATCAAAATCCACAAAACAAGTAAAGCATAGGTTTTGGAAGATGCTGACACTACCATTTCTAGGCTTCTACTTATGATGTGATAAAATTAAGACCTGCCCTTCCACCCATGTTTATAAAACACTTGTTTTCTTTGCTAGAGATGTCAGTTTCCTAACTGTTTTGAAGATATCCACAGGTCCACTATAGTTTTTCATGTTTCAACGGAATGTAGTCTGACACAAGGCATGAAACCAGGTCTGCACTAATCAAATTATCAAAATCTCCACTTTTCCTGTCCTCTTCTGAGTGTGAAAGCTGACAAATGAGCCACAGCAATTGTTGGGTGTGTATTCTGTTGTATGTTTATTTTCTAGTGGTTATTGTGTCCATTCAGTGGCCCAAGTATAGCTATGCCACAAGAGCCTCTTTTAGTGGTCCTGTGTTGCTGTGTTCCTGTGTTTGCTACTTTTATCACTCATAAATCTGTAGCAATCAACTTTTTAAAGATATTTTAGGGTTCACTTCTGATTTCTGCAAATGCTCCTTTGAATGGCATAGATCCAAGATGCAGTTAAAAAGTCCAAAGGAAAGTCTAACACTAAACTCTTTTACACCCCAAACTCATTACAACAGCTCAAAAATAATACATTTAACAACAAAGAACTGAACACAGTATATGACAAACACTGCACAAACAATTCCCAGTTTCAGCAAAAACACACTGCAGCAATTGAACAATAAACAAACACTAACATATATCTAAAAATATATAAAAAAAAAATAATGCTGCATATTTTGTACTGTCGTTAAAAAATGAAAACTATAAAATACTTACAAGTATCCTGCAATTAAGTTATGGTAATGTGAACAACACAGCTTAATGCTACCAGTCACAATTGCTAGAGATACACAAGAAGAATTTGGGCTGGAACTGAATTTGTGGCTCTTTGGAAGCACAGCTTCAAATCCCTTACTCATAATTCCGGCTTGTTGGCAACATTTTGACTTATAATCAGATCCATTGACATCTTACAGCGTTTCCTACTTCCTTTTAAATGCATCTGTAGTAAGGTAAAGAACTATTTATATGATTATGGAATTATAATAATACTAGTTGTGTAATCCCGTGCTGTAAAAAGCCCAGGGTCCTAGAAACTATTGAAATTGTCAGAAAAAAAATTGAAATGTAGAGATGTCAGGTAATTGAAAGGAACTACTCTGGGCAACTCTCTCCTAGGAGGTTTTGTTTTGTTGACGTGCTCCCCTCACGTCTGTATTAATGGCGGGAGAAAAAGTAAAAGGGATACTGGTTTGCCGATGTGCTCACCTTTGTTTCTGAATTGGCAGCTAAGCGAGTGACTTTCTTCAGAGGTTTCACTTTGCTGACATGCTGGCCTTGCTTGCGTATCCTCGGAGGTGGAGCACTTTCCCTGACACCACCTCTCACTTTTGGGCCGGACAGACACACACACTTCCACACGTAGAAGTTTATATACAAGATAATACTAATATACTATCAGACAGGTCTTGAGCTTGTGACCACAATGCATCCTCTGATCCTACCCTTACCAGATATAATCAATGAGAATTCAGGTCTAATCAAAAATACTAGCCACTCCAACTGAATTGCTTATATAAAGTATATTTATTTTCTCATGCTTATTGTATCCATTCTGTGGCCCAGGTTTGGCTATGCTACAACAGCAACTTTTTCAGTCTTCCTTTGTTGCTTAAGTTTAATAATGACAGCTTAAGCTTCAGCATGCTGTCAGATGCCACTTACTGACTGGGTGCTGCTTGACTTTATTTTTCAGCATTTAGCATTCTGACAAATATCTTACAATAAGCACAGCATGTCTGTTAAATTAATAGCTAGAACATGCAACTGCCTGACACAGCAATTTGAGTGGTGGAGAAACAAGTGCAGGGTGATCTAAGCATCTCACAATGGAGCCAAAGGACAGGCCAGGCAAGATTGGTAGAGTCATTCTTTAGTTAATAGGCACCACTAGCCCCCCTTTCTTTCACTCACCACACTCCACTAAGACAACCACCGAATATTTCATTCTGAGATATAGTCTCGGAGGGGCAGATGGAGAGGGAGGAAGCTCTTACGTCTCAGATCAAACCTCTCCAGCAATGAGTTTAAACATGGCAATCACTAATGAGGAGAGAATTACTGTGAATTTAATGCAATCAGCACGAAGACACCCCTGAGGCGATCTCCAAAAAACACCTTTATCTTACATTGAATGACTTTTGAACAGGCAGAGAATGGAAATGAACAAGTAGTCACACAAAAAGAAGAGTGGGGGCGGCAGCTGCATAATATCATAGATAAATAAAACAGTTTGCTTTTACCAGCACTGCATGTCCCCTAGGAACTTGGACTTGGATCCTGGCTTTAGAAAAAAATTCAAAACTACAGCCTCCAGACTTTACTGTCATGTGTTGGGAATGGAAACGGTAGCAAGGTGTTAAATTCCCTGGTGTGCACGACAGAAGCATATATAGTACAGGATGAAACCAGAGAAGGAGAGAGCAGGACAACTGTCATGCCAAATTTCCAGGACAAAGTCCAAAAGGCTCTTCTGGTCACAAGGACTAAGTAATTGCTTGTTTCATTTTGCCAGGCTGATTCCTAATCCTAAGGCTTGGATAAAATTCTTAGAAGGGCTACTTGAGCACCTCTGAGCTAGAGGGGACTTTTTGTTTTTTCAGGGCTTTTGTTATTTTTTTGGAACTTTACTTGAAGTTGAAAGTCTCTCTCTCTCTGTGTACACACTCAAAGATTACCAGTAACAATTGACAAAAGCAGTAAATTAATAAGACCAGTAACCATATAAACTGTGGTCTGCCAGTCACTTAGCTTAAAATCCAAGATCCTATGGATTCATCTAGCGGCATCGACAATAGTTTTTGCCACAACAGTCCAGGCAGTATGGTGTTGACCACCCTGGAAGAATCAAAAAACAAGATCTTTATACCATTTCTGTTGTATCCAAATGTAGGAGAAGGCTTTATTTAGCCGGTAGGTAGTGTTTCCTACTCCAGTGTGACACTGGTAGGTAAACTGCATAGGGTCCAGCAGTGATCAGTGATCTGGCCAGTGGTCTAAGGTGAGCCAAGACTAGCCACTCTGTGGTCTTTATTATGCTACCCAAGAAGTTTAGGTTACCAAAGAAGCTAACAGGGCAGGCAATGAACAAAGCTACAGATTCAAATCCTGCCATTGGATTGTTGTGTGACCCTTTGCAATTTGCAAGGATATGTAAATTGTGTTACCAAATTCATGTAAGAAAAATTAGTTACAGCGATCATCATAAAAGATGATATGTAAAATTGACTTATGATTCGCTGATATTATATTCTAAAGGGTTTGTTCTTGTAAATCACCATGAATAAAGGAGTCGGCTAAATAAATAATAATAATAATAACATGAAGATTCTTTGACAAGGAAGATTGTGTAATCAGCTGGAAATGAGAAAGGAAATCTTTCCAAATGTGGCCACCATAAGATTACAAAGTAAACAATATCTCAGTTGATCCATTTCCTAATTTAATCCACAGAATGTTGGTGTATATCCTGGCTGCTTTTGGTGCAAAGTAGGAGCCAACCCTGGACGGCATTCCAGGACGCACTCGTGCACATTACCAACAATTACTCATACTGTATGAATTTTGAGTTGCCAATTGAAATAAAACACATGGCTTTGCAATGTGTGAGGAAAAACAAACGTTAATTCCACGCAGACTGAATAACAAGGTCAGGATTCAAAACCAAAGTAAATCTTGAAAGTAGTCACCACTGACTAATGTAATGAGTAGATTAATAATAGGAAATAGACTAAGAACTAATAAGTATACAAAAAGAATTGAACACCTAAAAATCTGTTACGCAGTAACACATCATGGCTCCCTTGTCAACTATTAACAGCAATATGTTACAAAGGGTCTGTGATAAATTAGACTACAAGGTTGACTTGTGAAAAAGGGAGCACATATTGAACATTTGCAAGATTAAGAAGAAACTGTGAGAAACCTTTAGCAAATTAATGTACACTACATGTTCATGTGACACTTAGTTACAAAATAATACATTTTTGAATGTGTTGAATCACTCCATATGTAAGAGGCTAGCTAAAACAGTATAAAATACAGATCAAAAAGTGAACTACTACACAAATGCTAACTTCTCCATTTTAGCACATCAAATACTAACCTCACACACATTATTTTAATTAAATCATTAATATTCCAAAGCTGTTCATTCCACTACAAGTTCACAAGGGCCAGTATCCTAGGTACAAATTAAAAGCCAGCTAAGTATCTTTCTAGTACACATGTACACACACACCCATGCTGTCCCACACTGGATCAATCTAGAGAAGCCAGTTAGCTTAGCCTGTGTATTTTTAGGATACTGAATTTTCTGATGAAAATCTTGTGCAGACATAGTGAGAACACCACAAATAGTATGGACATCCCAATTCAAGACAAAATTATAAGCTCTGTTTAAGGTAAGGTTGTTTTGTGGGTCATTTGCTTTGGTAGCACAGAGGAAATTGTTTTGAAAGGAGCTTACATTTTTGCCCTTTGCATCAAGAAAGCATTTGAATATTGTAGGCAGTGATACTGGAGATTTGACATTGAGATTGACTCAATCATCTATCTGTTTACTGAACCTACATTTTTGATTGAATGGTCATAGGAAATAGAAGCATACTGTATTTCACCAACTCTGAATTGAAGGCAAAATGAGTCCTGAATGGGTAATATAGTAGTGTTACCAACACACTTAGCATGTCTATTTTTGGGATGAAAGGAAAGTTCTAAGTTTACTCAATGACTTGGCTAAGAGTTAACCCTGGGTCACTAAAGTAGTTAGCCACCAGTACTATACAATGCACCTTTGTGTTGTGTACCAGTCTATGTATATTATTTTTTTCGATACCACTTTACACAAATAATGCAATTACAACATGATTGAGAAAACAAACAAAGTCGACTATATGATAATATAAATGCAACGTAAGTGAAGACTGAAGACTACTTGTTGATACTTACATTTATGTCTAGATTAGAGCACCTTGAGCAATCAAGTCCATATCTATTGTGAAGCTCTTTCTTTATCAATTTCTTCATTTTTTTAACCTGCTTAGCAAGAAACGGCACAGGGAGTTAAGCCAGAATATTTGCTGGATAAAACACTACTCCATTGCAGGACACACTCCCAAACAAGCTCAGGCTCAGTCTTGCAGGATCAATGTAGAGTTATTAATCATGTCGATACTTCCCATTCATCTGCCCATGCTCTTTTTGACTCTGCTGTCAAATTCAATGTGAAAACATAATTTCTGAACACTTTCATCTGTTTTTAGTATGCAACACTTTGATTTCTGGATTAGTATGTCAGCTGAGCTTATTCTACTGTAACTAGAAAACAGCTGTAAGTGTATCTATTGAGTGATTTCTTTCCTTAATCACCATGACGCGCAAGTACTGTATTTTTGAAGTGCATCCTGCACCATGATGTATACTCTTGTAGGTTTTTGTTTATACCGTATGTCGTATTGTATTAAAGAGTAATTTGTTTATAATATACTGGTTGGTACCATAGTTTTGCACTATTCCTTTTGATTGTATTCATAATACAGTAAATCATAATTTATTTATTTGTAGAATTTTATTTACCTGCTCCTAACAGTAAGAAATACTTATTCCAATTGCAAAAAAATTATTTATATTCTTTGGTCCATTGTTCCATTTGATTCTGTTTAAATGAAAGCATTTGGAAGAGTGCCCCCTAAGAAATGCGGTATATTGAACTGTTGAAAGGTGTAAAGATGGTGGGTGTATAGTGGGAGTATATTTAAATGGGGATCAAGAGGCCCTGTACCAACAAGCAACCCATATTTCATACACACCACTTAAAAGTGTATCCCCTTGGGATTAATAAAGTATCTGTCTATCTGTCTGTCTATCTATCTATCTATCTATCTATCTATCTATCTATCTATCTATCTATCTATCTATCTATCTATCTATCTAAAAGCACACATAGTCCCATGGGACTTTACGAATCCAGATCTATAGCACAATTACTTTACATATATATTTTTACAGTTAGAGCACAGGCAGGTTTAAAAATTTGCTCAGGGTCACAGAGTGAGTAAAGAAATGGGAATTGAACTGGCACCTTAGAGGTTTAAAGGGCAGTGTCTTAGCCAAATATTCTACAGTGCTTTAGATGGCAAATGTAAAACCTAAGACAAAGAGAAAGAGAGAAAGCAAGATTGAAAGAATCAATCAACCCTTTTATCTGACAAATTATTTAATATCACTTATAATTACAATTTTCAGCTACATTGTAATATTGAAAGTAATTTGGAATTTTACTAAAAGCCAGTTAAAACTAGTGAGCACCTGGCAGTCAGAGCCTTCCACCATCCCATTTCTCATGGTAGGGATTTGTCACCTGTGCTGTCTGCAGACCACTTGCTTGAGAACTTATAAATCAAATTTAGAAATAAAAACATTTATCACAGCTTAACATTCTATAGGCTTTTACTGTACTTCTTATTGGATAGCAAGAATTTAAAAAAATGCCCATTAAAATTGAAATTGCTTGGTTTAGATTTCAATCTCTGGAGCTATGGGCTTTGATTAAGATTGATAAATTATGACAGAATTTCCCTCAGCATTGGCAGCTAATGGGCATCTCCACTAAAGTATAGCAAGCCTACATAGTACTACAACCGAGTTTGCTTTCTTGACTGGTCTTCACTATATTATAGGGTCTGGAGGTTGATAAAGAAATATCCCTTCAGGCGTTATTGTTGATGACTAAGATTGGAAGAACCCTGCCAGGTAAGGATTCCAGCTGCCTAGAGCAGGCGTTATGTTTCTATGATGACCAAAGCAGGAAATGGACGTTTCCACAGGAAACTTTTCTTTTTAAGGTTACTGGCTGACCGAGGAAAAGGGGGGAAAAAAAAGAGGCAGGAGGCAATGAGCTCAGCTATATATGCCTAAGAATACAGCGCAATCAGACTTCACCCAGGGACGTCTGCTATTTGTGATGAGGTGAGTCCCTGAGAAGAGGCAAGGGTTTCGGTATATGGACCTGTAGTTCTCAAGGTGCTCCCGTTGATGAGTTGGATTCATGTTTTTAAATTCTTCAGAACAGCAAGAAGGCAGCCATATTTGCCTGAGGTCCGTTGTTTTCCTACATCCTGCAATGAGAACTATACGACCAGGTTCATCATTGTTTCACACAGACTATGTTTAATCCTTTTCCTTTTGTGTTTCGTACAGTGGATTAAGATTTGACTGCTGTTGAGGGCATCCAGTGAAAAAGGGATCACTAACGAGAACCCAGTCACCTTTCATGTAAATGCATAAACTTTTTTTCCTCAATTACAATGCACTTTCTTATTTAACCAATCTAACTACCATCTGGGTTTCCTTCAAGTATTGGCGGGCTTATAGAGGGAGGAAGAGGGGTCAAGGACCGACTATTTTGTAAAGCTAATATATCCTTCAAACATTGTCCACTTCCCTCTCGGGTGGTGAAGTGTAGTGATCGCACCCCTTATTGGGCAATTGTTACAAAGGAGGCCTGAGCAATCTGTAGTAGTAACCTGTACTGAAGTGTTATAGTACAGTATCTCTGGCTGTTAATGATACTGTTGGATGGTAAGTATCAAAAGGGAAGGGAAAAGAGAAAAAAAGAGTGGAAAATGAAAAAACAGAGATGCAAAAAATGTGAATGGATAGATATCAGGAAAAGGTTAGAGAACCATATGACAATGACTTCACCAAACTAAATGACACAAAAACACAAAAGTTGCTCACTATAAAACTTGAGAACCAAAGAATTCTGATGCTCCAGAACTATCACTAGCATGATCTATTTTGACCCAAAATGAGGATGTCAGGTCATGCATGACAACATGGCTCAATTTATCCTATGATCTCCATAT
Source organism: Polypterus senegalus (assembly GCF_016835505.1). Lineage (NCBI taxonomy): Eukaryota > Metazoa > Chordata > Cladistia > Polypteriformes > Polypteridae > Polypterus > Polypterus senegalus. The sequence goes on along the minus strand of NC_053171.1, from coordinate 38,558,928 downwards.
CATGCAACAGGTAGCTGGCATGGCATCGGTAAACAATATGTTCATGACCACAGGAAAAAAAATTAAAAAGCAATGGCTATGAAAGATTTTCAACACAAAATTTTGTTGAGTTGACATTTAATGAGAGCACAAATTTATATATATAAAATTTGACTGACTCACTCACTTACACACTTATCAACAAAAAACATGTTTTCCCATTTTATTTAAAAAGCTGAAATTTGGCAGAATTGTACATCAAGGCCAGTAGGCATCTGCTAAAAAAGGACTTTTCGGTATATCAATGTTATGATGAGACCCCCGTCCCTGCTCCCACAATGGATAAACTGAATACCCCAAACCTCAAAAAAGCATTGGCAGATTTAATTGAAATTTGGTGATGTTATAGAAAAAAGAAAATTAGCAGACACGTTTTTTTATTTGTCTATACGTATTTTATTAGTCAATATTTATTAATATCCTACTAACTTAAAACTTTTGTTCTCTGTTCAGTGCTCACCAACTGCAGCTCTGCTTCTGCCTCCCTTCACATAAACGCTCCAGAGGAAGACACCTTCATGTTCTTTTAATCTGAAGGTACCACCGATGGAGCAAAACACCTAAAAAGATGTTGTTTGCTGTATGTTTGAATAAATCTCCAATGCGGCAATGCGCTGTATCAGCGCATGCTCCTAACCTCACCTCAACTCAATGAATAAAGCTACAATACTATTTTTTGAAGTGACAGAATAAATGTCTCTTTGTCTAGTTCTCTCCTGGCTTTCTTTTTGAGCAACTCAGGAGCCCAAACACAACAACATACATTCTAATCTGCAGACTTTAACGAGAGCCCCTCAATCATTTAAAAAAATTTCAAAACATAATACTGTCAGTTATTTTCTTCCACTTCAAGCACTTGAGAAAACAACCCCAAAAGTAAAACATTAAATTCATTCAATGGGCAGCCTAAATGTGCAGTCTTTACACATCATTGCTGTTTGTAATCAGTTAAAATAAAACACAACTAAGTGCTAGCACTTTATTATCCACTAAATCACTAGAAAAGTGGAAATTGATCTAATACAGGAATGCTTTACTCATGTGTAATTCTATATACCACATTCAAGAATAAGAAGCTCCAGTGACTGCTTTAATATTATTACTTGTTTGGCTGTTAAATTTATCTAAAGCAATTTACATTTGAGACACAATTGGTTACATTTCTTTTGTGTTTCCATTTGGAGCATAAGCAGATGAAGTGACATGCTCATGGTTACATAGCATCAGTAGCAGGATATGAACCCACAACCTAAGGGTTTGAATTACTATGTCCAAAGCACTACCCACTACATCACAATGCCTGCCAATAATATTAGACTTTGGTTAAAAAAAAACAAAAAAAAACCCATGTGTTGCAGTGATGCCTCAGATTCCTGCAGGGCTTCATGGGAGTTGGAGTTATCTACAGCCCTGTTGGGATCCAGGGGGTGTGGTCAGGGAGAGCTTCAACAGCTGCTGAGCCCTCTTGGGCGGGTTTTCCACCACACCCAGAAGTAGGTCAACAAGCACTTGAAGCACTTCCAGGGGTGTTATAAAAGGAGCCAGCAGTCACCACTCCTGAAACTAGAGTCAGGAGGAGGGAGACAAAGCTTGCCGAGGAGGAGTGGAGGAGAAAGAATAACGAGAAAGAAAAGTGTTGTACTGTGCTTGTAGGGTTGTGTTGTGCCTGTGGGGAACAGGGAAGGCATTGCCCACAGGCGAAAAAAAGAAATAAAAACATTTATTTTTTTTTATCAGTGTGCCTCCTGCGTCTGTCTGTGTCAGGCTGAGCGCTGGTATAGCGTCATTGTCATAGTAGGAGTAAACAGAGTACCTGGGACAAATCAGCACAGATATGTAAAGAATGTATAATCTCAATACAGACTTATTATGGACTAGTGACTGGGAGCCCGATCGAATCAGGCTACAAATTCTACGTTTGTGAAATCCATACTTTCTCTGCAAAGAGTTATTTGTTTTGAAATGATTTTGTTATCGTGGCACTGATTTGTGCTTAAAATAGACCTTTTCGGCCAATGTAATGAATGAATGTTTAAACAGGGCTGCGAGACATGAACTCAGCTCTTCGGCACACCTCATTTGATTTTTTCCAGCAAAAAAGTTTTCCAAACAAACCATATTTTACGACTCTAATCAGAGTCTGAGGACATAAATTATGTTGGCGTGGTCATTTTAAATCTGAGATCAGCTAAAATTTAAACAATGACCGTTGTTAATACCCTGCCGTTATTACTCAGTTTGCCAATACTGTAGATGTCAGAAGGACAGTTGCCAAAACCGAACGGCCCAAAGATAGATTTCGATGTACCAAGCAAATGGCGATACGATCTAAATTACTTACGGTTCCGGAGCTGTCAAAGAGTTTAAGTCAGTCGACGATGTTAGTCCTGATAAGTATGCCCTACCAAACCAATGTTCCAAAAACCAACTGAACTTACTGTTATTTGCTCGAACCAACACCGACTTACTATACTCGGCCGTCCAGTGGCATCACTGAAGCATTCGAACATTCTTAGCCAATCATGCAATACTGCATCCACGTTTGCCACGTTATGTTCTAACTACAGAGGCAGAGTCCCATTGCATCGTTCTAACTTGTATTGAGTCGAGGTATTGACGCGAACACCATACATAAGGGGTATTGACGCGAACACCATACATACGGATAGTATCAAATTATATATATATATATATATATAGGATTTAATTTTAACAACAGATTTAAAAATATTTTATATTTTATTATTATTCAATCCAAATTTAATATTAAGTCTCCCACCATCAAGATAAAAAATTATTTATTATGAAATAATCACTTAAACATACAGAAATATCCAAAAAGTCTGTAATGGTTAAGTATGTTCAGTTAAACTGAGGGCACCATTAGTAAATGCCTGCCTGATTGTAAAAAACATTAGATTTGCTCCTCATAAAGTGAATTGAACTTGAATGACTGTAAGTAAAACATAACATCCTTTCCCATTGTGTGATGTGTAAGACAAAGCACATGAAGTGTACTGTGTGTTATCACAATAGATTAGAACATTAAAATAATCTTGGCGAGAACAGGCCATTCAGCCCAACTTCATTAGTCCTTTACATCTACTTTCTCCAAAAATTACATTAGGTTGAGTTTTGAATGTCCCCAAAGTATTACTCTCCACCACACTCCTTGATAACTCACTGTCTGTATTTCTCCATCTGAAGTAAACTGCTCTAATGTTTGCACAAACGTTACTCTAAACCAGTTTCCATTTGTGTCTCTGTGCTCTTGTTAAAGAACTCATTTTAAAGTAACAGATGGTATCCTCTATATTTCACAGTCCCAGAATCAGCCCAGTTATTCTTTTATGGACTCTCCTTAGCAATGCCATACCTTTTTTGTTATATGGAGACTGACTGTACACTGTACTGTAGGTTAGACCTTACTAGTGCTTTATATTTTTTAGGCATAATCTGCTTTGATTTATACTCCATACATCATGCTATAGATCCTAACATCCTATTAGCTTTCTTGATTACTTCTTTACACTTTCAGGATGTAGGTAGTGAGACCACTATGACTCCTATATTCTTCTCATAAAGTGTATTTTCAAGTATTTCTGTATTCAGACTGTGGTGGATGGCTGGCCGTTTATCCCGGCCAATACCCCCATGCCGCCAGGTGGAGCCCTCCTTGCAGTATGGAGGTCCCCAGAAGACCAGCAGGGCATCATGGACAATGTTGTTTTTATACGCAGCCCTGCTGGATACCGTGGGGGCCACTAGGGGATTCTGCAGGGAGGAAAAATTAGTATTTTCCCTACGCCCCGGAATCACACGTGGACAGGAGGAATGACGTGCTTCCGGGGTGAAGAAAAGAACTTGTACCTAACCCAAAAGTGATTGAGAGTCACATGGACTGGGGATGGAGAACACTTCCAGGTCAGGAGATATAAAAAAGGACTATGGGAGCTCCCAGACGGCGAGCTGAGCTGGGTGGAAGGGTGGGAAAGCATCTGGGAGTGGAGGATTGGTTTATTGTGATTAGTGTTTGTATTTAATGAGTATAGTGGAGGAGAGGGTGTTTTGTGCACTGTGGAGATTTAATAAAGTCAACATTTGGATTTTTATCTGGTGTCTGGAGTTGTCGACAGGGGTTCAAGGGAGCGAGAGCGCCCCCTTACTACCACAGTGGCGTAGTCGGCAGGATACTCCAGCGTCTATTGTAGAGGACCTGCATCAGGAATCATCACAGCATCGCCAGAACCCAAAAATAAATCCAAGTCCGTATGGGAAAGAAGAAGGGCAAGCAGAGCGACAACGCCAGCGGGAGAGCCTTAGGTGCAATGGCCGACACTCGGGAGGAGTCAAGGAGCGGCCTTACAAGACAGGAGAAACCTCCAGGAATCAACGATCACTCTAAGGTACGTGCCGGGAACGTTAATGATAACCCGTTTATTATTACTCACTTTGTTCCGTGCATGAAAAAGGAGACTGCCCCGAAGACGACGGCCTGCTCCTGTCGAAGCCAGAGCACCTAGGAGATGACTTCCGCATGACGGTAACCGACGAGGGACACGGCAACGATCCCGGTGTTTTCTGGGAAGGAGGAGGTCAACGTCCCACTATTTGCGCCTTCGAGCTCAAAGTAACGGACTTGGACATTCTGAAGGGGAAGGGGGAGGCGAGCGAGACACCGCTCACCCTGCGAGAAGGTAAGGAGGGTCGGGAAATGGCTGATCGGGATGTCAAAAAAGTATTAATAAAGACAGACCGCAGTTCGCCGAAGGAGGCAACCCGATCCTCAGAAAACTCCAAGTCCCAGAAGCCTCCGCGAGACACTCCAGAGCACGTGCCAGAAGCGGATGTGCTCATTGGCTCCTGGTCGGCAGGTAAGACGAACAAGGAAGTAAGTCTTCTGCCAGCCGAAGTAAACATTAATTTGGACTTGCAGGAACTCGAACGGTTAGTCGAACCCGTAAATAGTTTCTTACAGGTCCTGAAGACAATCGAAAAGATAATCGAGGAATTGGGAGCAGCAGCCAGAGAGCCGTTAGAGAAGGTGAGGGCATACGTGCGGCGATTTGGTGGGGAGCCTCCCAAAATGACGAATGCAGTGGTACAGGTGAGCCAAGCCGGTACCGTAAAACAAGTAATAGGGACGCAGTGTAATCTGGGCCCGCTTTGTAATGAGTAGCGGGTGCCAATACACTGCGTACCCTACAAAGGAGATTGCAACGATGACTGACCGGTCGGAGGAAGGAACGATCGAGCTGGGGCAGCTGGATAGTGCTGGCTCCCGGAGCGAGGCGGTCCTAAAGACGCCGCCACCGGTCTTTTGTAAAACTAAAGGGGTGCAGACAGTAAAGGGTCTCTGTTTATCTAAAAGAGAGAGACTCAGACTGTGGTGTGACGATGTGGGTTCTGGCTCCACGCTCCCATCTGATTTTGGGAACCCTTGAACCCAACACCGTCGATAATGAAACCGAGTGAGCTAGTCAGTGAAGGCAATAATTGAGCATCTGAACAAGGGGATGGTTAAAAGTGCAAAACAGTGCTTTTATTAAAAACAGTCAACAAAATAAACAGTGTTCATGTAAAGTGCAGTGCTCCAAAATTCTTCATTAAATAATCCAATATAAGAACGTGGAGGTTAATATAACAATAAATAGAAAAAAACAATCCTTTAAAACGAGAGGTTAAAATCTTCTTTAGGAAGCAGTCTTTAAAACAATAACAAATCCGGTGCTTTTCTGGTAGCGTCTCACCTGCTTATCCCGTTTGGGCCAAGCAGCAGGCAAGACGCTCTCTGCAGCTGCCCTCCTCTACACACACACACGAGACTGGAGACCTCCCGAACCCTGGCTCTGGTATGGCACTCATCCCAGTCCCCGAGAACTTGGTTTCCCACAACGGCCAGGTCGCCCACGTTGGGGATTCCAGCACCAAGTCTCCCGACTTCCGCTGCCTTTCCATGGCCTCTCTGCGCCAGTCGCCTTCCCTTGGTCACTCCCGCTACCTGATCGCTCAGCGGGAGTGACATCAACACCAACACCTGGGTGTCAGCCTAACACCCAGCTTCCACGCAGCTGTCCATGAGCGCTCATTCGCTCGCCCGTCCGCTCGCTCTTCGCGGCTCGCTCTCTCTATCACCGACCTGCTTCCTCTCCTGCTCCCGGTAACCTCCGTCCTCTCCTTTCCTTTCTCTCTCCATTTTTTTCCTTCTTCCACACAACCGACTCGCGCTTCTTTTTAAAACGTGAGGGGCCATCACAGCTGTAGCATTAGCCACGGGAGCAATCACGAATGTGGGCAGTTCCTCACCTGTGCACACGGTGAGAAACGCCCACATCGACGACTTCCCCGCGGCTCGCTACAACAACGCTCCCCTCACGAAGCCGCCTCGGGTGCGGTGATTATTTAAAATGAATGGCCTTTGCTCAACGAGCTGTGGACCCATAACACCACATGTGGACAAGCCCCAGATCATACAGGAGATCCCGAAAATAAAACGGGGGTCTCCTGACAAGAAAGGAAAAGGAGAGAGAACACCGTTAGAGGCGGCAGGGGTTTCTTTCCCAGCAAGAGAAGGGGCGGCCTTAACGTTTCCCCCTTGCTTTCAATTCCACAGGGGGAGAATACCAGGAGGACAGAGGCAGTGCTACGGGTGCTGAAGGTTGGGCCACATTTGGCGAAACTGTCCTTGGAGAGAGGGGGACAAGATGTCGAATTGGACTAATATTCCTCCTAGATTCTCCAGGAATCAAGATACAAAGATTAGTCAAGGCTCAACTGGAATGTCCTCTTGGAGAAAGACTTCCCTCTCGGGGCAGGCTGCTCTGAATGATAATTCGTCGCTGGGAGGGGAATACTGTGGTGGATGGCCGGCCATTTATCCCGGCCAATACCCCCAAGCCACCAGGTGGAGCCCTCCTTGCAGTATGGAGGTCCCCAGAAGACCAGCAGGGCATCATGGACAATGTTGTTTTTATACGCAGCCCTACTGGATGCCGTGGGGGCCACTAGGAGATGCTGCAGGGAGGAATAATGAGTATTTTCCCTACACCCCGGAAGCACACATGGACAGGAGGAATGACGTGCTGACGGTGTGAAGAAAAGAACTTGTACCTGACCCGGAAGTGATTGAGAGTCACATGGACTGGGGATGGAGAACACTTCCGGGTCAGGAGATATAAAAGGACAATGGGAGCTCCCAGACAGCAAGCTGAGCTGGGTGGAAGGGTGGCAACGCGTCATCTGGGAGTGGAGGATTGGTTTATTGTGATTAGTGTTTGTATTTAATGAGTATAGTGGAGGAGAGGGTGTTTTGTGCACTGTGGAGATTTAATAAAGTCAACATTTGGACTTTTATCTGGTGTCTGGAGTCGTGGACAGGGGTTCAAGGGAGCGAGAGCGCCCCCTATCTACCACAAGACGTAAAACTTTCACTTCCTATGTGTTATGCTTAATATTTATATACATTGAATTTCATCTGCCCAAGCCTATATTCTTTCCAGATCCATATTCTGTAATGATTCTGCTGATTTTGCATTATCTGTCAATCCACCTATTTTGCTATCATCTGCAGAATTAATCAATTACCCCAACACTGATCCCTGAGGGATACCACTTTCAACATCATGTAATTCTGAAAAGGTTCCTTGCACCACATCCTTTATTTCCTCCATTTAGGCCATTGCATTTGGCATTTCCTCAAAGAATTGCAGTATATTAATGAAACACAATCTCTCTGGGGCGGTACGGTGGTGCAGTGGTAGCGATGATGCCTCGCAGTAAGGAGACCTGGGCTCGGTTTCCGGGTCCTCCCTTCGTGGAGTTTGCATCTTCTCCCTGTGTCGGCGTGGGTTTCCTCTGGGTGCTCCGGTTTCCTCCCACAGTCCAAAGACATGCAGGTTAGGTGCATTGGCGATCCTAAATTGTCCATAGTGTGTGCTTGGTGTGTGTGTGCCCTTCAGTGGGCTGGTGACCGGCCTGGTGTTTGTTCCTGCCTTGCACCCTGTGTTGGCTGGGATTGGCTTCAGCATACCCCCGTGACCCTGTGTTAGGATATAGTGGGTTGGAGAATGACTGACTGACAATCTCTCTGGTCTAAACTGGCAGCACATGATAATAATAATGTTTGTATTATTATGCATATTTTTGTCTGGGGTTTTTAAGTATGAGGTGTGACAGATTAGGGCTGTAGACTCCAGGCACCATTTAAAAGTCGAATAATCGACTTTATTTTTATGCCACAGTGCACAAAGCACCCTCTCCTCCACTATACTCATAAATAAACACAATTACTAATCAATACAATCCTCCAACTCCCAGACGCGTTGTCACCCTTCCACCCAGCTCAGCTCGTCGTCTGGGAGCTCTCACAGTCCTTTTATTCTCCCTGACCCGGAAGTGTTCCCAATCCCCAGTCCACGTGATTCACTATCACTTCCAGGTCAGGCACAAGTCCTTTTTCTTCACCCCAGAAGCATGTCACTCTTCCTCTGATGCACTTCTGGGTTATAGGGCACAAAGAAGTCTTCGGCAGCTCCCTCTTGCAGCCCCTGTGGTACCCAGCAGGGCTGAGGATAAAAACTACAAAATCCATGACTCCCTGCTGGTCTTCGGGGCACTTCCATACTGCAGGGAGGGCTCCATCTGGCGACCTGGGGTATTGGCCAGGATGACAAGCCGGCCAAATACCACAGTACTCCTCCCCCAGTGGAAAACCATGGCTTTGTGCGTTTTGTCCCCCGAGGGACATCTTCCCCCAAGGTGATCCAAAGGCCGGACCCCTGCAATGCAGTTGACACTCCCATGCGAACCTAGGAGGAATAGTGTAAGCATAATTAGTTTGATCTCCTGCCCTCCTAGGACAACCTCTCCACTCGTGGCCCGGCCTACGGCATTCATAGCATAGCCGCAGTCCCCTTGGTAGTCTCTCTTGACACCTGGGTACTTCTGGCTCTGCCGCTTTCTCCGCTGAGGAGAATTCTCCGGCCGCCTTTATGTTCTTATGGCCCTTTTCTGACTTGTCAGGAGACCCCTGTTTTATTTCAGAGGTCTACTGTTTCATCTGGGGCTTGTCCAAAGTCTGGGTCTCTCTACTGAATAAAGAGAGCCCTTTTACTGTCTGCACCCCTTTTGTTTTATAAACTACCGGTGGTGGCATCTTTAGGACCGCCTCGCTCCAGGAGTCAGCACTGTCCCGCTGCCCCGGATCAATCGGCCCTTCCCCCGACCACTCAGTTAGCGATTCGGCCTCTCTTGTAGGGCACACCGTGTACTGGCACTCGCTATTTATTAAAAGCGGGCCCGGATTACACTGCGTCCCTATTACTTTATATACAGTGTGGGTTTCACTTACCTGTACCGTCGCATCATGAAATACGGGAGGCTGTTCCCCAAATCGCCGCATGTAACTCCTCACCTTCTCCAACAGTGCTTTGGCTGCGGCTCCCAATTTTCCGACGATCTTTTCTGTGGTCGTCAGGATCTGTTAAAAACTTACTACGGGCTCGATAAGTCTTTCGTGTTCCCGCAAATCAATAATTTTATTTACTTCAGCCGGCAGAAGACTCACTTCCTCGTTTGTCTTACGCCCGCTTCTGGCATGTGCTCTGACGTGTCTCGCGGAGGCTGCTGGGATTTGGAGTTCTTTGAGGGCCGGGTCGCCTCCTTCGGCGGACTGTGGTCTGTCTTATTTAATTTATCGACATCCCGACTTGCCATTTCCCGACCCTCACCTTTTCGCGGGGTGAGCGGTGCTCCACTCGCCTCCCCCTTCCCCTTCAGAAAGTCCAACTCCGTTTCTTCGGATTCGAAGGCACAAACAGCGGGACGTGGACCTCCTCCTTCCCAGAAAGCACTGGGTTTGCTGCCGTGTCCCTCGTCGGCTGCCATCATGCGGAAGTCGTCTTCCATGTGCCTTGGCTTGAACAGGAGCGTGCCATTGACTTTGGGACAGAATTCTTTCTCCCGCGGAGCCTCCAGGTGATCATCTCCGAGGTACATGCACGGTACAAAGTGTGTTATTATAAACGGGTTTTTGATAACGTTACCGGCACGTACCTCAGAGTGATCGTTGGTCCCTGGAGGTTTCTCCGGACTTGTAAGGCCGCTCCGTGACTCCTCCTGAGCAAACATGGCTCTCCCGCTGGTGTTGTTGCTCTGTTTGCCCTTCTTCTTCCCCATTCCGGACTTGGAAAATTCAGGTTTTGGCGATGTTGTGGTGAGTCCTGACGCTGTTGTCTTCTCGGGGTACTCTGTCCACAGAAAATTTGAAAACAGGTCCTCTGCAATCGACGCTAGAAGATCCTACCGACTACGCCACTGTGACAGATTGAACACCTGTCCAAGACTACAGACACCAGGTAAAAGTCCAATAATGACTTTATTTTTATGCCACAGTGCACAAAGCACCCTCTCCTCCACTATACTCATAAATAAACACAATTACTAATCAATATAATCCTCCAACTCCCAGACGCGTTGCCACCCTTCCACCCAGCTCAGCTCGTCGTATGGGCGCTCTCACAGTCCTTTTATTCTCCCTGACCCGGAATTGTTCCCAATCCCCAGTCCACGTGATTCACTATCACTTCCAGGTCAGGCACAAGTTCTTTTTCTTCACCCCGGAAGCACTTCGCTCTTCTTCTGACGCACTTCCGGGTTATAGGGCACAAAGAAGTCTTCGGTCCTCCCTGCAGCTCCCTCTTGCAACCCCTGTGGTACCCAGCAGGGCTGAGGATAAAAACTACAAAGTCCATGACTCCCTGCTGGTCTTCGGGGCACCTCCATACTGCAGGGAGGGCTCCATCTGGCAGCCTGGGGGTATTGGATTACATTTCTGATATTATTTTCACATTTTGCCTTGTAATTTAAAAGTTGACTTTTTGTAACACGTCAGTATTCTAATTCTTTATTTGTGCAAAGCTGTCTTGAAAATCACATGGCATCAATCATTGCGCCTGTAATGTGATGGAAGTTACAATATAAATAGCACAGCAATCTCACTCTTGGTCTTCATTGTGAAAGTTAACTTTATTTTCAAGTAGTGTGCTCTGGTTACAGTCCATTTTTGGTACTAAGTTTTAATTCTTGTTCTTGTTTTGGCTTCCCTAGTGTTCTGACCCTTGTGTCTTTTCACCAAGAGTTCTCGTTTCTCAATCACCTCTTGATTGTTTTGATCCTGACAATAATCCTCACAATAATCACAATATGTTCTAATATAATATAAACCCATTTTGACTGTTTCCAAGTCTTGCTTGATCTTTTCTTTAATAATTTCCCCATTAGTTTACACTTGATACATTTTAAGCTTACTTGTCCTATAATTACTTGGATCAGCCTGATCACCATTTTTATGTAATGGGTCAACATGTGCCACTTACCAACCTAAAGCAGGTTGCCTAGCATGAAATAATTTTGAATAATATGCATCAAGGATTTATAGATATACTTACTAGCTTCTTTAAGGACTCCAGAACAAATCTTGTATAGTCCTGTTAATTTAATTGATTTCAGTCATTTAATTCCAAGCAAAACCTCTCTCTCAACAATTTCCAAGTCACTGAATAGATTGTTCATTAAGTAGTAATATTACCACCAAATAGAGATGTTAGAGGAGATGGTCATATTGTGAACCTATAACTATCTGATTTTACAAAGATTTTGTTCCAATATGTGAAAACAAGGAACGTTACAAAAACATTTAACTCAGGGAAGCAAGTTTTTGATGACTTCTCTCACATGTAGAACCTTGACCAGGATAGATTTTGAACAGACTGAGTCAAAAGAGGTGTGTGTAATGAGTAATTCTTAGTTGAGCTAGACCATTGTTTACTTAGATTATGACTGTATATCAGTTGCTAGCCTACATTAACTTAACTCAAAATTTAATTCAAAAGTCTTGTTCTTAGTGGTGTCTCAGATTATCTAAACAGTACTTTTCCAAAAGTACTGATATACTGTAGTCTAGAAGTGCCACCTGTATCTTTAGTATTGCTAAAAATGATTGCTTCTATAATAGAAAGTGAGTTGTTCAGGTTTGTTTTAGTAAAGTTTCCACAGTGCATGTACTGCAGTAAAAGTAATACTGTGGCAAAAGATTACAGTATATATTTGAGATATACAGTAGTTGTTCAGAAGATTCAAAAATTTGTCAATGTACAAATATATAAAGAATGTTTCACTTACTCAACAATGAGTACTTTTGGAGCTGGTGGTAATACGTGATTGTCTTTCATAAGGTTTTAACTTATAGTAGCATCTCAGCCTTAATGTCACTTCTGCTTTGATATATTCTAGGTGAGAGCTGAATACCAGATTTCTACTTGTTTGGTAGTAATTTGTAGTTAATAGTAAGAAATGCAGAGATAGATAGATAGATAGATAGATAGATAGATAGATAGATAGATAGATAGATAGATAGATAGATAGATAGATAGATAGATAGATATCCTTTAGATTTGTGAAGAATTTTTTTTTTTTTTTTTTGTATTCCAAATTAATTAAGTTGTAATTGTGTTGAATTTAAAAGATTTTTGTTATACATGTACTTTGGAATGCCTGAAATATAAAAGGGTTTTGGCTGGATATTCATTTAATTAATATTAGTTTTCACAAGGTAATGTGATATAAGGTCAATTTGTAAAAGTTAACCTTGTATAAATCTTTAAATCATCGTGATAATTTAGATTTTTGGGTATGAGAACTGACCTGGGTTTGCTCTTGTGTGTTTGTCCTGTGGTGGGTTGGCGCCCTGCCTGGAATTGGTTCCTGCCTTGCGCCCTGTGTTGGCTGGGATTGGCTCCAGCAAACCCCCGTGACCCTGTGTTCGGATTCAACGGGTTGGAAAATGGATGGATGAATGGTATGAGAACTGTACTGAGACAGCTACAGAAAACTGTTGATTTTAGATGATTTGTAAGTCTATTTATAGGAAATAATATGCACTTATTCACATTAGTCTTGAACGTATAATTTTTTTCATGAATCCAGCGACTGTGCCACCATGCCATCCTTATATTTATTTGTAGTAGAGAGAGCCCTGAATGGGATGTCATTTAATTAGTGAGCACACTTACACTCCCCAGGCTGATTGACAGTTTACAGTTAACCTAATGTTAATGTCTTTGGTATGTTGAAACTAGATTTGTAATGCAAGATTGTTTTCAAAAAAATTCACTATATAGCATTGGAAATGATCAATATCTCCGTCCCAATACAGTGAGAGTTGTAAATGTTAGTCTGGAAGCAATCACAGGTTGATATTTAAATGTAATCTTGTAATTAATAAATTGAAAATCAATCCTATTTATTTCCATGTCTTTCTCTCTCACAGAGCTGAGACCAGAGTTAGGTACACAAGTGCTACATCATACCAAATTGCTGCCTTTTTCGTTCTGTTTTTTTCACAATGATTAAAAATGTATGTCGCCATGAAAGGCTGTCATCTGGAACTCCTCTGAAAATGATCTCATTAATATTCACCTCCTTGTCCCTGTAAAGTCTTTAAGTGATAAATAGCACAAGGGTATGAACAATAGAGCATTTCTATTTGGTTGTTTCTCACATAGCATTTGAATCACAGGGAAATCTTCACACTCCTAAAACTGCAAGAGGCAAAATGGCATAAACAGATTCTCTTTTCTCCTTTAAATCTCAGAACACTTCTGAATTTGCCAGGAAACTAAAAAGCCATTCAGCAGACAGACAAATGATAAAAAATCCCAGGGAAGGAGAAGCACTGGCATAACAGAAGATTTGCACTTAAAAAAAATGGGATCCAACAGACTCCATAAAATAAAAACGTCACATTCCACCTTCGCAAAAAGACATCATTCTGAGTGATTTTAATTAAATCATCAGCATTCATAGCATAGAAGGGTCCAGCAGGAAAAAATGTTTAAACTCATTTGTTATAGAGAAGTGTCTGGACCTGTGCTGGAGTAACAAGCTATAATCGACATTCACAAAGGCAGTAAGTGTGCAGCTTAACAATTAAATAGTTTTGTGTTTGGAAAAAAAGGCCTAGTAAAATAAAATAATAATAATAATAATAATAACATGCTGGTGGAGGGATTCAAGTGAAAGCTGCTTTTGCCAGCCCTGTGCACTTATCACCGGTTCTTGCTCTGGGTCTCCTGGCACTGGTGAAGTGAAAGTCCCCAGGCACTGGTCTAGAGATGCTACTATAGTGTCAAGAGCCATGATTAATGTGTTCTTCATTATCCATATAAGATAGATGCTTCTGAACAGTCACTGGTGGGCTTATACTCCTTCATAGGTTAGTTACACAGTCTTCACCTCTCATTTCATTGTCTCTTTCTATTTTGCCCCCTTCTTCATCATTTGTTGGCTCTCATACTACTCTGCAATTCAGTTGTCCTTTAGGTGTCATAGTTTTGTGCCTGATCCAGCCCCTAGATAGGTACAACAGTAACATTATATATTCCTACAAGTTTAATATCTTAACCTCACCCTGGACATTCAATCCCTCTTTCAAAAGACATTCAAAAACAAGACAGAGCAATAGTCAAGCAACAGGCCATGAGTCTGACTTATCATTAGGCTCAATAGGCCATCTATCAATCAATCAATCAATCAATCAATCAACATTTATTTATATAGCACATATTCATACAAAAAAATGTAGCTTAAAGTGCTTTACAAAATGAATAGAAAAATAGAAGACACAATAAAAAATAAACATAAGTCAACATTAATTAACATAGAATAAGCAAGGTCCGATGGCCAGGGTGGACAGAAAAAAACAAAAAAAAAACTCCAAAACCTGGAGAAAAAAAATAAAATCTGTAGGGATTCCAGACCACGAGACCGCCCAGTCCCCTCTGGGCAATCTACCTAACCTAAGTCAAACAGTCCTCTTTGTATTTAGGGTTTTCATGGAAGGACCTGATGATGATGGTCACGTAGACTTCTGGCTTTCAGTCCATCAATGTTGGAGCATCATGATGCTTTGAGTAGGTGGTGGTGGCACAGGCCGCCACCACAAAGAAACCGGAAAAAGAAACAGAAGAGAGAGTTGGGGTCAGTACGGACCCAAATCTACCCCAATCAGTAAGAAAAGAGTTCACTAGAGAATCTCCTTTATTGACAGGAGTAACAATGACTGCCTTGGTCGGAGTGGACTGTGGGTCTGAATACAGTTGATGACACCATTTGGAAAGGATTTTCTATATGGGGCTTCTGCCATTCACCTTTTGCTTGCATCATTTACTTAAAAAAACATGTCATCACCCTTCATAAATTGGACATAATTAACACATCTCTATATGCTATGTTCTCCTCTTAATCTGACTGTATGCTATTTGCATCGTGCTTTTTCTGGACAATGTACCTTCTGATCTTCAAGTATCCTTAAACTGTTTAATTACTTATGTTGACTTGTCAGACTATAAATGGTTCAAATCAGCTCTCATCCTTGCATTTGGCA
This sequence comes from Polypterus senegalus, assembly GCF_016835505.1. Taxonomy (NCBI): domain Eukaryota; kingdom Metazoa; phylum Chordata; class Cladistia; order Polypteriformes; family Polypteridae; genus Polypterus; species Polypterus senegalus. The sequence continues at coordinate 38,543,447 of NC_053171.1, read as the reverse complement.
CTGATTGTTTATTGACATTTGTACCTGATATAATGTTTGAACTACATTGTTTGGTATAGGCACTTATGTAGAACATCCCAAAAAAGGTGAGGTGTTAGAGACAAGCCAAGGCCCTCCAGATTATGCAGAAATTAGAGAGGGTGGAGGGAAAATCCCATATGTGTCGTTTATTGAAAATAAAGTTACAAAGGTGAAAGTCATCAAGAGCCTCAAAGACTCCTCAGTTAGTAGATATTACAGCAGTGATGTTATTGCATTAGTAAAAGAGATAGCTTTTAACTACAAACAAGTCTGAAGTACATAAATGAATCCTTCTTTTATTAGTCCTCTCTGCCCATCTTTACATTTACCATTGGCTATCATTAAAATAAATGTTATTTCTAGTATTACTAGCCAACCCGCGGCGTAGCATACGCCGCATAATGTATTGATGGGTGAACACCTCCTGAAAGACACAGTTGTCCAAATGGGGTTGGTTTTGAGGATACGATTGTAGGTGAATGAAAAGATGTAACTCTGGAGAGGGCAACATACAATACAGCGTTTTACACGCAGCATACAGCGATTCACATCACAAATACGATTCTTCTTAGATGGTGCTGTCGCGTCCACCCACGCTCTCGAAGCATACACACTGCCTGGTGATGTGCCCGTTCACAAGAGCAACCAACAGAGACCCGCCCACCAACTGTAAGACCATGGGATACCCCTCGCAAACTGTTCCACATGCCGCATACAGCGATTCACATCTGCAACAAACAAACTGTTTTACACACTGCATACAGCGATTCACATCCGCGACATTATTTTTCCTAGATGGTCCTGTCGCGTCCACCCTCGCACTCAAAGCATACACACAGCCTGGTCATGTGCCCGCTCGCAAGAGAAACTCACAGAGAGCCGCCCACCAGCTGCCTGTGTGTGTGCCTCTGTCTGTCTCTGGCGCTGCCTGTGTGTGTGCGCGGCCGTCTCTCGCGCTGCCTCTGTGTGAACCGGTCAGGCACAAAGAAGGTCAGCTGCTGAGAGAGTGTTTCGACTGTTGCAGGGCCTGCATTGGTGAAGCAGGTGAGACGGTAATGAAACAGAGGCACAGGGCTTATTGGTTTTTAAAGACTGCTTCCTTCATTGTGTTTTAACCTCAGTTTTAAAGGATTGTTTTAAGGATCCCATGGGATACCCCTCGAAACTGTTTTACACGCTGCATATAGCGATTCACTTCCACGAGAAACATGCCTCTATGAACAGTCAACGTGGCTCAGAGTTGCATGTGGACTCTACGACAGACGAACATAAATGATGCCGGTTTTCCTGTGTCATCCCGTCCGAGTTGATGGGCGTGGTTCTGCGAGTTGTCATCGTATCCAATGGTCTTAGAGTTGGTGGGCGTGTCTCTTTCCTGCGTGCGCCATGGGCATCTTACTTGTCGGCGGCTTAGTGAATCCACGCCCCTTCCAGCATGCTTTCCATGGGTGTCTTGCCTTTCCATGGGTGTCTTGCCTTAGTGAATTACTGTACATATATAGATTATTATTTTAGTTTTGTTGGTACCATGGTCCTCCTATTTCCACAAAACCCATAATTCAAACATCAGCTTAAGGTCAATAAAATTCTTTCATGCCAACAAAAGAATGAATTAAGCTGTATAAACCAGAAAGGGGCAGGTGACATATCATTGGGCACACCCCTTCCACCCCCAAAACCCATCATTTCAATTTGGTCTAAGATAGACCTTCACACTAACCTACTGTCTTGGCTACCTAATTAAAGGACTTTAATTAAGTATCCCCATTCTGTCTATCTCACCGTGATCTTGTTCCTCTTGATATATGGCTTTGGATATAGGGACACTAGTCCAGTTTAGGGCTTCTACATGCCAGTCTTTCACAATGAGAATCTTTGAATCAGTGCATGCTCAGTCTCCTCCCTGTCCTGGATCCTTGGGAATGTTTCACTTTGAGACATTTGTGTTGGTTTGGAATACTCCATCCACTCCAGTGGTGTCAGTTCAAGTTCTCTATCCTCATTGGCTAGAATTTCTTTCATTTGTTTTACTTCCAGTCCTTATGTGGTGTTGTGCTAATATCTCTTGCTCCCTTCTCTACTATCTTTTTGAAGGGCATTGTTTTATTCTTTTGTTGAAAATCGATTTGTAATCATTATATTACTTGTACCTGTTAGACTAGCAAAAAAATTAAAACTACTAACTTGCAGAAATAAAGGCAATTGCAGAAAGAGTAATATTTTAATATATTCTTACTTTGTAGTAGAGGTGTTGTAAATTAACATCATAAATTGTTATGGCCGCATCCTGCATTTTTAGGGGCATGGTCTCTGGGATCATGACCTCACGTTCATTGGCAAGACAGGATAAAATGTCTGAGAATGCACCAAGATTTATCCAATTTGTGAATAAATCCTATAAACACAATTAACACTCTTTTTGCTCATTTATCTTTGTGTCTTGCCTAGGTTTGACATCTTGCTTGATTTTAAACTTTGATTCTTTCCTCTTGGCAAACTCGTCAAAATGCATTGAAGTCAGAGGGGAAGGACTAACTAAACTTGATTTGACTGGATTATAATGGTGTAATCATCTTTAAAGTGTCCTCTGAGGGCTAGTGAAACATCTGCTAACTTAACTGGACCAATTATTGTGGCCAAAAAGGCAACTTGAGCTGTGCAGCAGCAGTGCAAACGACTGTGCCACTGTGCCTCTGTGAGATCAAAGAAGAAAGAACACAGTCAGAGATGCAATCATATATATTGTCAAAATGAAGCAGAAATGCTAAAATTGTAGTCAAAGTCAGAGAAAATACATTGGTCTTTTAAAGGCAGAAAATTCAAAGTGGCGTGTCATGATTGAAGCTGCTGGCTCATTTTCGAAGTTGCACCGATGGCTCTCCAAACTATCTGTGCTGATGCTTTGCACTTTTTCATCTATCATAAAGATAGAAACTTCTTGTAAATAGTAATAAATCTTTCATTATTATTATTATTATTATTTCATAGAGTCTCCTGTGTTTTGGACTCCTTCAAGGTTTATTTTTTTATCTCCACGTGACTAATTATTCATGCATAGGGCAAGTACCTCTTTCTTTTATACTGACATGGACTTGAAGACCTGATCATTTGGCAACAAGCAGAGATAACTCATTATTTATGCTGTATATGCTTCATTAAAATAAAATTTTGAGAACCTGCATTATTTACTTATTTGTGTTACCACTAACTAAGTTCCACAGAGTCAATAATATGAATAATATGAATGATCAGCATTATATACCCGGGGGGTGATCCCATCCAATGTTGGCTGTTACAGCTCCGGGGGATGACGCGCTGGCCTTGCAGAGTATTCTGGCGTTCTGGGCGTAAAAAGTTCTACTAAACCGGCCAAATTAACATTAAATAATTTGATGAACAAGGGTGAACATGAATGTAGCAAATTCGCTGCGAATAAAGCTTTGGTGAAATTCACTTATCAACACTATTCATAAACCTGATAAACCTATATGCATAATGTAGCATCAATAAACAGTTTAAAAATAGCATCCTTCCATTCATCCACTGCCTAATAACTTCAAAAAAGCAAGTTTTGATTAAGATGTCATAATCATACAGAACTAGATAACCAAATATAGAGTGGAAATTGCAGTAAATCCTATATAAATACATGATTGGATTAATTTTAAAAAATAAATAATTCACGGAAATAAGGAGTTTTTTTCACAAAATGAAAAGTCAGTCATAGTTTTCTGTTATAAAAAATATAGATATCAAACCACACAGGTTATTGCCCTACTAGTACTGAGTTAATCGATATCAATGTATTTCACAGTTATTGTTATGACTGTATTTCTGTTTTTAGTCTTTTTATTTTCATTCTCCAGAATTGCTGGTATTGGTCGCTCAGCTGAAAGACCCTATTTAAGGCATCTGCTGCCTTAGTTACAGTATTGTGGCATCAGCTCTTGTAACAGTGTTTATCTGCTTGTGTGTTGCCCTTTTTGTTTGCTTTGTAGTTTTAGACAGTTTTTGCTTTTGGATTTTCTGTTTTTTATGTTTGCTTCTGTTGTCAGGATATTGTTCTTTAATTTGTAGATTTTAGGTCCTTTATGATTCATTTTATTGTAATTTTCTTTTGTAGTCTGATTTTCAATCCTTTGTTCCTCTTGTTTGTTTTGATTTTAATTTTTTAAAATTTTGTAATATTGTGTCATTTGAAATATCCATCCATCCATCCATCCATCCTCTTCCGCTTATCCGAGGTCGAGTCGCGGGGGCAGCAGCTTGAGCAGAGATGCCCATATTTCCTTTCCCCAGCCTCTTCTTCCAGCTCTTCCGGGGGAATCCCGAGGTGTTCCCAGGCCAGCTGGGAGACATAGTCCCTCCAGCGTGTCTTGGGTTTTCCCCGGGTCCTCCTCCTGGTTGGACGTGCCCGGAACACCTCACCAGGGAGGCGTCCAGGAGGCATCCTGATCAGATGCCCGAGCCACCTTATCTGACTCCTCTCGATGCAGAGGAGCAGCGGCTCTACTCTGAGCCCCTCCCGGATGACTGAGCTTCTCACCCTATCTTTAAGGGAAAGCCCAGACACCCTACGGAGGAAACTCATTTCAGCCGCTTGTATTCGCAATCTCGTTCTTTTGGTCACTACTCATAGCTCATGACCATAGGTGAGGGTAAGAACGTAGATCAACCGGTAAATTGAGCTTTGCCTAACGGCTCAGCTCCTTTTTCACCACGACAGACCAATGCAGAACCCACATCACTGCGGACGCTGCATCAATCCGCCTGTTGATCTCATGCTCCATTCTTCCCTCACTTGTGAACAAGACCCCGAGATACATGAACTCCTCCACTTTGGGCAGGATCTCGCTCCCAACCCTGAGAGGGCACTCCACCCTTTTCCGGCTGAGGACCATGGTCTCGGATTTGGAGGTGCTGATTCCCATCCCAGCCACTTCACACTCAGCTGAGAACCAATTCAGAGAGAGCTGAAGATCATGGCATGATGAAGCAAACAGGACAGCATCATCTGCAAAAAGCAGTGACCCAATCCTGAGTCCACCAAACCGGACCTCCTCAATGCCCTAGCTGTGCCTAGAAATTCTGTCCATAAAAGTTATGAACAGAATCGGTGACAAAGGGCAGCCCTGGCGGAGTCCAACTCTCACTGGAAACGTGTTCGACTTACCGCAGGCAATGCGGACCAAGCTCTGACACCGATTGTACAGGGACTGAACAGCCCTTATCAGGGGATCTGAACCCCATACTCCCGGAGCACCCCCCACAGGATTCCCCTAGAGACACAGTCAAACGCCTTTTCCAAGTCCACAAAACACATGTAGACTGGTTGGGCAAACTCCCATGCACCCTCCAGGACCCTGCTAAGGGTGAAGAGCTGGTCCACTGTTCCGTGACCAGGATGAAAACCGCACTGTTCCTCCTGAATCCGAGGTTCGACTATCCGACGGACCTTTCTCTCCAGAACCCCCGAATAGACTTTTCCAGGGAGGCTGAGGAGTGTGATCTCTCTGTAGTTGGAACACACCCTCCGGTCCCTCTTCTTAAAGACGGAGACCATCACCCCGGTCTGCCAATCCAGAGGCACTGTCCCCATTGTCCATGCGAAGTTGCAGAGCCGTGTCAACCAAGACAGTCCTACAACACCCAGAGCCTTAAGGAACTCCGAGCGTATCTCATCCACCCCCAGGGCCCTGCCACCAAGGAGTTTTTTAACCACCTCGGTGACCTCAGTCCCAGAGATGGGGGAGCCCACCTCCGAGTCCCCAGGTTCTGCTTCCTCATTGGAAGGCATGTTAGTGGGATTGAGGAGGTCTTTGAAGTACTCCCCCCACCGACCCACAACGTCCTGAGTTGAGGTCAGCAGCGCACCATCCCCATCATATACAGTGTTGACATTGCACTGCTTCCCCCAAATGAGATGGTGGATGGTGCACCAGAATCTCCTTGAAGCCGTCTGAAAGTCGTTCTCCATGGCCTCCCCAAACTCCTCCCATGCCCGAGTTTTTGCCTCAGCAACCACCGAAGCCGCATTCCGCTTGGCCTGCCAGTACCTATCAGCTGCCTCCAGAGTCCCACAGGACAAAAGGGTCTGGTAGTACTCCTTCTTCAGCTTGACGGCATCCCTCACCGCTGTTGTCCACCAACGGGTTCGGGGATTGCCACCACGACAGGCACCGACCACCTTACGGCCAAAGCTCCGGTCAGCTGCCTCAACAATAGATGGCCCGTTCGGACTCGATGTCCCCCATCTCCCTCGGGACGTGCTCGAAGTTCTACTGGAGGTGTGAGTTGAAGCTACTTCTGACAGGGGACTCTGCCAGGCTTTCCCAGCAGACCCTCACAACTCGTTTGGGCCTACCAGGCCTGACCGGCATCCTCCCCCACCATCGAAGCCTACTCACCACCAGGTGGCGATCATTTGACAGCTACGCCCCTCTCTTCACCCAAGTGTCCAAGACATTTGGCCGCAAGTCCGACGACACGACCACAAAGTCGATCATCGAACTGAGGCCTAGGGTGTCCTGGTGCCAAGTGCCCATATGAACAGCCCTATGCTTGAACATGGTGTTTGTTATGGACAATCTGTGACGAGCACAAAAGTCCAATAACAAAACACCACTTGGGTTCAGATCGGGGGGGCCATTCCTCCCAATTATGCCCTTCCAGGTCTCACTGTCATTGCCCATGTGAGCATTGAAGTCTCCCAGTAGTATGAGGGAGTCCCCAGAAGGTATGCCCTCTAGCACCACCTCCAGGGACTCCAAAAAGGGTGGGTACTCCAAACTGCTGTTCGGCGCATATGCACAAACAACAGTTAGGACCCGTCCCCCCACCTGAAGGCGGAGGGAGGCTACCCTCTCGTCCACCGGGGTAAACCCCAATGAACAGGCTCCAAGTTGGGAGGCAATAAGTTTGCCCACACCTGCTCGGCGCCTCTCACGGGGGCAACTCCAGAGTGATAGAGAGTCCAGCCCCACTCAAGGAGATTGGTTCCATAGTCCAAGCTGTGCATCGAGGTGAGCCCGAATATATCTAGCCAGAACCTCTCAACCTCTTGCACTAGCTCAGGCTCCTTCTCCTTCAGAGAGGTGACATTCCACGTCCCAAGAGCCAGCTTCTGTACCTGAGGATTGGACTGCCAAGGTCACCACCTTGGGCCACCACCCAACTCACACTGCACCCGACCTCCTTGGCCCCTTCTACAGGTGGTGAGCCCATGGGAAGGGAGACCCGTGTTGTCTCTTCGGGCTGTGCCCGGCCGAGCCCCATGGGTACAGGCCCGGCCACCAGGCGCTCGCCATTGATCCCCACCTGCAGGCCTGGCTCCAGAGGGGGGCCCCGGTGACCCATGTCCAGGAGAGGGTAAACGTCGTCCAAGGTTTTTGTTCGTCATACGAGGTTTGGTTGAACCGCTCTTTGTCTCATCCCTCACCTAGGACCAGTTTGCCTTGGGTGACCCCGCCAGGGGCATAAAGCCCCAGACAACAGAGCTCCTAGGATCATTGGGACATGCAAACCCCTCCAACATGATAAGGTGGCGGTTCGAGGAGGAGTGTTTGAAATATTTTATTGTTTATGTTGGGGAAAATGTTTTGATGATTTGGCCCCTCAGATTCTAGGCCTAATCATAACAGTTATTAAAAATGATATCTTGAGCTGGTATGAAAGTCCTAAAGGAATAAGCCAGCATGAAGTCCATATTTAGGGACTGCGTATATTGGAGATTTTAAACAAAATTAGAAGTGGTGAAATATAGATGAGTACGAAGAAAAGTGACTACTAAAGTAAAGACTGCTTTATAACATCTTTAGTAATATTATAACAACATTACCATTTATGGCTATGAATACATAACTTTTAAATAACTACGTAACTTTTAAAATGGAATTAAGAAATACAATAAGGCACCAGGAGAGAGATACTGCTTATATTGTAAAGGTCAAACTATGACATGTTCCTTCAGTATCTTAAAGGTAATTGAACAGTCAAGAAGGGCAAAAAAAGTATTATGAACTGCGTATGGGTTTCAAAATGTACAGGTAAAGACATCTCAGACACACTCTGGTCTAATTTTTATAAGTTTTTAATTTGTGATATGGTAAAATCTCGGTAACTACATAGAATATTCAGATCATGTTAAAATTGTAATATTTTAAATAGTGAAGTGCTGCTTAGGTTAGAAAATTCAAAAACAATCTTCATGGTCTACCAGAATTTACCCAAGACCATGCAGTTGTAGTGGTATTATTAGTAGCAAAATTATTAGTATCGTCATGCGAACATAGCACATTGAAATTCATCCTTGCATGTCTGACCAACATATAACATACTGCTATTATGTGACGTACTCCTTAGTCCTGTGTGTAATGCATTTCCACACTGAAAACCATACAAAGCCTCTTTATAGTATAATTCAGTTTCACATTGCCTGTCCCCAACCTAATCCCACTTTTTAAAATACAGGCCCATCAAAACGTAGATGCAATGCAGTGAAGCTTAATTTAGTCACAGGTCCATCATTCATCATTTCTCTTAAGGAATTTGTGCACAAACCCTCAACCTTCCTACACGGTTGGAAAAATGCAAAGGACTGGAAGCTAGCCAACATTTACCTGCTTATTTAAAAATTGTGATCATATTCACTCTGGTAATAACTTGTATCAAAAGTACATTATTGGAAACAATGCTAATAAATTATAACATGGAACACTGAGTATGTTAGCAGAGAGTTAAAATGATATTTTACTAACATGCTGAAAATTTATGTGGAGTGAGCAAAAATATTTCATAACAGTAGAGCACAAAATATAATTTACCTTGATTTTCACAAAGCCTTTGATCTGGAAATATTAGACTTACCATTAAATAACAAATGGCAGGTGAATACAAAAACAGAATACAATGGGTTATGGTGCAAGGATCTATTCTGAATTAAGTGATGGTAAAATTGGATAGTGTGTGGCTACTGCTGTTTTTCATTGATATAAATTATTTAGAGAAAATGTAACATGCAAGTTGGATATATTTGCTGACTGATATTTAGGAAGAATAGCACTCAGCACATAGTCTGCAAAATCACTACAGAGAGACTTGGGCAAAATTAAGCATTGGGCGGATATGTAGTTAAATTAAATGAATCTAAGGTTTTAAGCATACTGAAGTAGATCAATATATTATATACAGATACAGAAAAGGCAGTCTAGAGCAAAAATTCATTGAAAAACAAAGAACTTTATACAATATGCCACTGACACCATCCCAAGATATTGTACAAGCACAGATGCATGCTACCACTGTTTGCTAGTGATGAGCAAACCCTGCTGAATTTGTTTTGCGTCAAGTTCAGAAAAATTGCAGACATTTTTGAGGAACTTCGCCAAACTCAGTGAAATGCATTGACGTCAATGAGGAAGGATGAACTGGTTTATTTTTTGATTAGATTATAAGACTACAGTGGTCTTTTAAGTGTCCCAACGTCTGCCAACCTTCTGGACCACTACGCCACTGTGCCTTCCTGAAATAAAATGATTAGAATTAAATAGCAGAGCAGTTCATTTTTTGGCATTAATTTAGTAAGGCTTTTGAACCTCACAGCTTTGAAAGCAGGTATTCGCCTCTCTCAAACCAAAAAGCACAGTTTGGTTATTTTGTTTCCCTGATGCTTTTGCTTGTTCACTGCTGGTGCTACCAAATGCACAACACAAACTAGTATTCTTAACTCTTTCTTCTTTCATCAACTGTACTGCTCTCTTGGTAATACTATTAAAGGGGTAGGTCCAGAATTACACACATATCACATACAAGTCCATATGAAATTACATTATCTTTAAGACACAAATACACTGGCACATTTACATTTTCCTTCTGCATTTACATTTTGTGTTTAAATATAATCACAATTATTCCACTAATTTGTAGCCCCCTTATAGGATCTATGCTTGGGGTCTGACCCATCCAGTGTTGTCTGCAGTACTCTGTGATGTGATGCTAGCCTTGAAAATTATCATTGGGCACTGGGAAAAAAAAGTTTGTCTTTCCAGGAAAATGAGGTGAATCACTAGCAAACATAGCATATGTGCTACAAAAATGCATTGGCAAATTTCTTCTATCAGCACTTCTGTTCACATAACATGGTTTTACAGTTAAAGCACAAGCAGGGTCTCCCTGTGAGTTGGTGGCAGGAATTAAACCAGCAGTTTAGTCCTGTACCTTAGCCACACTTTTTAGACCTTATGAAAAAGATATGCGAGTAGCAGTGCACTTGTTGCTGTCCACAACCACACCATTTACAGAAGTGATTGAAAAGTCTTACAGAATGTTGAGTGTCAAGTACAGTACAAGTTAAGACAGGCCGTGTTTAATATGTATTAACACACTTTTGGAATGCTGTTACAGTTTTGGTTTCTTTGTTATAAGCGAGACATAGGGTAATGACTATGAGGAATGACTGAAGGAGTAGTTTTGTTTCAGTTGTGGAAAAGATTGCACATGTAAAAATGGTTAAGTTTTACTGTGGATTACCTTGTTTGTTGCCATTTGGTGCTGCTATTGATACAATAAGGAGAGAGTAGCTTGTATTTGGCAGACCATGGTGTGCCGTGTCACTCACCAACCTCAGTTGTTACCATTTTAGGAGACGTTTAAATCTAAATACCCTGGAGACCAAAAGAGCTGGAGTTACTGGCCAGTCTGACGCAGGATGATGGTAATTCTTCTGGATCAGATTCAATTGGTTGTAGCAGATAGGTTCAGATCCCGCTATTGACACTGTGTGTCCATGAGCAAGTTACTTGACCTGCCTGTGCTCCAATTGGAAGACCAAAATAAATGTAACCAATTGCATCATAAATGTTGTAAGTCACCTTAGACAAAGGTGTCAGCCAAATAAGTAAATGTAAATCAGACCCTATACGTCTCTTGACATGCCTTTTCATGGAAACAGAGAATAGAAGGTCACATGATGCAAGTGCTTAAAGTTATGAAGGGCATACTAATGATTACTTTATATTTAGGTCTTCAGCAAAAGCATAGGGTGAACAAGGATGTGGATTAGTTTTAAATTTCATATAAGTTTTACAACATATTAAGTGATGAACATTTAATTAAGATATCCATAAAAGCATGGGATAAATTAGTGGTGTAAGCAACATTGGACAGAATGACCTTTTCTTATCAAAACTTTTTTATGTTCTTATATCTTTGCATTTGTCCATACATTTTCTGAAATTGATTGTTCCATTTCAAAGTTGCAGCAACATCAGATGCAGGGTAGGATCACAGAACATACCCACACCAGGCTAATTTAGAGTCAATATGCAAGTTGGTATTTTCTTGGTATAGGACTTATCCAGTTCCAAATCAACATATGTAATAAAAGCTTTTTCAAACAGATTTTAATACAGATTAATGTCATCTAGGTTACTCTAATAGCACACTTATAGAACTAGTTGTCCTACTTAAAACTGAAAGGATATGATGGAATGGCCACTCTAAATGGATACAAACCAAAAATGAACTTTTATTAAAGAACAAAGTAAAAATTGAACTACTGTAGTCATTGGTTCTACCATGCAGCTGTACCATCACAAAAAAATACCTGCATGAATTGAAAAATGTTTGCATCAAAGTAATTCTGCCTCACTTATCATTATTTTATCTAATGGACTTGTGCATGGTTTTTATTTTTTTTCTAAAATATAAACATACATTAAAATATTCTTAACTAAATACAGACTGATCTGTTTGAAAGTCTGAGCCCTTGTGTCATTAGGCAGCAACACTGTCATCTGTGCCATTCTCCTTGTTATATTGCGTTATATTGATTTACTCCATCTACATAGTCCAGGTATGGGGTAACGGTGAGACAGAACATCTGCATTGGATGCAAGAGAGTGGCAGTAACTAAACCAGAGTGAGACAACAGTCATTACAGGACTCTTAAATTAATGAAGTGCTGTTTTACAATTGCTAGAGAACCTACATAGACAGTCCAATGGAAAGCAGGAACCTGGGAGGCAACTGTGCTAACCTCTGCACCACAACACCATTCTTATCTAGTATTCATCACTTCAATTTCAAATGTTCTGTACTTTTTGTTTAAACTTGTCTTCAGATTAAAATCTTCAACTTTCTTATTAAACGTTAGCTTTGAATTCTAGGTATGCTTCAAAATACCTTTGAAATTAATCAAGAGAAAGAATGACCTAAAGATAAGGAGGGAGTGTAAGAGAGAGAGAGACAGAGAGCATGAATAACGGTGGAGTGCAGATAACAGCAGAAAGGGAGAAATGGGGAAAGCCCCTCTAATTCAACCGCAGATGTCTGCATACAGCTCAGAGGAAACCTTAAATTATTTACGGAATCATTTACAAGAAGGGCAAACTCATTTTTGCTGCCTGGATGGCACATTTAGCAGCAGAAAAGCACTTCCATAACACATATATAATTTTTTTTTTCTTGAAGGAAAAAAAAATGAAAAATTTTGAAGAGCGCCGTATTTTGCTCGGCGTAGCGCAGCGCTGTATAACCCGGGGCAAATTAGAAAAATGTTTGGCTGTGGAGCATGACAGAACTATTAAAGCGGGTAAAGTGTGTAAATGAGGGATGGCGTGCTTTCCTGCAGCTCACCTCTTCAGAAAGCCCCGCCTGTAATCAGAGCAGAACTGCCACACTCCTTTGACTTGGTGGACCAGCTTTTCAGTGCTAGGCAGTCTCGCTGTTTGTGAAGTTGTATGGCTTGGGAAAGGAAGAAAGAGAACAAGCTAACTACCTAAACATCCACTTTTTAGTGGCCAGCTTCTGGGCCTTTCTGTGTACTGTCCACTTAGACTTCCACCTGAGTTTGAATATATACTCTTTTAAATGCCTTCATAATATACTTTGTGATGGTGCTCACAATGAATGGTCTGTACAGTATAAAATAAGGATTTATCAATTCAATGAGTACCTGTTTGATACAGTGGCAGGAAAAAAGACTAATGTATAAGAACTTTAGGTCACCAGTAAGAATGGCTTGGTTTACCCCTTAGTAAAGTGCGGTCTGGCGTTCTTCCATCCCATCTGCCAATTTTTCACAATCATCTTAGACCAATTTCAGGGACACTGGAAGCCAGAGTCCATCATGAAGACACTAGAGGCACAAAGCATGAACCAGGGATGTATAGGGCAATAGTCTATTGTTGGACAGACTTAGGCACACTCACACTCACAAATGTGGATGGAAAATCATGCAGATAAGGGAAGAACATTCAGACTCCACAAAAAGAGTAAGCAAAAAAGTTTTCTAAGCAAAATTTGGTCAAGGAACATTGAGGCTCAGTGTATCTCTCAATAAAATAGTTAGTCATGATTCACAGACTACTGCAGCTTCTCCTAGTAAAAAGAAAAGAGAATACATAGGAATTCCAGTGTCTCTTCTATAAGAATGCAGGGAATCTCAGTATACACTCAGCACTTTCACGTATCCTAGTAAAGATCAAAGAACAGCAGCAAACCTTCAGCAACTTTCACTTAAAAATGGTGCCCCTGTAAAAAATCTTTTACCAAGCCCAAACAAGGCTCCTTGTTGACATTCACAGAGAACCCCTGTCAGTCACGGCATGGAAGGAACTCAGAACTAGCACCTCTGCCATTAAAGGAACTCAGAACTAGCACCTCTGCCAATAAAGACCAGTCTATGGATGCACAAAATATAACCTTTCCTGCAGAAAAAAGGCAGAGCTTTGTCATTATCTGGTGTTTTCTGGCTTCAGAAAAGCTGGATTCCTTAGGGAGTGACAGCCAATCGCTTCTCTGCTCAGGTGAACTCCAGCTGAGCTGAACCACATCTTCCATGCATGGCTTCTTGGTTTTTCTGATTAGCAAGAGGAGCCTGGCTGTAAAATTGGGTTTGGAGAATGGGCCTCATTGCAGAATCCCACTGGGAGCTGAACATAATGTGAACAGCAATGCAAAAGAGACAAAGGGCTGACAATTCCAAAATGAAAGAGACGAGAAAGGAGAAATATACCTGCTGGGCAATCAGAGCGGGAAGAGCATGAAAGGACAAAAGCAACTTAGAAAGAAAGAGTTTTGGTCATACAGTATTTATACTTTTACAAGTGGTATGAATGAAAGTGATTATTAGAGAAGAAAGGAATAAGAACACAGAACAGCTCCTGGATGCTCAGGATTTGGAAGATGAAACTCCACATATAAGGTAAGATGTTGTCCCAGTATGGAATGATACTTAAAGGCAGATGGGTGACAGCGATGTGCTTCATGATAGTGAAAATGCAATAACATTTGATGAATGGAAAGCGCCAAAATACTGAATAGTAGTCAGGAACAACTGCTTAGAATTCAAGATTTGGTATTTGAAAATAACTAAAACAGCAAATCTGAACTTGAACTGATTGATGAGTAGCAGAAGGAATCTCATTCTTCCCAAACATTCCACAAAATAACTTCTTGTGATCCTTTGAAGAAGAAGAACCTTTCACAAGGTTGTGTGCACCCACATACAAAATCATCAAATAAACAATACAATACCAGTGTAACAACAATAAAAAAATGACTTTGGCATGGTAAGGGTTAGTGGTTGGAACCACCTCTCAGATAATGAAAGGATGCCAATTTGGTTTCTTCCTTGTAGAATAAGTAAATAAGCACATTCTAAGTGAAAAAAGCACACAAAAAAGGAGAAGAAAACACAACGATGGAGAACCCATATAATAACGGAATGAGATCTGCTAGGAGTCCCTATATGAAGAAAGCACAAAGAATAAGTCTCAGAAAGAAGTGGTTCCACAAAATGTTGGCACCCGTATGGAAACTAAAATGCTGTCTTAGCAAAAAAAATATAATACAAATATTTAAATAATTCCAGAAGCTTAATAGGAATACAACAATCATACCCAAATGATCTTCAATAAACAAATACTTATAACATACTAGAAAAAATGTATCCAAAGCAAGAAAAAATGTAAAAGTATTACTGACCACAATACTAACATCATAAAGAAGGGAGTTAGTGCTTGTGGGCACAAAATTTCATATTTACTAATAACAAATTTTTGAAAAATGGTTTACAAAGGAATTTGCACCATGAGAGATATACTTTTTCCCAAACTCTGTTTTCAAATTCTATTACACTTTTGTGCAGGAGAAAGGAAGAGTCTTTTTCTACAAATGGGGGATTGTGAGTTCTTCTTCAAGCACTTCCTGGTTTATGATGTCAGGCTCTGGTTTTCATGCTGATTGTTTGAAAATGAATGATTTTCCTCGTACTACAACTTGAGTGTTGATTTAAGAACAAGAGAAACCAGGTGACATGGGATTTGCCAGGGTGATGCAATGAATCATAGAAAGTCAACGAGCACTCAACCAAGTTTTGGCAGAACAGTTAAATAAGCGGATATTTTTGACTCTCAAACTGTCATCTAAAAATTATATAGAAAAAAAATTTAAGTTTAAAAATTAAGGGATAAAAACTGTTTTTTTAATGGAAAAAATTAAAAAGAGAAATAACTTGGATTACTTGATCAACAGTATAACTTCTGAGAGCATAGCCCTTCTGGATTGATTAAAACCTTAGTTAAATAATACATGGAACCTGCACATTAAGAGGGCCACCTCTGACCAGACGTATTATAAGCTAAAGGAAAAAAGATAGGTGTAACAAAATGGAAACAACTGGGCCCAAGCTTATTCTAGAAATAAAAAGTAAAATATAATGATTAGGATACCTCTCTGTTTCTTCATCTGTCCCTCTACAGAAAAAAACAATGAAAGACTAAATCAGAAATTGTTTAAAGTTTATATAAACTAAAAATTTCCATTCATTCATTTGTTTTACAAACCTCTTGAATACATTATAGAGTCTTTTGAAGCCAGAGTAGCCAATGCTGGGCTCAGGCAGGAATGAAGCCTGGACTAAGCACCTTTTAAGAATACTGTATGTGCGTACACTACTGTATTCAATCATCTTTCTGTATGTTTATTTAAGCCACATAACTATAGAGGCCACAGTGGATGCAACAAAGGAGGCGTCCATGTATAGGACACCATTCCATCATAAGGCACACTTAATGAGTAAAGTTGCTTTCACTCATTCTGGACCAATATAAAATTACCAATCAAGGTGCCATAAGTGTCTTTAGGTTGTTGGAGGAAACAAACACAAGGAATAGTAACATAATATTCCTAAATATGCTAATACAGTTCAGTGTTACAGGGGCCTACAACTCATTCTTATAGCATCAGGTGCAAAACAGGAACCAAGCCTGGGTGAGGCATTAGTCCATCATAGAGCCCATTCACACACAGTTGATTTAGAGTTGGCAATTATCCTATAGTTTATGTATTTGGGATTTAAAAGGAAAAACTAGAGTTCCAAAAAAGAACTATGCAGGCATGTGAAAATGTACAAACATAGGTAACTACAGGGTTAGTACTCAAACCCTGAGACATGAAGCTATGAGGTTATCCACCGTTCTGCACTGTGAATGTTAACATGCAAAAGTGAAGTAAAATAGTAAATTAGTAATGTAAATGTAACAAATAAGATTTAGCCATGAAGGAGAAAAGAGAAGAAAAGAAAATCCCTTGAACTGATGAAAGCATTGCAGCAGGGCTCTCCTTACAAGAAAAAGAAAGGAAAGGAAACCTTGGATTAGTTTATAAAAAAAATCATTCTTTTTGTTATTTGAAAAAGGGATATTTTTGGAAATTCAACAGCTAAAGCCCAATACTTTCCTTATGGAAAATATTTATGGGAATTCTTACACTTCTTGAAAAATGCTGTGCCTTCAAAAAAACTGTCTCAATTAAAAACACAGACAAAATAAACAAATGTAATGATAGTGCTGATACATATCTGTGTGAGCTTGTGTGCAAGTGGGTGTGTGTATTCACCTATATTCAATTCAGCTCAGATTTATCGTCCCAAGAGACAATTTTGGCCTCTCAGCAGTTTTTCAGAGACACACCAAAATGTTATATTGAAAAACACATTAAACAGAAAATCAGTCATCAAAAATTGCATTGTACAAATAAATAAAACAAGTTATACCTGAACTTTTTAGTATAAAACCTGCATGTCTTAGAGGGCTAAAGCTAGCAATTGAATACATTTATGTGTCTTAGTTGTTTGCAGATGACATATTCAACGATGTCAACAGTCTCTCGGTTCAGCATTTGAATATTTATATCTTTTATCTGGTTCCAGCATTATCATAATATAATTAGATAGACAGCAACTGAATCATATGCAATAATTGGTATTTAACTGAAAAACAAAAACACAGTAATTAACATTAATTAAAGTGTGGTTTTTGAGACAAACATAAGATATATAGTCAATATATAAAATTAGGAAGATAAACTTACAGAAGAAGAATTTTGTTTAAACAAAATATAGTAAAGACTACTTTTCAGACCATACAAAAATGTTAGCACATCAAATAAATCATTAAATTACAAGTAGACATCCTCTCCAGGGTTGTTTCCTGCCTTGCACCCATCGCTGTAGGGTCAGGCTTCAGATGTTGTGACCCTAAAATGGGTTGAGTGAGATTAAAAATTCAATGCACTGCTGAATTACAATTGGAGGCCACTTCCTGCCCCCTTCATGCCATGAAAGGAGTGAATCCAGCTCAACAGCCTAAATATACTATAAAACAATGAGAACCAATATGAGCCTGAGGGAATGTGATCTGAAGGCTTCCATTATTTTGCAGTTGTGCTGTTCCCACAGGGCGACTCTGTCTAACATTGGAGTGCAGTGGATTGGCCCACCCACTGGAAATTTCAACGCTTTCTTTAACGACACACTTGTGATGACCCCAGGCTTGGGTGGAATTTTCAGGGATTGAGGGGGGTAGTGGGGCAAGGAACAGGACTAATTTCCACCCTTCGGCTTTTTGCAACCTTTCACTCTCTCTTTAGGAGATGGGGAGGTATAATTGATCCATTTCTCTTTGCCCCAGTTATTCAGCTTTCTACAAGAGACTGTTACACTCCTTTACTCAAGGGAGGCTGCTTAAACTTCCCAGGCTTACTCGCTGGCTCTTTTACTCATTCTCTGAAGTGCTCTGAAAAAGGCACATGGCGGCTCCCGTGCCTGCATATAATACATTATAATATTTGTTTTTGGAAGGTGTAAAAAAAAGCACCTGATTATCTCCTGTCGAAAAACTGTTGCACTGCCAGTAACTCCATTGTTTTCTAGAAGGGAAGCCACAGCGGGAGGGATCCTAATTAACAATCTATTCATTTGCTATAAGAGCTCTGATTTCCAAAAGCTTGTTTTATCACGCCGTGGAGCGATGTCCAGGGATTTGGAGTGGGATAATTGCCTTTGCCGCAGGCTGCAGTAATCTGGTCGGCTAATTCATTATTTTAATAAGTTAGCCTCTCCTTAGGGGTCCCGTGGCTGTGCAGTAGCAGCCTTGACTGTGGGCCTCGTTATTGAGGCAGACTTTTATGACTACGCCTGTGCGAGGTTAATAACCATTATTAGCCCCTCTCTCCAGCCTATAATTTCTCGTTTAACGGGGGTAATTTAAACAAAACCTTGCAAGCAGTTAATAATCAACCTCACCAAGACCAGGGTAATCCCTTTGAAAATGTAATACATAAAAGAAGAAAGTTAAAATGCAAAGGAAAAAATTAAACAATAAAGCAAATGGTTGAGTAAGTGGTCCAAAACCCTGAAATAATATGGGTTGCCATTTTACTTTGTTATTATAATTAATTTTAAAGCAGTGAAACCCTACATTTTTGCCTATGCTCATTCTGAGATCTACAAACCTTCAGTACAAGAAATACAGAGTAACCTGGAGGGTAACAATGTCAGGTGTTGTCTTTAATGTGTTTTGCCTTTCAGGCCAATGTAACACAGCAGCATTCACAGAATATACAAGGAATGAAAGAGAAGTACTTAATATATTTTTTAGCTTTGCCTGAGACATTCTTCGGAGTGGAGGATAAATTGAAAAAGGCAAAAGCAAGTGTACACCCAGCAGGCTTTTGTTTCTACAAAACAAGTAAAGCCATGAAGAACTGCAAAGTGGTTTTAAACACTAGCTGCACATATTTGTGAAGAAAGGACACATAAAGTAAGTAAGGAATGGCAATAAAACAATAAACACTTATTCCAAAAACAAACATGGGTGCAGAGAGCTGAAGATAGCACTCAGTAATACCTCTTACTCGCTTATTGTTTAAATTATATATAGATAGATAGATAGATAGATAGATAATGAACTTTGCATGCCAAGTCAGCATTGGCTAAGAGCAACTGTGGGTGAACATGGAAGGATAAACATCTCTGGATCACATTACTGCAAGTATTATTTCTAAATTGGAAGTAGAACGTTTTAGCAGAATCTTTATTTTTAGAACTTCATCGGAAGAAAAACTAATGTCAGCTTTCGGTGCACAAACCCCAAGTACACACATAATAGATCGTTTAGCCTTCACCTTGATGAGTATAGTTGGCGCACACTAAGAGACGTCTACAGGCCTTAATTTTTATTTCCCACAGTAAAGGGTTCTAGGGGATATAATGTAGGGTGGCATGGGTCCACTAATCACCTCTGAAACAAAGCAGTTCTTATTGACTAAGTCCATCCATCATTTTTCTGCTGCTTGTCCAGGTCCAGATCAGGGAAGCAGCAGTCTAAGTAATGATGCCCAGACA
Source organism: Polypterus senegalus (assembly GCF_016835505.1). Classification (NCBI taxonomy): domain Eukaryota; kingdom Metazoa; phylum Chordata; class Cladistia; order Polypteriformes; family Polypteridae; genus Polypterus; species Polypterus senegalus. Next base: position 38,523,739 of record NC_053171.1, on the reverse strand, counting down.
TTCCCTTTCCCCGCCATCTCCTCCAACTCCTTCAGAGGGATATTGAGGCATTCCATGTTTTGGTAAAGCATTTTTTTCCTGATGCTAAAGGAATGTCCCAGGATAACATAAGTCGTCAGCAGTTATTAAATGATTGTTATAGCATGACAATTATGCAAACCCTATCCCGTTTCTATTCCTGTTCCTGGATCTTAACACAGCTGAGCACTTACTCAAGAATTAAACATCCCTCATCCCTAGGTTCATTAAAGTGCTCCTTGTCCTATTAAATCAATGTGTTTGTAGAAGGTGTTTTATTTATTTTGTCAGTTATATGTAACTATATACATACTTTAGTGCTAGGTCATAATATTCAAATATTTGAATGCAATATTTGAAATAGACTATTTCAATTTTCCTGTCATATTAAAGTTAGTATAAACAACCTTTTGATATAAAAATATGTTATAAGTAGGCACTCAACCAAAGCTAAAACAAATTCTGTGCTACAGGTTGGTTAAAATAGCTCAGCCTAAAAGACAACAGGTGTCTTATACACAATTTATTGATCAGAATGTTACAAACATTTTTTGATGAGACTGGGCCATTCAGCCCAACATGCCCATCAGTCCTATTAAACTAATTTCTCCAAAAGTACCTAAAAAAGTCAGGTAAGTCCTACTAACTGCCACACTACTTGGTAACTAATTTCATGTGACTGTCAGAATCAGTTATTACACTGGCCTCCAAACCCATTCTGTATTGGCAAGCTAAACACTGTAAGTTACATCCATTTTTAATGGGATCTTTATAAAGAAAGTTTAATAAGAAAGACCACCATCAAATAACTATTCTTTGAACCCCAGGCTGTATAAGTTTAACTCTCTGCATGTGGAATTCCACCCCTCTGATAACAAGAGGGTTTGTTGATTGCCTCGGACCCATAATTCTGTTCCCATTCTCACCCACAAAAGAAAGTGTTAATCATCCTTGCTTTTTCCGGTGGGTCCCTGGTCAACATCATTGGTGTGATATCCAAGGCGTCTCTCAAATGTTGACCAACAACTCTGGTCACTTTAGCAGCCAGCGTGCCTTTCCGGATTATTTTGAAAAGAATTTGTTGGTCAGATGACTATCTCTGTAATTGACTTAGTAGATTACAAAGTTCCACTTCGATGAAAGTCGGGTGCTTGCAGCCCTCTAGCCGGGGGTGCAGCTTCGGCCCATAAAGCCCCATGTGATATTAATTAACTAGTACACCATTAACTACTTTATGCTTATTCTGACTAGCCACATGTGTAATAATGGCTCATTCCTGTTTCAGACTGAGCCTCAAGGGCTTTATTTAAAATGAATGGATTTTCAAAATCCAGGAACACCAGCTGTGCTTACAGAACACTTATTAAATGGCTAACTAGGGGGGCAGCATGTTCCTTAGCCACTTGTAACTGGTAATCCAGAAGCATAGAGTCCTGTCTATGAATGCAGATATTTACAGGTTTGCTGCAAACAGGGAAGTGTTGTTTTCCACCTGATTAAGCTGTTATGAACTCAACTGGATATGGTAGGTCTCATAATGAAAAATTACCTCTGGGTAAATTGTAAAAGTTGTAACCTCTGGGTTGATACCACTTAGCTCCAATTTCATATTTATTCTCTTATATTCCTCTGCCTCACTTGCCAATCCATTCCCCAGTTAAAATTCCACAGTGTCCAAAAAAAGAGACCTGTCAATACAAGTGGATTATGAAGCAGAAGGCCAGCGCTCTTCATAGCAGAGACCTGTGGTTGCTACTTTTGAAATGCTTTTTGCAGCACTGTCAGTGCTCCCTTGGCTTAGGGTCCTAAATATATTTTGAATACACTTTGGTATTTAGCACACATATTGTTCTAATGTTCATTATTTGAATGTCCAGCAGTCAAGATACATTTTTTTCAGGTGTTTTCATTTGTATGGCTATCCATTCCTATATGTGCACTCGCCTAACTGTTGTGCGGATGAGGATAATTCATGTTTTTGAGACTGACCCATTGTGGTTGTGAGTGTGCCCTCTGATTAACTGTTATGGTCTGGTATTGATGTTCCCTGTCTTGTCGCAGAGATGGGGCTTCCTGTGAGCAGATTAATAAGGTTCTGTAAATTTTGGAAGGACATAGATTTGTATGTGCGTTAATAGAGAGACTCAGTATTCCAGTGCCTTGGCTAGGTGCAGAAAGTTGATGGATGGAAAGATTTTTTCAATGAACCTTTTAGAATGACTTCATAAATTAAATTATATATGGCATTAGCAGGTTTAGAAAAAAGATTGATGTCATGTAAATTCTGTAACTATCTATAATATGGGTATGTTGTATAACTATTTAAACATTAATAATGCTTAAAAATGAACATAGATTATGCCCTGGTTGAATTTTATTTTGATGAACACATTTTCCAGTCAGTCACACAGCTTTATAGAGCAAAGGCACTAAACACCACAATTGTAATCTGACCGAAAGGCCACCTGTGCGGCTTCCATGCATTGCTTTCATATTTCAAGCATACCTTATTTTCACAGCATTAAACTCTGAAAGGAAAAGCAGTTGGCATCCTGGTTTTAACGCCCTCGGATGGTGAGGTCCACCCCTGCATGTTTGTGTTCAGCGGCCTCCAGTTTCCTTATGCAGCGTATAAACTAATTTTATTATGCCATGTATCTTGAGAGCAGATGCCAGTTTGCCCTGTATGTAACTGAACTCGGTTCTTTTTAGAGTGTATTAATCCAAGATATGGTAAGCTTTCGAAGTAATAGTTATAGATTTTATATTTGCACACATGTGCTTTTTGTTTTATTACCAGGTGCTGCCAAGATATATTTATATAATGGGTTAAAGTAAGAAAACAAATTTAATGAGTGTTTTAAATGTTGATGCTTTTGTCATTGCTTGGTAAAATGCAAGAGTCCCATCCGTCAGCTACACTTCATCTGTGAAAACTATCCATTTTTCTGCTCTCATAAATCAAGAATATTTTCTTCTGGAGTATCATTGGATTCCATAATCTTGGTAAGCTGTTACAGGGGTGGAACTATGAATGGAATGCTAGTTTTTTTTTTTTTATATGAGTTGTTGAATAACTGAATCATCGATTCAGCATACAAACTGGGCAAAACTACCAGTTTTTTTGTTTTGTCCCTCTATTGAACACTTATTCATGATGAAATGTTAGAAACCTCTTAAACTCTACATGTTAAATTAGAAATAACTAATATACACGCAAAAATATTTGAACATCCACTTAGCTGTTTTGGAATATAATGTGTGGTTTCTGTGGTATTGGCCCTCCTATTGCAACTCTCTCTTTTAAGCCTATATTTTAAACTGTATAAGCAATAATGTAAATACAGAATATTGTAAAAGTAGACATAGCCAATTTTGAACAATGTGTGATTTTTGTATTCATCCCTCATCATATCACACTGCACCCCTCTCTGCCATCATTTCCTTTGAATTACTGATGTGGTCTTACCTTTCACTGTAAGTAGGTCCAAACCAAACAATATACCAAATTCACTACCATGGCTGAATCGTTTTTGGTGTGATAAAACGGTTTTGGTTTTCTACTCCTAAAATCCCACCCCAGTGTTCTCAATGGAAGTTCTAAGTAGTCTAGATGTTCTAAGAAGTCTAGATTTTAAGTTGCAGCAACAGTAATTTATTTGCAGAATTTAATGAACTTCAACTCAACAGTTTTTTAATGATGCATATTTTCCCAACCAACCCATTCCTAAATATTTTTTAAATGCCAAGTAGCCTAGATTTTAAATTGGTTTTGCTTTATTATAGCTGCAAAATCTTAACATAAACTGAACTGTTCTGGAATAATATGCAGTTTCTTTTTGCCTCACCATTACACCCTCTCCCCAATGAAATTTTTGAAACACCGTATAACCCATAAGTCAACCCAATGGCAACTTAAATGTATAATTTTTTGAAGTCATTTCAGCCATTTATTCTTGATTGGCAAACAAAGAAAAAAGATGCAATCTGAGGTTTGAAATGTGGTCTTGTGTGAGCAAAATGGATAAAGAACATAAAACAAAGCTAAAAATTCTAAACAAAGATAGAGGGTATAACACATTTATTAATATAGATTATAGATTATTCTTTGAAGGCTTTATGGCAGGGTTAACATTATTAAAGATGCTTTAAATAATTGCTTTAATCCATTTTTTAAACTGGTATCCTGAACTAGATAAAGGGGGTCTGAGAATGTAATTTTTATTTATTTTGCTAATAAATGTATACCTTTTATTATTGTGCATTCCCCTCGTCACTAAACTGATCCATTGGGCTCCTTCACGACCTCTGACCATCCATCAATCCCTTTTGTGAATGCACTTAGTCCACTGCAAGGAGATAGGCCCTGCTGCCATAGCAGAGGGTGGGTGCAGAAACCAACCTTACAATGGATGCAGTTACTACACATGCACATTGCGGGCTAGTTAAGAGTCTTCAGTTACGCCATTATGTATGTCCTACACATGTGGGAGAACATTGGAAGAACATGCAAACTCCACACAGACATTGAGGAGGCTGGAATTTAAACATAGATTCCATTGATTGGCTTTGAAGCAGGGATTTTCAACTCCTAACATCTAAGAAGTGCCTTCTTGTTTTATTTTTTGGGTTAAATTTCCTCACAATAATCTTAACAGATCTAGATATTAAGTAATCATTTGAATCCATTCATTAATGGTTTAAAAACTAATAAACATTCAGTCATTTTCTAACCCGCTGTATCCTAACACAGGGTCACGGGGATCTGCTGGAGCCTATCCCAGCCAACACAGGGCGCAAGGCAAGAACAAACCCAGGTTCAGGGTGCCAGCCCACCGCAGGGCACACACACCAAGCACATACTTGGGACAATTTAGGATTGCCAATGCACCTAACCTGCATGTCTTTGGACTGTGGGATGAAACCGGAGCACCCAGAGGAAACCCACGCAGACACAGGAAGAACATGCAAACTCCACGCAGGGAGTACCCAGAAAAGTGAACCCAGGTCTTCTTACTGCGAGGCAATAGCGCTACCACTCCACCACCGTGCCACCTCTAATAAAAAGTTATCTTCCAAATTGCTGGATTTTGCAAAAAAAAAAAAACAACTTCTAAAAAATGTGTTCAGGATTTCCATCTGGTGAGTGTTGTCCTTCAACTTTCCAAACACAATTTCTAGAATGGAGTGCTTCTTTTTGGCACCATTACTTCACAAATGCAGATAAAGGAAAATCAGTAGCTATCCCATTAATAAAAAAATGAAAGTTTACTTTAAAGTATGGGCTCTAGTTTAACGTCAGCTTAAGGAGGTGATACTAACGGTCATTTTTAATTTTCTGAAATCAAGTGAAATTATATTGCCTCTTTAAATGCTGTATATCCACCTTCCATACTTTCTTTTACTGTGTTCCATTTTTAACACCACAAAATCATAAATCACACCAGTATTTTCATATTTAACTTATATACTGTATGTGTGTGCCTGGATGTCATTTAGCATTTTTAAAGTCTGTATCTTTATTCTTCCTTAAATTAGCTGTTGAACTCTACCTTAATGTTCTCGGTTTAATTTTTATCATGGGTCGCCCAGAGGGAATTTAACTCTTTGTGCTGTTTAATTTTAATCTGATGCTTTTTTTTTGTTAAATGTTTAACTTAAATTCGGTGCCTCATAAATATTCCAAATCACTCTCTTCGTGTTTGATGAGGAAATGAGCCTTTTACTCGGCATAAATCCCCAGGCAAGGAACAAAAAAAAAAAATCCCCACAACTTAACTACTAGAATTGAATATGCCAGCAAGCTCATGGGTTACAAAAAAATTGTAATTCCTATGAGAAGCGGGGGTGGGGGTGCTGTGCTGGGCTGAAAAGGGAAAGGAGGGGCCTTAATAATTATAAGAAAAGGGTCCAATCTACAATAATCAACATACAATATTTAAAACCAACTTCTAACTGAAAAATGATAACGCTAAGAAGGAAACTAGAAAGTTGCCAAAGAAATAGGAAAAACACCAGTCTGCTGTGCCCTTATTACTTTGAAGTTTGACCAGGCAGTGAACCTTTTCTTTCCAATTTAATTACAAACTAGTGCACCCTAAGTCTATTTTCAGTTCAATTGTTTGAATTTGAATGACAGCATTACTGGAATCTGTAAAAGGGAATCCCAATAGTCACCTGAATCTGATTTTTAGAGTCAAACATGAACCTGGTAGTTTGTTTTATATGAAAGTCTCAACAATGTGGGTGAAAAGTTGTGAATGAAGACTTTAGGCCAGGTACAGAATATGTCTAAAGTAAGATGATCAATAAAACATCCATACATTAATTTTCCTAAACTCAGTAGCCCGGGGGGGAAAAGTAAAATAAAGAGAATACATTTTTCAAAATGAAAGTGCCAAGCTATCACAGTTGAGGTGGCCTGTTTTGGGTTGCACAGTAGTGTATATTGGAATTAGAAACTGCATCAGAATCTTGGTGATTTGAAACCACTAGGTGACTCTGCCTGTGTGAATGTTTCAAAAACTAAGCAACTAGTTGTGGCTTTATGTTGTGGTTTTCATTGGAATGACAACAACCTTGATAGGCACAATATGGCTTTTTAAGAAATAGGCTGAGAAACGAAGATTTGTAACTGGTCTCATGATCTTTCCTCAAGGCCATGATTTTTTTTTTTAAGTTTCATTCTACTACTTTTAGGATAATAAATTCTATCTGACCAATATACAGACTTCAGCAAATTTATTTACTAATCAGATGCCATTTCTGAATTAGTACAAATTTAATTCCATGGTGAGCTATTGTCATTGTGCTTGGATTCATGCTGTGTTAACAAAGACATTGATAGAAATGCCTGACCTGTAAAATATATAGTGTGGTAGATTAAGTGCTTTCTCGCACCCTTGCACCCTCAGACACCACGTCAGACACCAGGTAAAAGTCCAATAATGAAATTTATTATAATAATAAAGTGCACAAAGCACACTCTCCACCACAATTCTCCAATAATAATCACAAATACAATAATAACAAATCCTCCAAACTCCCAGACGCTTAGCCACCCTGCCTCCCAACTCAGCTCGTCTGTCTGGGATCACCCAGAGTCCTTTATACTCCTTGACACGGAAGTGTTTGTCCCTCAGTCCATGTGACTTTCTATCACTTCCGGGTCAGGTAAAACTTCTCTTTTCTTCATCCCGGAAGCACGTCATTTCTTCTGTCCATGTGAGTGGGACGTACTTCCGGAGTGTAGGGAAAATAGTCCCTGGGCCTCCCTGCAGAGACTCCTGGTGGCCCCCATGGTATCCAGCAGGGCTGTGCATTTAAAGACCACTGTCCATAATTCCCTGCTGGCATTTGGGGCACCTCTACACTGCAAGGATGGCTCCATCTGGCGGCTTGGGGGTATTGGCCGGGGTACATGGCCGGCCATATCTTACAATAGTTAAACAGAATTTCTTGCTGCAACATAAAATTAATAATTAATACCAAAAAAACCTTAAATATAGAACCTAGCATATAGTCAAACAGAACATAGCTACTGAAGGCTAGAACCGGAAAAGCAGAGAGAGTAAACTTTTGTGTGTGTGTGAGTTAAATATTTTGGAATTTGTTTTTCTTTAAATTTTTTTCTGATTCTTTGAAAACCAATGTGCTTGGACTGTTGAATTTCTTGTGTTATGCATCATATGTACTTCTTGAACCTTTCTCACTTGGAAATATTAAAGAAACACAGCTACGGTAACAGTATTTTTCACAATATTTTCAAATTTTCAAATACTGATGGGATTAAAGAAGCAGCATCTCAAGACAATAAATGCATATAATAAAAAAAAGTTCATCCTTTAAATCTTTTTATCTGTTAGTTTTAAGATGATATCTAGTCTAGATAATTACAAAAAAAGTGATTAATACAGTTCAATGTCTAACACTTCTTGATTTCTTACATTTTTGTTTATTATAATCTTTAAAACCTATCCACTTCAACTCAGAATCAGAAGCACCATCGTACACTTCAAAATGATATTTTGTATTAGAATGAAAGTGAAGCCCTGCAGTGTTTTAAAAGCATTTCATGTTTCAGTGTCCCAGAAAATAGTTTGCAGACATTTTCATTAAAATCTCATTGCTGATATGACTGAGCTAATGCTTTTAAAATAAATATTTGCACTTTTACTGACTTTGCTCATAGACAGTTCAGCATATCCTGCAACATGTTAAATTCCAATAATGAACCATTTCAAAAAATGTTATTATTCAAAGAATTGTACAGTTGTTACAAAACCCACATTCTTATGTTTGCATCAGACTGTTTGATATAGTTTATGAAAACTTCTTTTAAAATATTTAATATATTTGTTTTTTGAATTATCCTGGAAAAAGTAACATTTTTGGAGTATAAACTACTGAGATCACAATGAGTCTTGGAAGATGTGATTTATATGAGAAGACTAAAATAGTACAGTTGTCAATTGCCACCTTTTTGGACCTGAGTTCAGTTTGTAGCCCATTAGCTGGGTGTAACTTGCAGCTTCTCACTGTGTTTCTTGGAAAATATCTGAGCACTTTTGTTTCATCTCACATGACAAGATGTGTGTTACAGAGTAGAGACTGTAGATTGAATGTCACCTCTAATTTGGCAATGTGAATGTGGGCATGTAAATACGTGTTTCATTAATGGTTACTTCAAAATTGGGCTAATGCTCACTGTGACCCTGCAAATGGGTCCCATGCATGAAATATTGCAAGGGCTTTGTCAAGTTTCCATATTGCTTTGAGAGAATATTAGGCCATTTTCCATTGTTCCTTCTCTTAAATAATGAATAAACACTTGTCGATCTTATCTTGTACAAAATATTGAGTGTATAACTTGTTCTAATGGTGTGGTGGGGAGATAAAGGATAAGAGATAGTTGTTCTTAATAGTATAATCTAAAATAAGCCTTATAAGCCATTGCACTTATTGTAGTGCTGCTCACTTCATTTTGCTGGTTGACTTATACTACAAACATGGCAGTCAGTTTAGACTACTAATCTATTAAATTTACGTTAGGTTTCAAATATTAACTCTATGCCAAACTTTTCTTCCTCATCTGTCAGCTCCTAAAAGAAAAAGTGAGGTATAGAAAGGACAAAACATATTAAAGGATTGGGAGACAACTGGTTTGAGGAGTGAATACCAAAAGGCTATTCAGAACTACAAGGAAAATGTGGATTCTGACAAGACTAATACATGTAGCAACCAAAATAACATTTTTAATAATACATTTTATTTATTTGTAGGCACCTTTCTAAACACTCAAGGACACCGAACAATAGACAAAACACATATTTAAAAAAAAAGTAAAATGCAAAAGTTAAAATTAGACAGAGCAATTGTAATCAAAGAGAAAAAGCAGTCTTAAACAAATTAGTTTTAAGTTTAGATTTGAAAAGTGAAGATAATTCAATATTTCTAAGCTCAGGTGGTAGTGAGTTCCAAAGCTGGGGAGCAGAGCAACTGAATGCTCTGATCCCCATAGTGGTAAGACGGACGAAGGGGATAGTCAAGTGGATGGAGGAAGAGGATCTAAGGGTATGAGAGGGAATGGCAATATGGAGGAGGTTAGACAGATATGGAGGGCCAAGGTTGTTGATAGTCTTAAAGGTTAGTAGGAGAATTTTGATTTGAATTCGGAACTGAACTGGAAGCCAATGAAGCTGCTGCAAAACAGGAGTGATATGGTGAATAGAGGGAGTTCTAGTAATGATACGGGCAGCTGAATTCTGGACCAGTTGAAACTTATCAAGAGATTTGCGAGAAAGACCAAAGAAAAGGGAATTGTAATAATCCAGATGAGAAGTGACAAGGCTATGAATAAGGATAGCAGTGTTGTGAGGAGTGAGGGAGGGGCAAATACAATTAATGTTACGCAAGTGGAAATATGCAGACCGGGAGATGTTGTTGAAAGGATAAAGTACTGTCATGGATGACGCTCAGACTCTTAACCTGTGGGGAAGGGGAGACATAGGAATTATTACATGATATTACAAATGAAAAATTATCAGTTTTAGATAATGTTGATTTTGTACCAATGAGGAGAACCTCAGTTTGTCACTATTTAATTTAAGAAAATTTGAAGAAAACCAGGATTTGAATTCTGGTATGCAATCAGTAAGTGAGGAGGGTGGAAAGGAAGCAGTATATTTGCTAGTGAGATTGAGCTGGGTGTCATCAGGATAACAGTGGAAGCTAATGTTATATTTACGAAAGATATTGCCAAAGGGGGTAAATAATAATTAATAATAAACAGAGCCCTGAGGCACACCTGAAGTAACAGCGGTGGGTTGGGATGTGAAAGTTTTAAGCTGAACAAACTGAGAGGTAGGCCTGAGAGGTAGGATCTGAACCAATCTAGTGGAGTGTGGGTAATGCCAATCGAAGATAATCTATTGAGAAGAGTAGTGTGACAAATAGTGTCAAAGGCTGCACTCAGATCTAGGAGGATGAGAATATTAACTAAACCAGAATCAGCTGCCATAAGGAGGTCATTAGTCATTTTTATAAGTGCCGTTTCTGTACTGTGGAGGGGACGAAAACCTGACTGGAACTGTTCATACAGATTATTTTGAGATAAATGAGAATGAAGTTGAATAGCCACTATTTTTTTCAGAATTTTGGAAATGAAGGGTAGATTAGAAATAGGATGAAAATTACTGAAATTAGTCAGATCGGCACCAAGTTTTTTCAGTATTGAGGTTATTGCAGCAGTTTTAAAAGATGGAGGAACAGTACCAGTAGTGAGAGAAGAGTGGATTATAGCAGAGCTTAGGGGGATCAGAGAGGGGAGGCAGGCTTTGACTAGAACTGGAGGGAGGGGGTCCAGTTGGCAGGTGGATGGCTTAGACTTGCAGACAAGATTTGAGATTACTGAGAAAGTTGGAAGCTGAAAAGAAGAAAATGAGTGAGTTGGTTGGTGAAATTCAAATGAAGTACTGGAGGAATCCGTACAGAGACTGATACTGATGAATCTTCTGGATTTTTTTCATGAAATAAGGGAATTGCAAAATTCATTTGAGTAAAGGTAAAGAATCCGGGGGTTGTGTGATATTTTTAAGTAGTGAAAACAATGACTTGGTGTTTCCTTCATTGGAAGAAATAATGAGAGTATAATAGTTAGATTTAGATTGGGCAATACAGGCCTTGTAATAAAGTATATGGTTTTTGTACATCTCTTTTTGAACAAAGAGTCCAGTTTTGTTTTATAACCGTTCAAGTTGCCAGCCTTTGGCTTTCAAAAGCCAAAGTTCAGGCGTGAACCAGGGAGCAGAAAAGGATAAAGAAACAGATCTAGTTTTTAATGGAGCAACAGACTTAAGAATACCATTAAGTCCAGTGTTATAGTGTGAGACCAGTTCTTCAGGAGTGGATCAATTATCAGTGTTCATAAGGGAATCAATACTAGAGGAAAGAGAGTCTAAGTTAATATTGTGGAAAGACATGAGATGGGAAAACTCATCTCTTTTGAAGCCAAAGGTTCAAAACATTAACTGTTAATAAAGTTATTCAACTATTAATAACTGCAAGTTGAAACTGTTTGTCTTTTAATCCAAAACTAGGATACTGAGAGCTGTTTGCGTCCTTTTTTTAATAGTTTCAGTTTAATGACGTTACAGCAACTGGCATGGCAACCATAAATAAGATGGTCACCCATAGCAAAATAACACAAAGTTACTACATGGAGTCTGTGCACTGCCTTAAGCTTGATGCTCTGCTGAACCTTTTCAACTAGAACAATTTTGCTGTCCTACAGTCCTACCTACACAGGAATTTTGAAATGTTGAAATTCTTGTCTCCGCTATTGTACAAGAGCCTGCGCTATTGGAAAACAGCACAATCAGGCCCCATCCCAATGGAATATGACTATGTGATGGTACCTGCGCCTGGTTAGTATGACAAAAACTGTGATGTGATTAAATATTTATGTCTGACTAACAATATGGACCATTATTTTAAAATTACATCTGACTTTGTATGCTCACACACTTCATGGCTTCAAAGCCACTTTTTAAAGAGTAAAGTGTATATGATTTTTTGTTCTTCCTTATTGATCTGCATTATCTAACTCTCACAACTACATCACCACTGACAACATTTGACATTGAATTGAATATGCAACAAACATGGAGGACCTTTTGAGTCAATATGAAGATAAATGGGTGCTAGGAAAACATACATCAAAAGTTCTCATTTTGTAACAGTTACAGCTAATGTATCTTGTTTTTTGTGTATTACAACATACTAATGTGGGATTGCATTTTTTCTGAATGTTTTTATATTTTGTTTACTTTAAAATTTTCACTAAAGCTTTAAAGCAAACTTTGTTGGATTGTAGAATTTTGTTTGCTATGTATTATTGTTGAGGATAGACCCTACTTCAGCTTATTTGAAGATCTAAAAAGACTATAAGGGACACAGTTATTGGGAAAATGGCAATTTAGCATGGTGGGCGTGGTAATGAGTCAGAGTCTGATGTCAGGGTGGCTACTCCACAATAAAAGAAGTTTAAAGAAGAGGGAAGAAATTTGGCACTTCTGAACTCCTTGAATTGCTAGACTCTATTTTTTGACATTTATTTGTTGAGACAACTTTTTCTGCTTTAACACTCACATAGTTATGCCAATTATGGGTTAGTTCACGCACACAGGTTCTCACACTGCTTTGTAGTACAGCAAAGATGTAAGTGTGTTGTAGTGCCTTTGTATTGGATTAAGGCTTTCAGGTCAGCGATAGACCCTTAATATACCTTCACAGCCTTGCGAAAGTGCCATGGTATCTTTGCATACTTTGGTAGAGATTGTGTTTTCTTGAAAATGTAAGAGAATATGAAGTAAAGGACTTTGCATACATGGTAATGGTTGTGCTGTCTTAATTTGGGGATTATAACAGCCCTTTTAGGATATTTTAAAACCATGTGTTGTTTTCTTTATTTCTCATCCATTCGTGGCAACATTTTTAGTGACTAAGTGATGCATATTACTAATTTCATTCTTACATGTTTGTTTTAAAGATCTCCTTGCAACTTAGGTTGCTTATTTGTTTATTTTTGCATGGTTCTGAGTTTGTGCCTAGGAGTTTACTATTTCATGATTTTTTAGTTTTCTCACTGTTGATATATTTAATCCTATTTTGGGATTTTTTCATTTGTTGCATTTTTGTTAGCAACAACATGGTTGCTAGTTACATGTTGAAAAGATTCACTTGTGACCTCAGAATTAATGACGATATTTAAGATGATGTTGAGGTAGCTGTATTGTCCAAGGGGTTTTATTTTACATATGTAATAAAGAGTTGATATAAACAGAGTAAAAGTAACAAAATTGTTGTTAGGATTTGCAAAAAGGCAAGGGCTGGAGCTGTAATTAAAAAATGGAAAGTGACTAGTAGATGATACATTAAGTAAGATCAGGCAAAAACAAAATGAAGGGATAAGAGAAGGTCTAAAATACAAGAGAGAAGTCATAAAATCAGCTGGTAAAATTAGAAAAAATCTTTCCCAAAATAAATCACTAAGCTCAAAGTTTTTTAGAAAACGTATCCCAAAATTTGGACAAACGAGATACCATTTTGCCATCTTAAGTACAATGATGTGATGAAGTTTCATGTTGCTACACACACAAACACATGACTAGAAAAAGGTATCATGAAGATAAACAGTAAGGAAGTGACTATGAATTTCAATCATATGTCAGTGCTCTCAGCAAAAGGCACAATCAAAATGGAACTTTGATGACATTATTGATAAAAGGTTAAAATAACTATAAGAGAAAGAAAGAAAATAACTTGTATTATGAATGTAAAAATTAACTAAGATTCATGACAAAGTACACCTTTCCAACTGAAGACAACCAAAAAAACAGGCATTAGATAATTATTACTAGTGATTAGCACACATACAGTTTTGAAAAATTGCCCATGCAATTCCCTTTGGCTGTTATTTCACAAATGTAAAACATAAATAAGGTGTTTTACATTTATGAGTTGTTTGTTTTTGTTATTTTTAAAGTTGTCTGGAGTGGAAAACAACAAATATTGCTCCCTAAAGCTTTTTCCGAGGCTGAAGCCTCTGTTTCTTTTCTTTGCCACTCGTCAATGTTACATGCATTCATCTCCCTCATACATTGCCTGCTTTCCATTTACACCGATCATTTTGGGCGTGAGAGAGCGCCATCTGCACTCACTTATTCTGTCAGACTCTGTAAGGTGATCCAAGTCAGGATCCTTCCGGAAACTCACCAGTGACCAAGTACCTGTCATGATTAGGAAGGCAGGACAATAGCTAATAAGGCCTCCTTTGCCTGCCTAGAATAGGCCTCACCCCAAAGGGCTTAACCCCCATTACAATGGCCTGTTTCAGACTATGCAAATCTGAAAACAGAAGCTGTTAAAAATATACTTAACATTTTCCAAAATCTCAAGATGCTAATAATAATAATACAAAGACAACAAAAATAACAATAAAATACAACCCCAATTCCAGAAAAGTTGGAATGCTGTGTAAAATTTGAATAAAAACAGAATGCAATTATTTGCAAATCTCATAATTCCATGTTTTATTCACAAAAGAACATATAAAACATATCAAATGTTTAAACTGAGAAAATGTACAATTTCAAGAAAAGAAAAGAATAAAGTCATTTTGACTTTGATGGCAGCAACACGTCTCAGAAAAGTTGGGACAGTACCATGTTTACCACTGTGTAGCATGCCGTCTTCTTTTAACAACAGTCTGTAAATGTCTGGGAACTGACGAGACCAGTTGTCTTAACTTTTGGGAGAGGGGTGTTGTCCTATTTCTGTCTGACATAGGCTTCTAGCTGCTCAACAGTCCTGGGTCTTCTTTGTCGTATTTTTCATTTCATGCGCCAAGAGTTTTCAATTGATGAAAGGTCTGGATTGCATGCAGGCCAGTTCAGCACCCGGACTGTTGTACTACAAAGCCATGCTGTTCTAATAGATACAGTATGCGGTTTAACGTTGTCTTGCTAAAATATGCAAGGCCTACTCTGAAAAAGATGTTGTGTGGATGGGAGCATATGTTGCTCTAAAACCTGTATATACCTTTCAGCATTGATGGTGCCTTTCCAGGTGCCTCTCCTCTTTAGTATGGAAGATGCGGTGTCCATGTTTTCCAAAAAGAATTTCAAATTTCAATTTGTCTGACCATAGAACAGTTTTCTACTTTGCCTCAGTCAATTTTAAATGAGCTTTGGTCCAAAGACGTTGGCGGTGTTAATGGATTATGCTCACGTATAGCTTCTTCTTTGCATAATAGAGCATTTGTGGACGGCCAAAAATCACGGGCATCCAATATTGCGCACAGCGATTTCGCCAGATTCTTGGAATCTTTTGATGATATCAGGGACTGTAGATGATGAGATATTCAAAGTCTGAAATTCTAAAAAAATTGTTCGAAAATTTGTAGACGCAGTTTTTTTACAGATTGGTGAACCTCTGCCCATCTTTACTTCCTCTCTAAGATTCTCTTTTTATTCCCAGTCATGTTACTGACCTGTTGCCAATTAACCTAATTAGTTGCAGAATGATCCTCTAGCTGATTCTTTTTAGTAACACATACTTTTCCAGCCTTTTGTTGCCCTGTCCCAGCTTTTTTGAGACGTATTGCAGCCGTTAAAATTAAAATGAGTTAATATTTTCATGAAATAGTAAGATGTCTCACTTTCAGCATTTAATATGTTTTCTATGTTTTGTTGTGAATAAAATATGGATTTATAAGCTTTGCAAATCATTGCATTCTGTTTTTATTTACATTTTTCACAACATCCTAAATTGTTTGGAATTGCGGTTATATGTAAATAAACATTAATCTGTGACAGTTCCAAGGTCAGTGGAATTCAGCACTTGAGAAGTCCCTCTCTGTGCACGATTTTGCCAGGTTCTGCAACATAATGCATTTTTCCCGCTTTTGCATATGAAGAAAAAGATTGCAAATACGACTAAAATATATGTGTAAATGACTGGTTGTGAAATACAGTTTGTTTCACCGTTTTTTTGCAAAACAAAACTCTACATTTCCCCGCAGAATTAATTTTGATTCAATCATTTTTACTTATCGCTTATTACCAAGAAACGTAATACGTAACAATCCTGTTGTGAGCAAGTGGAGTGCTCTCCCCAAAGGTCAGGAGAATGTTTTCTGGATCAGGACACATGGCACCAAGGACAACTAAACAGAGGTTAAAACCAGGAGGACATACAACTGAATGCCAGATCACAATACACAAAACATAATATTTAAACACTAAAGCCAAAGGGCTCCTGCCAGCCTAAAATTCCTTTCTCTAAATAACTAATGAATGTTGTCATTTTTGCTGTAGTATTTATCTAGAATTTTGGACATGGTTCATACTGCAGTGCCCCCTTAAATAGTGCAGGAATGGTCATGTCACATGTTATGCCACCATCAGTCATGTGACCAACAATGAGCATTGTTTGTAACAACAAAAGAAATGTGAATGTGACAGGAAGGTAAAATAGAGCCTCGATCAATGAGATCACATAGTTTTAAACAAAAAATTAATTCTTAGGTCAAAAATACAGTGTAGTGTGGGCACACATAAACTTTACAAAGTTGTTGTTGAAAGAGACCAGCCCAGTGGATAGTGTTCCTTCTGTATGGCATAATGGCTTACCCATATCATCACTCTAATTTCCATTTCTGTTACAGTTTTGAAAGTGGAATATTTGGAAACTCAGGATGTTTTTTACATTTATAGTAGATTATACTACATTTTGCATTCTGCTCTTTGTTATTATTTAAAAAGCTGCCAAAAATGTGATTATATTTGATCTTTACCATCCTTATGAGCCTGAAAAATACATCTATCAAAACAAGAACAAAATAATATTTTAAAAATTATCAAAATTCATAAATGTAATAAAGTTTGGCTGGAAAAGTAAGCTTCAAAGTCACAAGGGGCATGTGTGGATGTGAAAATGTGGATGTGTGTGTGGCAACATGCATGGGCAGTGTATTCTAATTCTGTAATATTTTCAACTTGGGATCAGAGGTTTTTATGTCATGAACTTATTGTGTCCTACACTGGGGGCCTATGGTATACGATTCACGTCTTGTCCCGGTGTCTCTGACTTCCTCTCACAAATCAAAGATATGTTGGCAGGTTGACACTTTATTCGTTACTTGTGTTTCTCACTCACAATGGACTTTTGTTGTAGGGATAGCATTTGACTCTACAGAGTCGGGAATGATGAGCATTAAAATAGATGTAATGAATGAATGCCATTCAAGGAGAAATAAAGAAGGAAAAATAATATTAAACGTAAGCGTTATATAGTTAACTGCTGGTACCGAGTAGCACAAACTGATCTTCGAGGCTCAGTGTCCGCACAGGGTCTTGTAAGGAACGGCAGTAATAATTAGCCTTCCAAAAGTCCGAAAATTTATGAGACCCTGTTGAATAATAATAGTAATAATAAAACATTTATTACTATTTTCTGTCTTCTATCTTCTTGAAGAAAAAACTGCAAACCTTCCGCACTGGTTGCAAACAAAAAAGACATGCCAGCTGCATGAAGTGCGACTTAAAAACATGCTACATGGTACCAATTAGTGCCTGAAGATTGGAACTCTGTGAGCATGTCATGTATGCTGTATATTCTTAGGTCTGAATCACAATCTGTATTTGTATTATTTGGCAGATACTGTATAACAGATCTGCTTCTTGCAACTAAGAGGTCATTGCAGATGTTTGCTGACTGTCTGACCATCCACCAGTGTTACTTGGTAGGTAACCACCCAAATAATAAGCTTGCAATTCGGACCTAAGAATGTAATATCCTGATTTTCACCCTGTCAAATAAGTGAACCAGCCGCCATGGTGCTGTGTCAGAGCTGCTAATCTAGTAGACTGTTAACTTGGTTCATGTAAAAACTGGATTTTATGTGTGTGTGTGCTGGTGTGCTAAGAGCAGCAGATCATCACTCAAAACAAATCCTTTGAAAAAAAGAAGAAAATGACAGATGGATGAATTACATTACAGAATTGATGAGGCCATCTCCACCGTGACAGACCTAACGTATTACTTTTTATTGACAAGCCTCGGAAGAAAGTAATAAAGTGTGTCTGTGACTCAAGAATGCCATGCTGGCAGCAGTACCAGTAGACTGAATTCCACTACAGAGTTCCGATAAGGAGAGTATAAAATCTAAAAAGTGTAAGGCTCTGCCGTCATAGCACAATGACAACAGTCTCCTGTTATAGAAGTTCAGGGGGCTGAAAACACGGTAATCTAGAATCATTTGTCATGATTCAACTAACTCTACATTATTTTTCATTATTCTCAAGTTAGTGTCAGCTGCAGACTCTACCAGCTTGTAAATTATATTCTTATTAAAATTATTTAGTACATATACTGTATATTAAAATGATAAATGAAGGTGGAGGTATGGACATGCGCACCAAAACTCACATTGACTGAACATGCAAGACTTCAGGCATTGTCAGCGGGAACCAGAACAACCTGTTGCATGTAATTTGACAGGGCTGGGTGAACCATTTCAGCCCTGACATGGCTGTCACACCGGCCATGACACACTTTCTAAAGTGTTTCCCCATAAGGGGTCCACTTTGCTGACCTGCCCTTTTGCTCCCTTAACAGGGCAGAGAGCTGAGCTTAAAACACCCATGGTCTTACCCTGATGCTGCCAAATTGCAAAATCCCAGCCACAGCACACAGACAAAAATTCCAACCAAAGAGAGAATAAAAATATTTGTCTACTGACACTTTCTTATTTTGCCAGAGAATTAACTTGATGAAAGGTCCATTCAACTGAAATAAATGAGCTCCTGTAGAGCACTTCCAAGTGCTCTGGCAAAAGAAAAGAAAACATAGCAGGTGTTCAAGATGAGGGAATGAACAAGACGATCCGGAGATGAATTCATGGAGAAAGCAATTTATTAAGAAGGAAGACTTAAGCAAAAGAAACCTGAGCAAGCCAATGTGCACAAAAGTAAAAAACAGTACAGGCGAGCATTTGTTAGGAAATATTTCATCATGAGGGCATCTGTCCAGCAGGGTGAACATCATAGTCATTGGCTTTTGACTTAAACACTTCACTATACAGAAGTGTCAGCCTTGTGTCCAGAGCATCTTTGGCCACATGAGGCAGTTCATCAAAAGATTCAATGCTGCTGGTGAAAAAGATATACAAACTTTGAAGATAAGTGTAATGCCCCATGCAATGGCACCCTTGCACAGACTCAGACTCCAAGCATCTGGAGTCATAACCGAACAACCATTTCCTTGAGAGATTAAGGGACAGATCTAAAATGTTGTTGGAAAGCAGAGATTCTGGTTTTATTACAGTCTAGCTAAATATACTGTATTTACAAAAAAATCAGTGTCTTCCAATTAATTACACCATTCACTGCAAAGACACAAGTAATAGTAGAAATAAGCAAAAACAGGTGAACAGTTACCAGTTGGCATATATTGTCATTAGTAAAACAGACAGGTTACTTGTTCTCAAACCTAAGGACTCTGACCAATTGGTGCTTTGTTTCTACACTTCAACAATCGATCACAGCAAGCAAAAGCTGTATTTCTTTGTCAATAAAAACAATGAAACTTAACTGCCATATTTCTGATTTTACCTTTTGATATTATAAGTGCCTTACATTCACCAGTTTAAAGAACCCTTTCAATGTTAACAATGTTTATTTTAGTCACCTCCAGCCCAGCAAAGCAGCAGCCTGTGGCGTATGTGGTTGCTGACTTAGTGCACAATGCCTAAAACAATAAGGTGCAATAAAAAAACAAATATCAAGGTCACATGCCGTATTACATTTTTCTTGTAAATATAAATCTTAAAAGATCCCATTTTGTTCAGAGCTGTGTTTTCATGTTTCACTTTCATTTGAAGGCTGTAGCTGAGCATTCACCTGCTTCATCTATGCAACTGTGCAAAAGTCATATGCACACCATGCTTTGCAGATGCACCATGAGCAAAAAAAGTAAAAATATTAACAATAATAACAAAAAATATGTAAATCGCTTGTAGCACCCAGATTATTTAAGCTGTGTTTGAATATATTCAGATATGTACTTATTTTCATTTCTGAGTATTTTTGCTAGTTTGACAGGTATACCACTAAGCAAATCAAATTCACAAGAAGAGGCAAGCTACAGTAATTGGGCCACTTTAATATCAATTTTCAATGACATCCAAAGTTTCACAAAGAACTTCCGGATAGAAGTACATTTGCTGTCCATCCCTTGTAAACTTTCAGCAGATAGCAGATGGGATGAATTTTGTTGCTTTGTTCTGTAATGGAATGTGTTTTGTGTTAAAAGTTGTGTCTGCCAACGCATGCTCAAACCTTCAAGAGTGTGGGGTGGAGGAAGGTTGGCATAGGCAGCTCCATTTGCTCTTAAGCATATCTGTTATGAATTGGAAACAGTCACATACACGATCCCTTTGATCTGACACTGCTGTTTTCAAATAAAGACGTGCTATAACAGAGGTGAACTCAGATGAGGATGAGGGTTCTACATCGGAGAAGGAGAACAGAAACCCTCCCCACAAGAAACGTCCACTCACACATAAGAATAATGCAGCTACACCAGGCGAAAGATGGCACAAATTGGATGTAGCAACAGGTTGGGCATCATCCTGACAGCCAGTCTGCCTCCCACCTGTCCTTCAACAAAACAGCACGGCTTACGGAGCTCGCCAAGGTATCGTGCAAAGTCCAGTTTGTGATTATGTTTTGTGATGATCTTTATATAAAACATTTATATGTTACTTATATAAAAGCCATATTGAATGTTATTTAACTTGATTTATTTAAGTATCTTCCTACATCGTAAAGTTACAAGTAAACTGCAGAGCTTCCTCTGTTTGATTGAAACAGGCATGCTGACAAAATACATGAGTACTGAAGTGACTTTAGCTGCAGGTGGAAGCTCCTGTCGCACTCTACGCAACTCTGTTTGATCTTGTTTAGGAAAAGATCCCAGTCACCCCATGGGAAAAAGTCTTTCCAAGACTAAGGTCATAAAACTTATGAAACTGTTTTAAAGGCAGAACTGTAACAACAGTTGCGTGGAGCTTCCATCTGCAGCTAAAGTCACTTCAGTACACATGTACATGTACATTTGTTAATCAAACAGAAGAAGCTCTGCAGTCTACTTGTAACTTTACGCTGTAGGAAGTAAATAAATCAAGGTAAATAACATTCGATCTGGCTTTTATATAAGTAACATATAAATGTTTTTATATAAAAACCATCACAAAACATAATCAGAAACTGGACTTTGCACGGTACCTTGGTGAGCTCCGTAAGCCATGCTGTTTCATTGAAGAACATGTGTGGGGCAGACTGACTGCCATCTTTCGCCTTTACGCCTGGTGCAGCTCAATGTTCTTATATGTGAGTGGATGTTTCTTGCATGGAGGGCTTCTGTTCTCTTTCTCCACTGTAGAACCCTCATCCTCATTTGAGTTCACCTCTGTTATAGCACGTCTTTATTTGAAAACAGCAGTGTCAGATCATGGGAGAATGTACGCGACTAAAAGAATAAAACTGAATAAAAAAAAAACCTCTAACCTTTACAAGTACCATACATTTACATCGGCTGTTACAGACTCAAATCAAATGTATGTTTTTATTGCATAATAGTAACAATAAGAGCAGCTCACTACTCAAAACGTTTATTTTGGGAAGCGGCAAAGCTCAAACCCGCAAACCTCTTGATTATTAGTCAGCAGTTCTTACCGCTGTACTACCAAAGCAGTTGTGACAACGAAGTACACTAACCCAATTTCTTTTTCTTCGGTTATAGTCTTGAATAAAAGCTCACTTGTTTTGTTATACTTGTACCTTTTGTGAAACTGCTTATTTGATATTTGGACTTCAGTCTTCATACATTATACACTTCATGTCAAAATTTTGTCATTAGTAATAAAACATGAAAAATATTTGTCTTTTAGGCATGTGTTCAACATTTCTTGCATTTCCTGTCATCTTACATTTACATAGATCTTTGTAGACACGGAACACACATGAAATGGATGTGTTCCAAATAACAATATATTATTTACCCTATACAGCTCCAGGTGCCTCACTCCCAGATAAACAAGGATTGGGCTGAGAGAGCTTTTTGCCCTTCCTGCAGCGGTAGGGCAATGGGATAGCAGGCTGCTTGTGCTTATCAACACATTTACAAAACAAAAGATGCTGATGGAGAGGTGCGAACGGATATAAGGTGGGCCAGGATTATGTGTTTTTTCGTAGGCTTCAGGAATTCTAGTGTTAAAAAGATTATTGTCACCTCACTCATAAAATCAACAAATGTAACAGAAATGAGAAATAGATTAGATAGAATTTTATTTGTCTCCAGGGGGAAATTTGGCTTTTTACAGAAGCTCATTAAATAAATAGATAGATATACGTTAGACAAATTTTATGTGTGTTGTAATCATACACAAACAACCTCCAACCCCAAAAACCCCATTGCCCCTTGCAAAATTTTTCTGACATTGACCACACGCTAAGGGGATTGATGCAAATTGCAAACACATGATTTTTAAAATTTACTAGGGGGCTTGCCCCATGCTCGCTTTGCTCACCCCCACCGCCTGCATGTGTATCGCACCAACGTTTTTGAATTTTTTACGACGTTCTACTTTGTCATCTACTCTTTGTCTTTTATTTCTGGCCCCGGGAGTGGTTAAATGTCTTGGCACAAAGTCTCATCTCACGGGACGTGAAAGTATCTCACTGAAAAATTCACGTCTCGTCCCAGGCTAAAAAGTCTCATCTCGTCCCAGGATTTTTTTAATATAATAGAGAGATCTTCATATGCCAGAAACACACATTTTAAAAGCATTTTTGTAGAACAGGAATATGGCAGTAGTCTCAGCTTCAGACATGTCTGGTTTCATGCTGTTTTACATACAGATCAAATTCTGTTAGAAAAAACTTAATTTTAATTATTTTTTTTTTGTTCCTTGCCAGTTTCTTATAGGACTAATGTCAAAAAGTACTCATTACAGCAAAGTCTGTTTTATCTGCAAAATGCATTATAAACAGTTATTTTTCATAAAAATGCACCAAACATGCATTTATTCTGTGTTTGGCCTAAAAATCACGATTCAAGAGCTGAGCTGAACAGCTAATTACATTGCATATTTTAATGTCACTTGCTTTTACTTGATAGTTGTCAAATACTCTTTCAGTGGAGCAGAATTCAAGAAGGGTTACTGCAGACCAGTGGCATTGTGGGCATATCTAGGGGCAAGATAACTGTCAATCAAATTTGACTTCAGATGTAGATGTATTTCTGGAGCTGTAAAGGTTTGCCATAGCTAAAGTCTATCGCTTATTTCTCAAGGTACAGTGTGACTTCACTGAGCACATTGATCAGATTGAGGATTAGTCTTTGGCTTATTCTTCAGCAAAAGTGCTAACTGCTGAGCGTCTCTTGTGCTACTCAACCAGTTTTCAAAGTGTTTCAAAAATTCACTGAGATTTTACCATATGAACACCTGCACACCGTAGTCTTTTTAGTCTTTTGCACTTTCAAATTTATACACCCAAAGCCTCTTATTTACGAATGTGACCTTCATTTCCTCAAACTTTTTATCGTAATCTGAGTCGCCTTGAAAGCTTGCATATTGTAATCTTTTTAGTTAGCCAATAAAAGGTGTCATTTTGCTTGACTTCTCACTACATTCATAATGGCTAACATGATACAATGCCCTAGTACTTATTAACTTGGAAATTCCATCCATGAAGGTTGCTATAAAAGGATGAGCACACAAGAATTCATCTTTATCTCAGGAAAAATAGTGTCAAGAATCTGTGATAAACAGCAAATTTCAAATTTCCTTTTCTTCTAAAGAATATACCTAAAAGTCTTTGTGCTTGTATCCATCCACACAGGTCCCTAAATTCATCCAATAAGTTGGCTTGGACGAAGCCTAATAAAAAATATTAATAAGGGTACATCTGCATATATGTGTGTAGAAAGGCCACCACAATGTGAGACTTGTGTCCTGTGACTGTCACTGTGTCACATGAAGCCCCACAATCACATTTTTGCAATGCTTTTTAACACCAGAATGGTGAGAATTTACTTCCATTCTCCATTCCAGAGGATCAACAGAGCAATCATTTGATTAATTCCACACATTTAGAAACATCCTCGACATGCTGCTCCATCACCTAATGTGCTATGAATTATTCAGTATGGTGGAGGGAGGAAACACTTTAGTTTGCAAAACAGTTAACTGAAGAAGTGGAAATGTTGACAGAAATAGGTGGATAAGCTCCTCCCAGATTAGAGGGTGGGGCTTCTAAACCAATGTGAGCAGCAGTATGAGTTTTATGAGGCCTCTCAAGCATACCTTAAAGGACCTTAACAAAATTTAAGCTGTGGAAAAAATAACAAAAGGAAAAGCATAAGACAGTCATGCTTAGCTTGTGGCATGCAGCTGAAATCCCTGCCTGTAGGCATTCTGGGTTTTTTTTCCAATGCACTATATCATGTGTTGGGACAAACTTCATTCAAGATGCTTGCACAGTCACGGAGCAGGCTAAACTTGTGCTCTGCATTTTTTTTAAATTTGTTTAGCAATGAGCAACTGAGCCAACTGCCAAAAGAACTACCCAGCATCAGTTATAGACCTAGAAAAAATAATGGTGGGGAGCAAACCACGTTTTCAAAAAAAAAAATAAAACACACATCCAAAAGAAGTGATACCCTATGATTCCTGTGATTTGCACTGAATATTGCAATTGACTCAGAGGATCACGAGTAGCAGTGAAAGAGACATATACACACAGTCCTGCATGCCCTAGTCTAATGTATGTATTTCATTGTGAACTTTACCACAAAGCAGCAGCATGCTCTTATATAGTGCTCTGGAGTGGGGCTGTGTATAAAACACCATCTCAAGGTTCTTCAAAACCATAATACAATGGTTGTTACCATTCTACAATTAAGAAAGTGTCAGATCAAGTAGATACTAGGCAGCACTGCCTGCCAGCCAACTGAACTGAGCACAGTGCCTCTCTATTGTGAATATACTGAGTATAACATGTCTGCTTCCATATTTCTGTAACAGCAGCTTTGCCATATGAAGTCACCTGCTCAGGGAGTTAGGGAAGAGCACTGAACATTTACAGTCCAACACCTTAGCCACTGTCAGCCGGTTAGACAATTACATATCTCCATAACGTTGCCATTGTTATAATGTACATTTGCTTCGATTGTGCACTTGCAGAGTGCCCAGAGAGGCTCTGGTTGGCAGCTGGCACTTTCTACTAGGCTCATGGTGTTATGGCTGCAGAAGAAGACAGCCAGAAGCTGATTGACTAAAGGGACTGGGAAATGGAAATGGCTTTATAGAGAGAGGCAAAGAATAGCCACTGAATGGGAAAGGTTAAAATTGAAAAACCAAGTGGTAAAACCACAAGATGTTATACAAAAATCAAAATAAAGTAATTCAGTCCCTAATATGTTTTCCCTAAATCCTAAATGCAAGAATCTAATATTAAGTCATGGTGAAGACACCAACCACAATAATAAAAATATCAAAATAATGATTAAATATAAATAAAAAATCTATGTAGTGTGCAAATGAGAGTACAGAATGGCAGATAATGACTGTAGATATTCATTGCTGTTCACCTGGTCCAATGTGGATCTAGTTTGAGGTATTTATTCATTTTTGTACTAATTGGTTGTTTTCAAACACTTTGCTCTGCTCTAGCCTGCTGTGAAAAACACTGTATAGATCCACCTATTAAATAAAATTCAAATCTACTTAAGGCACATTAGATGACATTTCCTGTGAATTTCATTCGCAGCCTTTACTTTACATAATCTTATTGAGTCGGAGACAGACAGCGGCACCGTTCTGTGAAGCTGGTTGCATAATGTGACATGCCCAGCAACTCACTGTAGCTAGTTTGTGACTCGCTCAGAGAAAATCAAAAAGGTTTTATTTTTATCGTTAACTGTAAGGGAGGCTTGTGTGCATGAGAAATTACAACCAATGAATACTCATCTGGAACTGCATATAATGTAGGGATGAGGAATAAGGGCCGTGGGATTTTTGGACCTCACAAACAGAAAAGAAGCTTGTCTGCCTGATGCCTCATGTTTTATGTACTAGGATAGAATGGAAAAAAGAAAAAAAGGCCAAGATTGCAACTAAATTCACCATACCTGTTAACACTTCAAGCATCACTGGTTCCAAAGCACACTAAAAAGAACAAGCACAACTGTGCCTGATAGTTGACATACTGTCGCATAATTTGACAGGCCAAGCGATTGACAGACCTTCATATTTGCATGTTCTGGTGACAAGATCGGTAGTTGTGGTCACCATGTGACATTGACTTTAATCAACTTTAGAACCTTAGCAACCAAATAATATAACTCATTCATAATGGCCAGTTTAAAGTTACCAGTTAGCATAACGTGCATGTCTTTGGAGTGCACGGAGGAAAACCCTTATATACAGTACATGCAAAGAACAAGGCACTAGGTAAAGATAAAGGAAATTGGTTAACTCCATTCCTGTCACACATGGTTACTGAGAGTGCTGGCACAGGCTATGGAAGTGGATACCCTCTTATGTAAAGCTGATGTATTTTTCTTACATTTGGATGATTTTTATTTTGGTTTAAAATGTCATTCTCCCATCTTTGTGCACGCTTCTCCTCATGTGAGCTTGTTCCCAACAATAAGAGGGGCAAGGCACAGGCCAGCCAAATGGAGGGCACATGCACTAAAAAAGTGATCAGATAGTATATTGCCAGCTGGACACAGAAGTTGAAAAGAAGACTGCAAAGCAACAAATGAAAGATCCACAATGTGCCAGTGGTTATTATTCATACAGCATTTTTGGGGTCACCCACTGATTCCATATAATATCATTGCATATCCTTAACCTTTCAGGCTTGAGAACACCTGGCAAAATACATTATATATTTGTATAATTATTGTTATTTTTATTTTGTTTTTTACTGTCACACAAATAAGATGGTGGGCAACTACTGTATGCGTTCTGAACTTTAGAAAAACGCCAGAGAACAAAATGCAAAAATCACAGATAAGCAAAGCTAATGTGATTTTTCAAAATGTAAACCTCCTTGCTACAAAAAGCAGCTGGTGAAAAGCATTCAGAAGATACAATAAAATCTTAAATGAAATGAAACTCAAAACCAGGAGAAAATCGGGCACCTTAACTAAAACATTAGGCAAACTCAGAGTTAAGATGATTGCTGTAAAAATAGGATTGGGTGTCCATGAGCCTGCTGTGCCAGCTTTTAAAGCTTCACAGCAATGATGTCATGTACCCTGACCTCCAGGACCGCAAGCATCACATTATGGCAGCGAGACCACATGTATAAAGAAAATGGCATCACGGTGAAACCAGAAACATAATGATAACAATAATGAGAAACATATAACTTATACAAATAACCACACAGAAAAGTTGCCTTATGTTCAAAACCTTCCAAAATGTTAAATAACCCTGAAAAATTTTATAAAGACCAGAAAAAATGTATTTTTGTCAGAATTATAACAACAGGCCTGTCTGATGGATTTCAGCAGATAGGTGTGGAGCCTTTGTGCCACATGTTCCTGGCATGCAGCAATCTGTTTTTGTTGTATTGCTCTATCTGTGTCATTCCAACTGGTTATTTTTAATTCTTATTTATTTTGAGAAAAAAAAAATTGGCATGCACCTCCCCAGGCAGGCTGGCAGTTAGATTAATTGCGGGGAGCCACTCTGCCAGTGTGAATGAATCGCCACTCAATTCGCCCCCCCACCCAACCCCCCCATTACGTTGCAGGCCTCGTTTTCCTGGCTAGCCCATCCACCCTGGACCAGAGTTCCAAGCATCGGCCATTTGTCTTCCTCTCCCTTCTCCTCTTAATCACCGCTGTGCCTCTCGCGGACGACTTTCAGCCATACCTGTCCCCTAAATATCCTTTAAGGTCACCTCTGCTCTTCCAGCAGACGCAGCAGTCACATTGCATGCAATGCAAGCAGATTGCTTATAATAACCGTTGGAGACCTTTCATTTTTCAATGTCAGCACTTTGCTGGATAATTTTGGCACCCTTTAAGAATATAAGTCCCTTAATATGAGGATAAAAATAAAACAGGTAGCCGCTGAAACAGTGCCTCCGGACAGTATAATCCTATATTTAAGCTGGCATTCTTGGCCATGCTCTGTTTTTAGGCGCATTAACCTTTATGTATGGTGCTGCAATGTGCTATTTTTAAAACCAAACAAAGTGTCTATAAAGAGTATTAGACAGAGGCGCAAGTTAAATGAATAAAACGGCGGCCCACCAAATTGGATTGCAACAAATCCAAAAAAAGAAAGGAAATCAAATCAACTTTTCTCTTATTTTATAATTGGCATCAGATTTCTCTTCACAGGAGCATCCTTTTTGTTTGGCCCAGCATGCACATGGTGACGAACAAGGTGGACACCATGAAAAATTATAATAAACAAGACACCCCTGACATACTGCCCATTCTGAGGGGCTCATTGGGGAGAACAAAGAGGTGCAGATACCCATTGATGTGCTTGAAACAAATCCCTACGCTTTGAGAATGATTAGATTGTGGTATGCTTAATGTTTCTTATGCACCATTTTTTTCTTTTAATATAAAATGTTCTCAAAATTCAAGTATCTCGGGGTCTTGTTCACGAGTGAGGGAAGAATGGACCGTGAGATCGACAGGCGGATCGGTGCGGCATCCGCAGTGATGCGGGCTCTGCATCGGTCTGTCGTGGTGAAAAAGGAGCTGAGCCGTAAGGCAAAGCTCTCAATTTACCAGTCGATCTACGCTCCTACCCTCACCTATGGTCATGAGCTATGGGTAGTGACCGAAAGAACGAGATTGCGAATACAAGCGGCTGAAATGAGTTTCCTCTGCAGGGTGTCTGGGCTTTCCCTTAAAGATAGGGTGAGAAGCTCAGTCATCTAGGAGGGGCTCAGAGTAGAGCCGCTGCTCCTCCGCATCGAGAAGAGTCAGATGAGGTGGCTCGGGCATCTGATCAGGATGCCTCCTGGACGCCTCCCTGGTGAGGTGTTCCGGGCACGTCCAACCGGGAGAAGACCCTGGGGAAGACTATGTCTCCCGGCTGGCCTGGGAACGCCTTGGGATTCTCCCGGAAGAGCTGGAAGAAGTGGCCAGGGAGAGGGAAGTCTGGGCCTCTCTGCTTAAGCTGCTGCCCCCGCGACCCGACCTTGGATAAACGGAAGAGGATGGATGGATGGATGGATGTTCTCAAAATTAAAGTGATTTTCCTAACCATTTCATCAACTGAGCTAAGCTTTCCAATCCCAGTAATGGCCTTTAGGACAGTCAAGCACTCCATTGTGCACAGGGCCATTCCCAATGGGCTAATACTTGTACAGTTCCCACTCGGAATGGCCAACCCAACTCCACTGTCTTCTCTTGATCCACAGCAACAGTGACTCTGCCCCCCAAGGTCCTGCTGGAGGAGACCTGCAGACGAACCTGATGTCCATGTTCTCATTCATTCAGTAATTACCTGCAAAACACAGCTTCAAATAGAGCACGGTGACACACTGGTTAGGGCTGCTGCGTTGCATTTCCAGAATCTTTGTGTGATGCCCCGTGCCTTTGAACCCTTGCATGTACCTAGTCCCTGGGCACCTGTAGTCGTAACTAAATGTACAAGCAGGCAAGAGAATAAAGGCATAGACAATAATATGGTAAAAGAACAGCTAATCTTCTATTAACAAGTGACAAAACATGAAAAAAAACGTAGTGTCATGTCATTAAATATAAAACACAGTGTCCAGATGACACAAAAATCAAAACACAAGAAAAAAATGAGTAAGAAAAAAACAATAATGCAACTCCTTTTCTTCTTCCTTTCTAAAAAGTTTGTCAGTGAAAAGATATTGAAAAAATGTATGGAAAAAATATTCAAAACAGCAGGCACACCAGTTCTTCCCCAACATTCTCTGCTAGGAGACTTATATGGACATTAGGTTTACACATCCAATTCTTCATGATGGCTATCCTGTCCTTCCAATTGGGAAGCACTTTTTGACGTCAGCTACCTTCCTTCCGCTACTTACTCCAACAGGAACTTGGAACATTATAGGCCTCATTCTCTTGCCAGAAAAAGTGACTTAAATAGTCCATGTCCTGGGTGGTTATTGTTGGCTGTGATCTCACTTGCATGCCTGACAGTCCTGGTAGCATGTAAGTCCTGGTGGCACAGTAACTGGCAGCCAATTGCCTTCTCTGTATTTGAAATTATATGTTACAATCTACCCTTTCTTTGGTTGTGGCAGCAGCATACCACAATGTGATGGAGGAAGTGAGATTGCACTCAAAGGTAGCAGTGTAAAAATGCACCATTATTGCCTCTGGCAGTTTGAACTTCTTCAGCTTTTACAGAAAAAACATCCTTTGCTGAGCTTTCTTAGTGAGAGAATTGATGTTGATCCTGAGCAATACTAGTGCTAATGAAACAGAAAGAATCCACTGTGTCTACTGGTGAGTCAGACAATGTGATATGGGTCAGTGCAGGTGGACTCCATCTGAAATCTATTACCATCTCCATTGTCTTCTGCGAGTTGAGCTCCATGTTGTGTTGACTGCATTAAGACACTAGATAATCGATCTCCCTCCTATAGGCAGACCCGTCTCGATTAACAAGGGCCCTCTAACTCAAGCATGAATGGCTTCACTTAACTGCTTTTTCTACTTTGCAACTACAGACTAAGACAGGGACAGCAGTGCTTTTAGAGTTTAGTGGTACACGCGGCACTGTAGGCCCCCCTTGACCCATGAATACTTCACGTGCCACTCCACCCGAAGCGTGACCTCATGCACCTGTACTGTTGTTTGTACCAGAGCCGTCTTGCACTCCCTCACATGCTAAAGGGGCTTTACAACTACTTTTAAAAAAGGTTAAATGCAATTATAAACAGTTACACATCAATATACTAAACCCGTGACACAGCTCATGACACAGGGGTGCAATTTCTGTATTCAATTATTGTTTCTGTGTAGTCTGCACATTATCTCTGGGTGTCATGAAACTGTGATATTATTTCCCTTAAACCATTTTGCTATGTTTAAAATTTTCTTTTATCATTATAATTCTTGCTTATCATTCTTTATGTTGTGATGGTGATGTCATCATGGTGCCATTTTTTTATTTTTTCAACTGCAATTATTGCCATTATGTGGTATTATGTTTGCAAGGTTGCAGCCATGTTGTTTGTAGTTACAGTGCTCACTGTAGGTCATGTGACACTGTATCACCACATGCTGCCTATATCAGATGGTGGCACACAGCAGTCAGTACCCTAGTGTTGGATCTTCCTGAAAAGGAGATTGCAATTTGTGACAGATTAGGTACAGGAAAAAAAAATACTGTTTAGTTCAGACTCTCTGGCTATAATCAGTTTTATTAAATGATATTTGTCCTGGTTAGCACGATGGTTATGGTGTCTCACTTTAGTATGATTCCTCTGGTAATTTATATTTGGCACACCTTTTGGCTTTACTTTTGTGTTTTTCTCTATGCTACTTTCCATTCCCTAGTACAATGCTTAACATTTTGAAGTTTTCAGTTTCTTTAAGTCTTAGGTGGGTTGTCCTCAAAACATTTCATTAAAAAATGTGGGTTACACTTTATATTGTTTCTCTTATTACAGTGTAATTACATTGCAATAGCTTGATAGCAAGCAGTGTTATTACTGCATATTTCCCGTGTAACCTGTATAGCAGTATACTGTAGGTAACTACACAGTTCTCATTCTTACTCCAAACTAGTGCTGGCCATGGTTATTGCCATATGGTTACCTGGTGTGCCATATTTTTTCCTAATAATGTTCCGTGTGGCCTGCTTAGACAAATTTTTGCTTTGCGAGGCCATCATGACATCACAGAGCTATAGCAGCCAATGCTGTATGGGTCAGTGCCTCAAGTATATACTGTTGATCCTAGTACTGGGCTAAAAATATAGTATAATAAGAATACTTTCAGATACATTTAAATCCAAAATGCTCACACAGATGGAAACAATAAATGTGTTCTTGTATTTGTGCTTTAAAGGTTATATAAGTTTGTTTTGACTTGTATATGACCTGTGTGTAATATGTGAGCTTATACCTTTAATAGTATTACCCAGAGTGCTGTGCATTTGATGTAGACAAGAAGGGATGTAGAATCTACGTGCTTTAGTATTGCATTTATCTGGTAGCAGCGGCAGTGAATAAGCAAAAGACACAAAAACATCTATTCCCTCTTCTCCTACATTCTTCCACATGTCTGCTGGAATTTCATCTGGTCCTGATGCATTTGGATTTTTCATTCTTTTCAGATGTTTTTTTTTTTCTTGTTCTAATATTTAATTCTATTAATTTTATCTCAGGTAGGCAAGATGGTACCAAAAAGCTCTGGTCACTATTTGGCCACAATAATCAGCTTATCGTAGTTGGTAGACATTTCTCTAGCCATCAGGAACACTTGGAAGACCATTGCACCAATATAAGGCACTCAGAACTGGTTCAGGTCCTCCTTCCACCATTGACTTATGTGTATTTTGCTGAGTTTGGAGAAGTTCTGTAACATTTCAGGGATTTTAATTAACTTGAGACAAATCAAATGCAGCACAGTTTCACTCATCATTACTGCAAACCTCAGTGTGTGCTTTCCTATGCCATTTTCCTAATCAAGGCAACTGTAATAAACAACACAATACCATGTGCTGCTCCAATTACTTTATGTTTGAAGTAACTAAATCTACATTACAAATGCAGCAACAAAGTTGAGCCATGTTAGGTTGATTGCCATTTAGCAGTATGCCTCGACTATAAAAGAGATTTGATTATTTCAGTTTCAATAAGGAGGCTTTTATAGATTAATGTGTGTTCATATGTTTTATTGTTACTTTTTAATTATATTGTTTCATATGTTTCTGTATTTGTTGTGAAGTGTATAATTTTGTTCTGTCCCTTTTAATGTGCTTATGTTCCTTGTTATTTGTGCCTGGAGCCCCAGGAGGTGGGGCCACCCTAATGGCTGGAGAGACTCAAGAGTCAGAGATTATTCATTTTTGTTGAAGTTTCGTGAGTGTTACTGATTTTGTTTATATTTGGTTTATATTTCCATTTGCTTCTGTTTTAAGGATTCTGATTTTCTGGACTGTGTATTGGCACTTGTTTGGTGTAGATAGCCTTTTTAAGCAAATCATCAGTAAAATGCAAATTTTAAAAGAAAAGAAATGAATGAGAAATATTGAATTTCATAAAAACACATGTAAGAAAAGAGGCACCCTCTGCCTTAATCCAAACATCAGGACTAAATGAATTATGCCAGCTATTGTTCAAAGAGCCAAAATCACATCCAGTGCAAATATGAAACAGAGACAAGTTAGCCGAAGCAAACAAGTGACAGATAGCAGAAAGAATAGGAAAAAATGGACTCTAAAAACATTCATTCATTCCTCTCTGTTTCACACCTTCACAATAACAGGCTGGCCACAAACTCAGGGTCTTTGAGTAATCAGCAGTAGCTTATCTATCTCAGCTTAAAGGGAACTGAGAAGGCTACTCTGTGATCCAAACATCCCAAGATTGAGTCCTGATGCTACCACCATTTGAGGGAGAATGTGTGGCTGAAGAAGCATGTCACACTGAGTAACATCCAGAGCAAAGACAATGGTTCCATGATTTAGATTTTGATGGGGGGAGTGAGGAGTTATAACAGCAGGAGCAAGTGTAGTAGAAGCACAGTTAGAAACCCAATCGGCTGTTGTGCTAAGGCAGAGCTTTAGAACAATTATATGAGGTGATGCTTACTCACTCGGCGGCCACACTGTAATTGCCAGCCTTTCTGTTTGAACACCAGCTAACTTCTGAGTACCTAGGGAACAGGTAAACTCAGCCATGGAGAAAGCAGACCTTCTTTTACTTATTCCTCCTCTGAACCTGCTTATTCAAATACAGGGTAGAAGCTGGCCATATCTTACTGTAGGATCATCTGCATCAGGCAATAACTAACACTGGATGGAGTGCCAGTCCATCATAGGTCATGCTGACTAATAGCAGGCCAAACGTGAATGAGCAAAGGAAGAACATGCACTCTTCTCATGTTAGAGCAGTGGCATTAGTCATGTTTATTTGAATTCTAAAGGAAACAACTGACTGTGGCATGTTGGAGTATAGCATAGGCCTTACAGTAAACTTACAGTAATGCAGCCCAGCTCGATTCCTGAATGGGGCACTATCTGTGTTGAGGTTACACTTTTTCTGAATTTTTGTGAGTCCAATTTGTCCCTAAAATGGAAAGAAAGGTTGCATACTGTTACTGATTTGTTAAATATTTAAATGGCTTAAGCCGCTTCATATTTTTGTCCTTTACATAGATGATTGTATGTATCTTGAGGAAAATCACAATAATGGAATTCAACGGCCAGACTAAAGATTGAAGTGGTTTGAACAAATGCCACGTAGTGTGTGACAGCCCATTGGTGCAGCATGTGTTGAGAACTCTTCCAAATAACTTCAGTCCAGTTCCCTTTAACATCTCAATTTCATAATGTGGCTCCTGCAAAGAACAAATCTAGTCATAAGAGCTCTAACCCCTGACTAGATTAGAGAGGCCATGGAACAGATAACAAATAGTTTGACACATTTAATAAAATGCTTACACCAGAAAGCAATTGCCGGCCAAAGTTAATATTCACCCACAGCACCTCTATCCACTCGGCACCCTACACCCTAGGGTGAATTCGTTACACGCCCCCTTGTAAAAGGCTGCTTCTACAAACAGCGTCCTGATGCATGCTGAGATGCATGACTTCTTCAGACACCTCCCCTGTGCATGGGTGGTGTGGCAGAGGGGTTATTTTTTTTCCTGTGTAGCTAATATTTCTAATTTACCATCACCCAGAAAAAGCGACATAAGAAGTCATAAATTCTCTTCTAATTCCAAATAATTCCGATTACATGGACGAGTAGTTTTCAATCAGAAAGATAATCTCGATGATAGATGGTTGGATAATTGGCTGTCCGTGCGACGTAAATATTGTGTCGTTCTATTAATCTCGCTGAATGAGGTGTCAGATCTGTCAGTCATTCATCAAATCGAATTAGGAAATATAAAGAATAAATAAACGTGCTGGGAGAATTTGTATCCAAACAGCTGATAGTGTCTCCACTTTGTAATCAACATTTAGCAAAGCAAATAACACTGAATTGGTCACACTCACCGACACCTAAAGGCTGCCTTTTGTATTTATTTCTTTATTTGGGATGATTTACATTTGCTCACTGACTTATGAGTTATTTTGCATTTTTATTGTACAGTTTCCCTGTTTTCTTAGCGCTCCATGAGTCTGCGGTGTTACACTTAATAAATAATCAATTTGTTTCATTGGGAGGTGAGAAGCAGAAACCAGAGCCTTTGTCCCTATGAACTGTAATGTTCATATTTAGCGTAAGAAATGAAGAGGATTCTCCAAGTAATACATATTTATAATAGCACTTTTCTAAGCTGATTGCCGACTCAAGGCACTATATAAGTGCAGAATTAGAGAAGATTTGATTCCACACATCTATGGTGTGCTTGTTCATAGATGAAATAAATCCTTAAGGGTAACACAAAAAAGTCAGTGGTTGGGCTGGAATTTGAAGTCTTGTAGTACAGTCGTGTGAAAAAGTATAAAATATTTTTTCATTTTTTAAAATATTTGGAAATATCACAATTTGATCTTCCTTTAAACAGTATCTATAGGTAAAGGTAATGTAATTGAAAGAAGAAAAAAAACAAAGGGAATTTTACTTTGCAATAGTTAATTCAATAAAGAATGAACAGATACGCCATTTCCATCTGTGGGAAAAGTAAGTACCTTCTTGGATTTGAAAGCTGATATTTGACAGGAACTACCTCAAGCAGGTATTTCCTGACAACATCTGGAAGAAAAAATTTGCCATTGCTCCATGCAGAATTCTTTCAACTGTGTGCTGTTTAAGGGGTGTCTTGCATGCACAGACCATTTCATATCACACCACAGATACTTGATGGGATTCGGTGATGATCTTTGACCTGGCCATTCCAGAACCATCCATTTCTTTCATTTCAGCCATTTCTCTGTGGATGTACTAGTATATTTAGGATCATTGTCAAGTTGCAATGTTGACTTTCAGTAGAACTTCAATCATTACAGATGATCTCATATTAAATCTTAAATGATCTCAAGCCCCTCTTATACAATGAAGAATTTTTATTGGATTCCATAATTATGAGCTGCCTAGACCCTGAGGCAGCAAAGCAGCCCCAAACCATACCATTTCCACTAGCATGTATTACAGTTGTTAATAGGTTCTTCTGGTCAAAAGTTGTCTTTGTGTCTTACCAAATATGTCTTATGGAAGGTGTTCGTGGAAAAACTTTAGTCTTACATTGATGTTCTTTCTGGAAAGCAAAGGTTTTCTCCTGCCACACCTTCAATATACAGTCAAAGTAAAAAGTACGTGAACCCCTAGGAATTATGCATATTAATGTCTAATTCCCATATAAAACATGGTTGTATCTTCATGTCAGTGACAATAATGAACAAACACAGTCTCCTATAACTAAAGATACACAGACTTTCAGAGAATTTATGACCATATTGAATAAATCATTCAAACTGTAAAACTGCAGGTTGGAAAAAGTAAGTAAACCCTAAGCTAATGACTTTTTAAAAATCTCATTGCAGTCAGAATTTAGCACACCTGCAGTCTATTTAATGAAACGAGTTTAGAGGTGTGGCCTAGAATTACTTTGATTGATAAAAAACACTATACAGTAAAGTTTGAGTCTGAGCTTTTGACAAGAAGCATATCCAGATGGGAATCATGCCTCGCACAAAAGAGATGTCTGAAGAGCTACGATTGAGAATTGTTCATCTACATAAGGCTGGAAAGGGTTACAAAGTCATCTCAAAGACTATATATATTCATCAATCTACTGTTAGGCAAGTTGTCTATAAATGGAGACAATTTGGTATTGTGGCTACTCTGCCTAGAAGTGGGCGCCCTGCCAAGATGACCCCAAGAGCACAACGCAAAGTCAGCAATGAGGTAAAGAAGAACCCTAGAGTGACAGCAAAGGACTTGAAGAAGTCATTAGAACTGGCTAACATCTCTGTTCATGAGTCAACTATACGCAAAACATTGAACAAGAAAGGAGTCCATGGCAGGACACCAAGAAGGAAGCCTCTGTTATCAAAAAAGAACATTGCTGAATGCCTTGAGTTTGCGAAAGAGCACTTGGACACTCCACAACGGTACTGGGAAAATGTTTTGTGGATGAAGAAACCAAAATTGAACTACTTTGGAGGAACAAGCAGAACTTCATTTGGCGTAAAAAGGGCACTGCACATCAACATCAAAACATCATCCCTACAGTAAAGTATGGTGGAGGGAACATCATGATTTGGGCCTTCTTTGCTGCATCAGGGCCTGGACAGCTTGCCATCATTGAGGGGAAAATGAATTCACAAGTTTATTGACAAATTCTCCAGGATAATGTGAGGGTGTCTGTCCATCAACTTAAGCTCAGAAGAGGCTGGGTGATGCAACAGGACAATGACACCAAACATCGCAGCAAATCCACAGCACAATGGCTTCAGAAGAACAAACTCCGCTTTTTTGAGTGGCCCAGTCAGAGCCCAGATCTTAATCCTATTGAGATGCTGTGGAGTGACTTGAAGAGATCCATACACAGAAGACAACCAAAGAATATGGAAAAGTTAAGGCAGTTCTGCAGTGAAGAATGAGCTAAAATTCCCCCTACACGATGTGCAGGTCTGATCTGCAGTTACAGGAAGCATCTGGTTGAGGTCACTGCTGCCAATGGAGGGTCAACCAGTTATTAAATCCCAAGGTTCTCTTATTTTTTCCACTACCACTGTGAACGTTGAATGTGTTTGTAAAATAAAGACATGAAAGAGTAGAATTTTTTGCGTGTCATTGGCTTAAGCTCATTGTGTATATCAGTACCTGTGACTTAGATGAATATCAGATTACTTTTTATGACCAATTAATGCAGTAAACCAGATCATTCCAAAGGGTTCACATACTTTTTACTTTGACTATAGATCTTATTTGTATAGCCTCTTTCTCAATGTAGACAATCTTACAGGCAGTGGAATGGTTGATTTCCAAATGTTTGGAGGCCTTTTTAAATCCTTTACCAGACTCATAGGCATCTATTACTGAATTTCTGAAGATTTCACAGAGCTTTTTTGATCTAAGCATGGTTAAAATACACAACTCAATAACAAAGAGCAAACCAAATGAAATGTCTGAGGTTCAAATAAAACGGGTTTCTTTATAATGATGTTCTATTCATTTGCACCTGATTCTGATTTTAGGTATTTGGAGTAGTCAAGTGTTTTCCACTGTGTAACATCACTGTTGCTTTTAATAACACTTGATAAATGCTTGAGCACTGAAAATGAAGATCAGCAAGTGGAATTTTTTTGCATTCATCCATTATGCAGGTCTTCGGCTGCACAGTTGTATGGGGCTTTTGCCATATTTTGCTCTTTATAATGCATAACATTTAAGAGGCTCTGGACTTTGATGGGTTCTCTCATACAGTTCTCAAAGTTTTTTTCTAGAAATCACACACAATAGGAACGGAAAATAATAAATGAGTAAATAGATTATATCCTTCTGTGTTCTTAAAGATATCTGCATATACAAAACAAGGGTCTGTTCTCCTGTGGCCTGTATAAATGGTGCGTAGGCACAAAAATGTTGTGTGCGCCCGTTTCAACGCTCACTTTGAGATATACAAAAACTAAACTTGGCGTAAAGCCACACATATTTTCACGGCAGGGTGCCCCCTTGCATACACACTGCTTTGCTTGGTTTTGCAAACTACTGGCAACCAGCGTCAAAGTAGTGCTACTGTTTCTGTGGTATGCTTTTCTTTTTTAGATTCACATCTATGAAGCAGGTTTTATCAAATGTACCGAAATTAATTGTATATCGTTTACAAATTTAATCCACTTGATTGTAGTCATTCCATAACAATATAATGGTGCACCAAAGTCAAACTGTTCCAATTACCATGGCTGCTATAGCGTTGTTAGAAGACATCGCAAATGGAAGAATTAGAAGAGAGTGCATATTTACAGATGATAATGACTGGCTTCTAAGTCGATTGTGATTTTCAAGAGCTGTCCTTATAGTTAATTACACCATAGAATGCACAGTGTAATAGTAAACTAATGTAAAAACATTGAATAACACTGACACAAAACACCCAGGCTCCCTACTCAGCTGCACACGCAGGCTCGCTCTCTCAGCAGCACGCACTATCTCTCCCTCTCTGTAACATTGCAGCAGTTCGCGCTATAGCCTTGCAAGCCGATCGCTGTATAAACCCCTTATTTTAATGAGTTTTAAGCATGTGGTGGGGGGAAGGAGTGGGAAGGAACATTTGAACAAATCCGAATTTTATTTAAAAACCAACCACAAGCAACCAAGAAATTAACATTGCAGGAGTTTGCGCTATAGCCTTGCAACCGATCGCTGTATAAACTCTTTTTTTAATGAGTTTTAAGCACAGGGGAAAAAAAATGAACATTTGAAAAAAGTGAAAAGTAACACCGCAACAATTCACGCTACGAACCGAAAAATGAACATTTGAAAAATCCGTAATACAAAAACTAATCATAAACCACCTAAAAAACTAACCTTGCATGAGTCGAGTTTTGGTATGAAGTGAGGAGGAACTGGGTGGAGAGGAGGTTACAGTTTTGAGGGAGAGTCTGGCTCCGCGATGGAGGGATGTTTTCCTTCAGGTGTTTTCTCTCTTGTGATTTCTTGTGTTTCTGGTGTTTTTAGCTGTTTAGCTGTTGGGAGCGAAAGCCTCATGCAGCCATTCCAAAAACAAAGTCCTTGTGACGCAATCCTTCATGTTTGACCTCCACATTACTGGCAGTCTGGCTTTGTTTACATTGTGCTGCTTGAAATCACGAGGGTTCTCAAATTGGTAAATGAGTAAACTGGTAAACAGTTTTTCCACCTCTTCCAGCACTTGAGGTCTCTGCCTGGTTAACACTGTAACTCCTTTTGAAACATCAGCTGCTTTAATAGATTCTTTCTCCTTTAGAATAGTCGAAATCGTAGGTTTTGACTTCTTGTACTTGGCAGCATGATCAGTAACACGAATACCACGGTCAATACTTTTCAATAATTTCTTTCTTTACTTCGGTTTCAATTTTCTTCAAAACTTTCTTCTCACCACTCTTCACTTGCTTAGAAGCCATGGCTAACTGCATAAACACACAAAATACTGTAGAGCACAAAGAGAGCGCAGATGAAGCACGCACGTCTGACTGAGAACAATGAACAGGGAGCAGCTCAACATGGGCTTAAATACAGTAATCGGCGTGTACGAACCAGAAGGGAAATGAAATAGAGCACAAAGAGTTCACAGCGAAATCATGCACACATGTGCATGCACGCACGTCTGACGGAGAACAATGCAACACGTGCAGAAATCATCAGCGTGCACAAACCGAAAGGGAAACTGGCTTGTTCATATACCGAGTGTGTGGTCGTGAACCGAGGCAAAAGTTTGGTAAACTTTTTTGGTCGTAAACCGAGTTGTACGTGTACCGAGACGTTTGTGAACCTAGGTTCCACTTATATAGAAAGTATTTGAAAGGACATCTGCACGATAGATGAAGAAATAGGGACCTT
Organism: Polypterus senegalus; assembly: GCF_016835505.1. NCBI lineage: Eukaryota > Metazoa > Chordata > Cladistia > Polypteriformes > Polypteridae > Polypterus > Polypterus senegalus. The sequence goes on along the minus strand of NC_053171.1, from coordinate 38,482,904 downwards.
GTTTGAATTGTAAGTAAAAGTCCCTGGAGTGCAAGATGTTACTCTGGCATTAACATCTGGCCAGATGTGCTACTGACAGTTATAATAAGGAACGTAAGGACAAAACAGTGCACTTATGTTTACAAGAAAGGGTGGCCACATGACTGAATGGCTCCCTTGCTCAGGTGTTTCAAAACAGACAGTTGTACTATATATTAATTAAGTAGAAAAGTTAAAAAGACATTGCTATCTGCCCTTATACGTAAGAGCATTTTAGATGCATATTGAGGCATTGTACAAAATTCCTATTGCACATTAATTTCTTCAGGGGAAGAGTTACTTGAAAGAATCATCTCAATTTCACTTCCAGAAAAGGAAAAAAAAAAAAACATTCCTCGTAAGATTTCATCAGTCTTTCAAGCGTTAAAAGACAAAAATCTAATGCTGACGTCCTTTTAATTTAATTTATAAAGATCATAATTAATGACCTGAAGCTGGCTGCAGACCCCATTTCTGAGTCAAAGACAAAAGGCCTGGTCATAAGAATAAAAATGAAGTTTTCATTGAATTCTGAATTAAATCTCAAATATCAGTAATTTAAAAGAAAAGGTCAGCTCTAATGGAGTTCCACCTCCTATTTTAATATCTCATAATTCTCTCTAAGTATGAGACCTGCCATTTCAGAACACACTAATGGCATGTATTAATTAATTAAACTATCAACTGTTTATAAAGGAAACAAACCCTGCAGCATTATTAAATCATCTCCAGAACATCCCAATACATCACCATTAGACAGGAATCCAGCTACTGTCTTTGATGTCTGCTTTTTTGAGTGAAGCTTTATGTTTCATCTTGGAGGTCTGAAACTGTCAAAAGAAAGGCTATATTGTTTCATTTAAAAAATAAAAGCATTCCCGCATGTCAGAAAGACAATTACATGTGCAAAGCTATAAAATAGCAGATTTCAATCAATAGTAGCACTCAAGACCTGTTCCCCACCCATCATTGCTGAACTTTATTTGAACCACTCATCAAAGTGCATCTGTCAGTGTAACTGACTCATATACAGCTCCTGAGCTTGAGGCTGGCATAGGAAAGGTCCAGTTTAACACTGCCACCATTTTCAGTAGTTGCTCCACTATCCTTACTAGACACTGGCTTCCAAGCCCTGATGGGAGTTCCCTCTGGGAATGTGAAAAATACAAATATATATATATATATATGTATATATCTATTATATAAAAAAAATCTTGGGTCGAGATCTGATCTTCTCGGAAAGATACTTTGATGTCCTGCGAGAGTAGACTTTGCAACCTTTGGAAGCAAGTCCCATGAGACGGTGACTTTTACAAGTAACACCCTACTTACAACCAATTTAAAACAAGATCACGGACATCTAACCTGTCAGTTGTTGGAATGCTTTTGGCAGACACACTTCATGTACTCTCAGCTCTTAAAAATGTTTTTCGTTCTAGATGGCACATCAATGACTAAGCGAAGAAGAAAGAGCAGTGCATTGAAAAGAAACCCAAAAGTGTTGGAGAGAAAAGAAGGCAACAAAGAATGCAAAAAAGAACAATAATAATCTATTCTGAAAAATAAGGAAATTCTGAAAATAAGGAAAGTAATAATCAGCCTGGACCAAGTGGGATTGAAAACCTTGTAGGTCCAATCGGGGTCAGAAATAAAAGACTTCATAAAGATGTTCAAAAAGTTGGCATGATACACATGCAGAGCACGAGCAGGAGGTGAGACGTGATTTTCTCGAAAAGACACTTATAAGTCCCGTGAGAAAGAGATTTAACTACGCCCTGGGCCGGAAATAAAGGACAAAGAGTAGACATTTCACTACAATGTTTAACTACACTTGTACATATGTCCGAAAAAACAAAGTGTAGTGCGTGTCTTTTAATTAGTGATTTTTTGGATGCATAGGGAACAATTTGGGCGTGACAATATAACATACATCTCTTCCTTTTCCATCTTCCAGGTCAAGAAATGTGGCTGAGGCTGTTAAAGTTTACAAAAAAGGATAAAAGGGAAATTGTGAAGTCTCAAGTCCAAAAATGTAAACAAAATCCTTTTTAATTAAAGAATTTATGTGGACAAAAATAGGTTTTCAAAAAAATCCAGGCAAAATACAAAGACAGCACCTTATCAATGAGGGGACAAAACCAGGAAATGAGCACGAAAAATGAACTACAACAAATAAGAACTTAGTCAAAGCAGTTAAACACCCTTCAGCTTTGGCTTAAGTGCTGCTGGGACCAGTGGCTATGCCTCCTTAGGCTCCAAATACAGAAGGTAGCAGATAATGAAAACTACTAAATGTAACACAAACCATAACACTAAAAGTAAACACCATATCAACAATCTATTTAAATAAAATTGTAAGCTTTTTGGATGTCTGACTGTTTGTTTATTTGTTTACAAATCCCACAAAAACAGTGAAACGCATTTTCACAAAAGTTTTCATGTGCATTGCTGTTGGTGCAAATGAAAATATAGGCTATATGGCATATTGGAGGGATAATTTATAATGGGAGAAACAACAAAACTACACTGGGGCCGATTAGCATCAGCACACAAAGTTTTGTAGTGGGCAAAAATACAATCTCATCAAAAACTATAGATATGTATACAGTGCTTTCTTCTCAACTAATTTGGATAACAATTTTTTGTATTGCTGGATTACAGGTTTTGTGTAAGAGTACTTCTTTCTATCTCATCAAGGGTTGTATTTAGCCATATTGAAGTTCCAAATGACAGTTTTTCCATGTTTGTTTATACCTGAGCAACGCTGTGTACTTTGACTAGTAATACATAAATACAACACAGAGAAAGCCAAACCAAAAACCAGATTAATAACATGATATGCAAAATTGCTTTTAATCAACAGAAACTAAATAAAAAGTAACACAAGGAAGAAAAAGGCGCAGTGTTGTCACCTGGCACTGCAAACCTTGTTTTTCTTTCTGGCCTTAGAGGCGAATAAACAAGGTTACGTTGGAGTTCCAACCTTTTCTAACTTATTCTCGCATTTTTGCTTCATTTGCTATATATATATATATATAGTGGTGGCTGGACCTTCGACTACGGGGCCCAGCCGGGCTCAGCCCAAAGGAGCAAAGTGGTTCTGCTCTCTTGTGGGCCCACCACCTGCAAGAGAGGCCATAGGGGTCGGGTGCAATGTGATATGGGTGGTAGCCAAAGGCGGGAACTCTGGCGTTCTGACCCTCGGTTACTGAAAATGGCTTTTGGGACATGGAATGTTACAGTACCTTTATAGCGGGGAAGGAGCCTGAACTGTTGCGAGAGTTTAAGATGTACCAGTTAGATACGCATGGTCTGGGCTCTGGAACCATTCCTCTTGAGAGATGCTGGACTTTGTTCCACTCTGGAGTTGCTGTGGGTGAGAGGCGTCGGGCAGGGGTGGGCTTGCTTATGGCCCCCCGGCTTGAGGCCTGTATGTTGGGGTTCTCCCCGTTGGATGAGAGGGTTGTTTCCCTACGACTTCGAGTTGGGGGAAGGACTCTGACTGTTGTTTGCGCTTATGCGCCGAACAGCAGTTCAGAGTACCCAGCCTTCTTGGAGTCCCTGGAAAAGGCGCTGCGAGGTGCAGCTCCTGAGGACTCTGTCGTCCTGGTGGGAGACTTAAACGCTCACGTCGGCAACAACAGTGAAACCTGGAGAGGCGTGATTGGGAGGAACGGCCTCCCTGATCTAAACTCGAGTGGTGTTCAGTTGTTGGACTTCTGAGCTGGTCATGGATTGTCCATAATGAACACCATGTTCGAGCATAAGGGTGTCCATAAGTGCACTTGGCGCCAGGATGCCCAAGGTTGCAGCTTGATGATCGACTTTGTAATCATGTCATCAGATCTGCGACCTTATGTCTTGGACACTCAGGTGAAGAGAGGGGCTGAGCTGTCACCTGATCACCACCTGGTGGTAAGTTGGATCAGATGGTGGGAAAGGCTGCCAGACAGACCAGGCAGACCCAAACGAATAATGAGGGTCTGCTGGGAACGTCTAGCGGAGGAACCAGTCAGAAAGATCTTTAACTGCCACCTCCGGCAGAACTTCAACCTCATTCCGAGGGAGGCGAAGGACATTGAGTCTGAATGGGCCATGTTCGGAGCCTCCATTGTCGAAGAAGCAGAACGGAGCTGTGGGCACAAGGTTGTCGGTGCCTCTTGTGGCTGCAATCCACGAACCCGGTGGTGGACACCTAAGGTTTGAGAGGCCGTCAAGCTGAAGAACGAGTCCTATCAGGTCTGGTTGACCAGTGGGACTCCAGAGGCAGCTGAGGGGTACCAGCTGGCCAAGCGTGTGGCGGCATCGGTTGTTGCAGAGGCAAAAACTTGGGCATGGGAGGAGTTTGCGGAAGCCATGGAAAACAACTTTCGGTCGGCACTGAGAAGGTTCTGGCAAACCTTCAGGCGCCTCAGGAATGGAAACCGGTGCTCCACCGACACTGTGTATAGTGGAGAAGGGGCCCTGCTGACTTCAACTGTAGACCGGTGGAAGGAATACTTCGAGGATCTTCTCAATCCCACCAGCATATCTTCCTTAGAGGAAGTAGAGTTGGAGGACTGTGGTGGGTGGGGGTTTGGGGGTTGGGGGGGTAGCTGTCCATAACAGGGGCTGAGGTTGCCGAGGTAGTTAAAAAGCTCCGAGCTGGCGGGGCCCCTGGAGTGGACGAGGTTCACCCTGGGTTCCTCAAGGCTCTGGATGTTGTGGGGCTGTCCTGGTTGACACGTCTCTGCAACATCGCATGGACATCGGGGCAGTGCCTCTGGATTGGCAAACCAGGGTGGTGGTTCCCCTTTTTAAGAAGGGTGACCGGAGGATGTGCTCCAACTATAGGGGGATCACACTCCTCAGCCTCCCCGGTAAGGTCTATTCAGGGGTGCCGGAGAAGAGAGTTCGGTCGATGGTCAAATCTCGGATTCAAGAGGAACAATAACAACAACAACATTTATTTATATAGCATATTTTCATACAAACAGTAGCTCAAAGTGCTTTACATAATAAAAAATAGAAAAATAAAAGACACAGTAAGAAAACAAAATAAATCAACATTAATTAACATCGAATAAGAGTAAGGTCCAATGGCCAGGGGGGACAGAAGAAACAAACAAACAAAAAAACTCCAGACGGCTGGAGAAAAAAATAAAATCTGTAGGGATTCCAGACCATGTCCTCTCTGGGCATTCTACCTAACATAAATGAAACAGTCCTCTTTGGATTTAGGGTTCTCACGGAAGGGCTTGATGTTGATGGACAATGCAGATTCCGTCCCGGCCGTGGAACACTGGACCAGCTCTACACCCTGGCCAGGGTCCTGAAGGGGGCATGGGAGTTTGCCCAACCAGTCCACATGTGTTTTGTGGATTTGGAGAAGACATTCGACTGTGTCCCTTGAAGCATCCTATGGGGTGTGCTCCAAGAGTACAGGGTACAAGGCTCGTTGTTACGAGCCATCCAGTCCCTGTACAGGAGGAGCAGGCGCTTGGTCCACATTGCCGATAATAAGTCGGAATTTTTAGGCGCAGCCAAAGAGGGGAGGGGGTCTTGTTCGGTGACCTCAGAATCTCGTCTCTGCTATTTGCGGATGATGTGGTTCTGTTGACTTCATCGGACAGTGACCTCCAGCTCTCACTGGAGCGGTTCACAGCCGAGTGCGAAGCAGCAGGGATGAGAGTCAGCACCTCTAAATCCAAGGCCATGGCTCTCAGCCAGAAATGGGTGGACTGTTTTCTCCGGGTTGGGAGCACAGTACTGCCTCAAGTGGAGGAGTTCAAGTATCTCGGGGTCTTGTTCACGAGTGAGGGAAGAATGGAGCGGGAGGTTGACAGACGGATAGGTGCGGCATCCGCAGTAATGCAGGCTCTGCAACGGTTCATCGTGGCGAGGAGAGTGTGCTGAGCCAAAAGGCGAGGCTGTCGATTTACCAGTCGATCTACGTTCCTACCCTCACCTATGGCCATGAACTTTGGGTAGTGACCGAAAGAGCAAGATTGCGGGTACAAGCGGCCGAAATGAGTTTTCTCCGCAGGGTGGCTGGACTTTCCTTTAGGGATATGGTGAGGAGTTCAGTTATCCAGGAGAGACTTGGAGTAGAGTCGCTGCTCCTCCACATTGAGAGGAGTCAGTTGAGGTGGTTCGGGTATCTGGTTAGGATGCCCCCTGGACGCCTCCCTGGGGGGGTGTTCCGGGCATGCCCCACTAGAAGAAGGCCAGGCGGCAGACCCAGGACACGCTGGAGGGATTATATCTCCCGGCTGGCCCTGGAACGCCTCGGGGTCCTCCCAGAGGAGCTGGCCGGGGAGAGGGATGTCTGGGCTTCCCTGCTTAGGCTGCTGCCCCCGCGACCCGACCTTGGATAAGCGGTGGATAATGGATGGATGGATGGAATTTGTATTGAGAAGAATTTATATTGATAGCTTTTGTATCCAAGGGCCTCTTGATATACAATATTTTTGGTTTTGCTATCGGGACAAGAATGCAACTGTGATCTCTTTGCCAATAATGTAAAAAGTTGGCAAGGTATCTCTGGCCAAGCGGAAGGTCAACATCAAACATTGCCACTGTATCTGATTGTGTTCAGCTCTGATGGAAGAGTGTTCCCGGCGTGGGGAGAAAACCACGTGGCCGTGATATCTCTGCCAATGAGCAGGTACCCTCTAAAACACAAGTAGCTGTGATCTCTCTCTTAAAAACATCAAATGCTACTCTTTAACAGTCTCTAGATGACACAGTGTCTGCTGAACAAACAAGTATCGCTAGCTAAGCGGAGGAAAAGTAAGGTCCAATACATGGCGAGAGGTAGAGCGACCTGATCTAAATTTGTTAAGTACCGTAGATACTCATGTACAGTATAAGTCGAAAAATGTATGCCTTAAAATTCATTCAAAAACACAAAGTCGACTTATCCACGGGGTAACACTAATTTCATTAAATAATTCTTTAAACTGTGAAATACCACACTTGAATTTGAGCATTAGCTTTTGCAGGTTTTGGATAACACATTGAGCTTGACTGCTCAATGGTTGGCTTTATTATCTCCTTCTTTTTAAGGTGCCTGTTTTAGCTTAACAGAGACCAAAAACACAAGAGCCCCACATGCCGTCAACAAACACTCAATCCCAAAACTCCACCCCCCAAAACCCCGACAACTCCACCCACATCCCACATTCAGTATAATTGGGATGTCAGGCTGCTATTTTAAGCTCTGATCCCAACAAGAGTCAGACTTTGAAGGATTTGAAGAAGACACTTAGGGCCACTTTATTATATGCGAGGGATTTGAATACGAATTTAATTGAAATATTCTAACTGTAAGTAAATGAATAAAAATGTTTTTGGAGTTTTCATTTTGGCTTACTAAAATTCTTCAAAGATTAAAATGTTGAAAGTCTGGGCCCAGGTACATTGGGTATAATTATGAAATTCAAAGAATTTGATAGGCTGTCAAGCTTTACCCTCGACTTATACGTGGGTCATAACAAATTTCATAATTTTTGGCTTAAACAATACACTCAACTTATCTGCGAAGTCGACTAATAGGCGAGTATCTACGGTAGTTCTCTTGTGAAAAGCGGGCAGGCAGACATTGGATTTAAAATAAAATATAATAAAAAAATCCTGGGACGCAACGTGACTTTTTCTGAGAGATACTTTCACGTCCCGCGAGATGAGACTTGGTACCAAGAGATTTAACCACACCTGGGACCAGAAATAAAAGACAAGGAGTAGATGACAAAGTAGACTGTCATAAAAAATTCAAAAATGTTGGCGCGATACACGTGCAGAGCAGGTTAGAGATAATGAAAGTGCTAAAATTCGAAAGTCTCAAAAAATTATAGTAAAGATCGCAAATAAACGGAAATTATTACTCGGTTAAATAACGGAACAGCAAAAAGAAATCAAATATATCGTTCGGATTTAAACTTTAAGTCAGAGACTTGTAGATCATCTAATTTGTGTTGCCATCAGGGAAAAGTAGTGTTTCTTCCCAATGAAGAAGCGTATCCACGAGAATTACAAAATGTGTTGTTTGGTGAAAGTAAAATCCACTTACGCAAGCAGCAGAGATGTGAATTGGCTGGAACATAGCACAGGATGGGGGAGTTGGCAAGCGACGTGAGTATATATTTAATAAAAAGTCTGTCTATATGCATGTTCCCGGTACAACCCTACACTCTTTGACTAATCTGGACCAAATTTTGTATAATTGCTTTCTAGGACTATATAGACATGATAGACTACTTTGGAACCCAAAATGATGACCCAGGAGGTCCTAGTGGGGTTTTTTTCCCTTGTGTGTTACAGGTTGCCAACCAGTGCCACCTGCTATCTCAGAGCAACTGAAACATCCGAACAGATAGAAGCCAGATTAGCAGACAAAATGACCAGAGGTTAACATTACCTACCCAGGCAATGATGCATGCTGCTCCTATCTACTGTAATATAAGAAGGAGTATTATATGCTTTTGTAGGGAGTTGTTAGGTGAGATGCAGTGCAACACAAAGGAGAATCAAAGGGTTGTTGTTTAACTCTTCATTATTTTAGTACTACAAACTGTCCACCTTGAACTAAGAGGAAAAGTCTGACATGACAGCATTCATTGTAACCCAGCAAGGAGTTCCCACAATTCTGGAATCCAGTCAGACCCAAAAAGACAAATTCTTGACTCTTGAGAGCAGAGACATTGGTGGAGAGGCAGTGTGGATGACATTGGGACAGTTAACAATTACAACATTTCATATACATATAAACAGTTGCTTTATTTCCTTGATTGATAGATAGATAGATAGATAGATAGATAGATAGATAGATAGATAGATAGATAGATAGATAGATAGATAGATAGATACTTTATTAATCCCAAGGGGAAATTCACATACTCCAGCAGCATACTTATAAAAAACAATATTAAATTAAAGAGTGATAAAAATGCAGGTAAAACAGACCATAACTTTGTATAATGTTAACGTTTACCCCCCCGGGTGGAATTGAAGAGTCGCATAGTGTGGGGGAGGAACGATCTCCTCAGTCTGTCGGTGGAGCAGGACAGTGACAGCAGTCTGTCGCTGAAGCTGCTCCTCTGCCTGGAGATGATACTGTTCAGTGGATGCAGTGGATTCTCCATGATTTACAGGAGCCTGCTCAGTGCCCTTAGCTCTGTCACAGATGTCAAACTGTCCAGCTCCATGCCTACAATAGAGCCTGCCTTCCTCACCAGTTTGTCCATGTGTGAGGCGTCCCTCTTCTTTATGCTACCTCCCCAGCACACCACTGCGTAGAAGAGGGCACTCGCCACAACCGTCTGATGGAACATCTGCAGCATCTTATTGCAGATGTTGAAAGACGCCAACCTTCTAAGGAAGTATAGTCGGCTCTTTCCTCTCTTGCTCAGAGTATCAGTATTGGCAGTCCAGTCCAATTTTTCATCCAGTTGCACTCCCAGGTATTTATTGGTCTGCACCCTCTGCAAACAGTCACCTCTGTTGATCATGGGGTCCATGAGGGACCTGGTCCTCCTAAAATCTACCACCAGTTCCTTGGTTTTGCTGGTGTTCAAGTGTAGGTGGTTTGAGTTGCACCATTTAACAAAGTCCTTGATTAGCTTCCTATGCTCCTCCTGCTGCCCACTCCTGATGCAGACAACAATAGCAGTGTCGTCTGCAAACGTTTGCACGTGGCAGAAGTCCAAGCTGTATTGGAAGTCCGATGTATATAGGCTGAATAGGACCGGAGAAAGTACAGTCCGCTGCAGCGCTCCTTTGTTGCTGACCACAATGTCAGACCTGCAGTTCCTGAGACGAACATACTGAGATCTGTCTGTAAGATAGTCCACAATCCATGCCACCAGGTATGAATCTACTCCCATCTCTGTCAGCTTGTCCCTAAGGAGCAGAGGTTGGATGGTGCTGAAGGCACTAGAGAAGTCCAGAAACATAATTCTTACAGCACCACTGCTGCTGTCCAAGTGGGAGAGGGATCGGTGTAGCATATAGATGATGGCATCCTCCGCTCCCACCTTCTCCTGGTATGCAAACTGCAGAGGGTCGAGGGCATGGTGGACCTGTGGCCTCAGGTGGTGAAGAAGCAGCCGCTCCATGGTCTTCATTACATGTGACGTCAGAGCGACAGGCCGGAAGTCATTCAGCTCACTAGGATGTGATTCCATTGGGACTGGGGTGATACAAGATGTTTTTCAAAGCCTTAGGACTCTCCCCTGTTCCAGGCTCAGGTTGAAGATGTGCTGTAGAGGACTCCCCCGCTCCAGCACACAGGCCTTCAGCAGTTGTGATGATACTCCATCTGGACCCGCTGCTTTGCTGGCACGAAGTCTCCTCAGCTTTCTGCTTACCTGGGCTGCTGTAATTGTGGGTGGGGGGAAACTCTCTCCTATGCTGGTATCAGCAGAAAGATGGGTGGAGGGTGCAGTACTCCAAGGTGAAAGTGGGTTAGGGTGGTCAAACCTGCTAAAGAAGTTGTTCATCTGGTTTGCTCTCTCCATGTCTCTCTCGATGGTGGCACCACACTTCGAGCTGCAGCCAGTGATGATTTTCATCCTATCCCACACCTCCTTCATGCTGTTATTCTGCAACTTCTGCTCCAGCTTTCTCCTGTACTGCTATTTCGCCACCCTGAGCTGGACTCGGAGTTCCTTCTGCACGCACTTCAGCTCATGTTGATTACCGCCTTTAAAAGCCATTTTCTTCTGGTTCAAAAGGCCCTTGATGTCACTTGTAATCCATGGCTTGTTTTTAGCATAGCAGCGTACTGTTCTTACTGGAACTACAATGTCCATACAGAAGTTGATGTAGTCAGTAGTGCAGTCAACAACCTTCTCAATGTTTTCACTATATGATCCCTGCAGGATATCCCAGTCTGTAGTTCCAAAGCAGTCTCTCAGAGCCTGCTGTACCTCAGAGGGCCACTTCCTGAATGAGTGTGTGGTTGTAGGTAGCTCCCTCACTCTTGCTTTGAAGTGAGGCAATTCCACAAATGCATTCCACAAATATACCTGGGTAATGCCGGGTACTTTGGCTAGTAATAAATAAGTGGAAAGAAAAATTAAACCAGTACATTTTTTAAGACTAAAGTACTATAATGAATAAGAGTCCAAGAAAAGTAAACATGGTTATGTTTTTAGGAGTAAAGTGTCAAAATTATTAAGACTAAAGAAAAAGTATTCCTATGTAGATGTGGAGGTTGTAAATTGCAATGAGCTGTTCACTTCCTGTTAATATATAGTTTTTTAAGCAAAAGTATTTTTGGAAATACAGGTTTCCATTACTCAGGAACATCTCTGCAATTTGCATTTTAATGTTTCTAGATCATAGTGATTATTTATTTTTTAGTGCTGGGATATAATTTTGTTTTGCATTTGGGCACTCCGGTGTTATGATTCCCATTACCAGGATGCTATTCCCATTTGCCAAGAAATGTAGTTTCGGACATCACTTTGTCTTATGTCATCAGAGTGATACCTTAAATACCAGCACAACACTTCATTCAGTATTTGTGCCGTGGATATAAACACAATCAAAGATAGTGTGAATTTCTGGTTTCCAATCTCTTTATTTTCCCTTTGACATTGATTATTGGTTTGCAGTTAGGCTTTGGTACAAAAAGTTTAATCTTTGAGGTTTTTACTGCATTTCAAACCTTCCTCTTCTAGCCCTCGGACAGAACAGTACATATGAGATCCTGTATGTAAGAGTAAAGCATCATGATGAGAATGAATGAAGAAAATGGAAACATGGACATGGCTGGAAGTAAAGAGTCACAAAAAAACAGCAAATGTTGTCACTAAGTGTGACACCACATTAAAATATCAATCCAATTGAGAGTCAACAAAAATCAAACATCATCAAAAGTAAGGACATGTTGTTTATATATGTAAGTTCCAACAAAACAAATGTCAGTCTAAAGAAAGTGCACAGCATAAAAGAACATTCTCAAACCTGTTGAAACCATTCTTGGGTCATGGAAGGCCAGAACCATTGGGCCCAGTGTAGGAATCTACCTTGGATGAGGTAGTAGTCCATCATAGGGCCTCCTCCTGCTTGTTTGATGGTCATGTAAATCACCTGAGGGATGTAGAAGCAAAACTGCTGTACCTGGAGATAAACCCACATAAACACAAGGAGACCATGCAAACAATTGGGAGCAGGATTCAAACCCAGAAGGCTGGGTCTTTGAGACAACCACTCTTAATCATTGTGCTACCACACACCCCTACATTAGCTGCAGACAAAACAAAATATGACAGTCTATAATAATAATAATAGTAGATTTTATTTATAACACATTTTTCATTGACAAAATCTCAAAGTGCTACAACAAGAGCAATAACCACAAAGTTTAAAAGACTAGATTAGATTTACAATCTCAGCAGTTATATGCTTTCCTAAATAAAAAAGTCTTCAAATTTGCTTTAAAAGTGTCCAGGTTTTGTGCAGTTCTCAGTTCAACAGGGAGCTGATTCCAGAGCTGTGGGGCAGCAGAGCAAAAAGCTCGACCCTCCATAGTACGGAGCTTAGTAAGGGGAGTCTGAAGCTGCATGCTGCCAGATGATCTGAGGATCCAATTGGAAGTTTGTAAGTGAATCAAATCTTGAAGGTAAGAAGGTGCCTGGCCATAGATACATTTATGGGTTAATAGAAGAATTTTGTACTCAATCCGGGAGGAAACAGGGAGCCAATGAAGTGATTTGAGGATGGGAGTAATATGTTTGAATTTCCTTGCTCTTAGTAGGATTCTTGCAGCACTGTTTTGGATATATTGAAGCTTTTGTATGTCCTTGGTATGAATACCCGCAAAAGGTCCATTGCAGTAGTCCAGCCTTGAGGAGATAAAGGCATGGACAAGTTTCTCTGCATCTGGGAGGGTTAAGAGGGGGCGGAGTTTGGAGATTTTTCGTAGATGGTAAAACGATGCCTTACACACGTGTTTTATGTGGTCACTGAAGGTCAACTGTGGATCAAACCGAACCCCCAGATTAGTGATCGAGGAAGAAAGAGTAATGACCTGGCTGTCAAAAGTGAACTGGAGTATTGGAAAAGAACGAATCTGGTGGGGGGTGCCAACAAGGAGTCCCTCAGTTTTATTGCTCTTCAGCTGTAGAAAATTGCTGTTCATCCAAGCCTTTATCTCCTCCAGGCATGTAGTAAGGCGTAATGTGGCCTCTATTCAACCCTCCATCCATTTATTTAAGCCCATGTTCTGTATGATTACAGATCACAGGTCAAAATAATTTGGAATAATACCGATGTCACATAAACATTACCAAAAGTGTCAATTTGAAGTTAGGGATCTATGCAGAAGAAGTCTTTGTAAGTGCTGACAGCCACGGAAAAACACATGAAACTTTTCAAGTTCTTGCAAAAAAGAAAGTGTCGTTTTAAATAAGTGCATTCAAAAAGTAAGTATGAGTAAGTGACCATGTCAAGTGCCACTGCATAATGTTGATGAAAAGTCAACGTAAACGAAAACAGGAATGGGCTACCAATGTTTAGGAGCATCGTGTCATACTACTGTCAACAGTAAATAAACATGTCCTTCTGAAAAATGAGCCAGGCACATTTGCTGGCTAGCAGAAGGCCTATTTGCCTCAAAGGAGCAGCACATTCACAGACACCATTTATTGCAGAATCATTCAGCCCCTTCAGATAGTCGCTATATGGGACAGCTTAGCCGAATCACAATGGCAGCACTAATATGTTTAGTCTGCTACAGCAGCAGGCCTCCTTAGCAGGAAGATCTGCACTATTCATTATGGACACCTTACACGTACATGAGCACTGCCCTTAGGCAAGAGGAATAACATTTTCTGGATGCGTCTGCCTCAGTTTATTACACTTTTACCCCCTAGGCATTTCCAAATAAAGATAAACTTTTATTTTTTGAAAGCACACAGACAGCAGGATTTTACTGAGTGTGTCATCAGCTCAGCCATTATTGCTACATCCCTGAGATTGATGTTTGGGGGTCTTATTTTTCCACATCATGTGCATGATTTTGCCCTGGGATTGGCTGCTGCCCCAGTCTAGGTTTGGTCTGCCCTGTTCTCTGGCTAACAGCACTACTGTACTGGATACAGACGGATTATAAAATGGATGGATGGTCTCGGTCTTTCCTCAGTGTTTTCTGCATAGGCCAGTAGAGCTTGAGTAGACGTGCACAATTGACTTCTACCGAGGCAGTTATGGAAGGGTGTCCCATTCAGGGATGGTTGATTTACACTCAATACTGCCAGAAAAGGGTGTAGCCCCAATGACAATGAAATGGATCAAGTGTTGTTGGCAATGGATTGATGGACATATAGAAGAGTCATACGTGTAAGTCACTATCACAGTCCTTTCCTCTCACCTCATTAATGTCAGTTTCTACTTTGTTTTTTATGTATTTTAACAAATCTGTATCCTTATGTATGCTAGTTCTATATTTAGTGATTAATGTAATCCATTCTTGAATGTTGCCTTGAGAGTTGGTGAGGTGTGCTGTGCAAGAACAAAGTAGTTTGTACTAGTGTATTGTATTCATGAAGTGCCAATGACAGATTGGAGATCTAGCTCTCTGTTTTGTGGGATGTATTTACCCCATTTTCTGACACCCATTGTAAGCCCAACCTTCTTGCCCATCCCAAGATTTCTTCCTTTTGTTCCAATAAGGTTTTTTTGGGAGATTGTTCTTGTTTTCTTTGAGTGCCGGGGGCTGTCAAAAGAACAGGGCTTATTAAGGCACACTGAGGCTTTCCTTGTGTGATTTTTAACTATGCATGAAAAAATTGTTGCTGTTGTCTCCTAAAGACTTATCCAAAGTGGTTTCAACTATTATTATAGCAAATTGAAAGAAAAGATCATAACCATGGCATAAAGCAAAGCCAAATTTCAACTTCTGTAAATCCACTAATGTCATTTCACACCCCTCTCCTGAAGTCATTTCTTCTATAAAATGGTATGCATCAGAAAAATGCGATGGTCTGACTCAGCCAAGCTTTCACTTGCAGCAGTCCTTCTGTTGTATCTTTTGATGTTTGAGGTTTGCTATTTGTTACTGTTTGCTACCAATTTTCTGACTTAGGCTGTTTTTCTTGAATCTGATTCTTATCGTCTTACCTCTCACTTTCACTTGCTTGATGACTATAACTGTCTGTCAGTAAGACCGTCTCTCTTTGGAAAGTCACTTAGTTTCTTGTATACTGTCATCTAGTTTATATTAGCATTTGCTGCATTTTTTGCCTACTCTTTTGCTTATCAATCATTTGCTTGGCTGGCTTTGTAGAAATTTTTGTCTCGTTCCATGACATAACATCAGCACTGCCTACTACCACTCACATACTGAGGTCCCAACCGTACTACTGAGTGTTTGTTTAAAAACAAAGACATTAGTCTCCATTGTCATCTTTTGTCCACACTACCCTAGCATTTTCAACACATTCGAAAATAGAGACTTTTAAAAACGATTTCTAAAACCAATAACTCCTGAAAATGCAGCCTCAGCATTGTGGTGTTGATTGGCAAAAACAGTATTTTGAAAACACTGACGTCTAATTGTGCCCTGATTTGTTCATGCTTATTACGTAGCCATCCCCTGATTGAATCCTGTCCATTTTAATATCTCATTCCCCGACTGGTCACCCTTCACAAAAGATAACTATTTTCTAACATAGCTTACCTGTATGCATCTAAATTGCATTTTGTACGGTCTCAAAGCTCCACACATGCACAAAAGGCAAGTAGTCGCTACAGTTTTGTGATACATCCCATGCTGGCAGCTTCAAGGATTTTTCCACCAATGTATGCATTCCCAGTGTAGGTGAATGTCTACATGATATACACTTTCAGTTGTTTTAGTGTGGATGGAGGTACCTTTGTAAATTGTAAAAATATTAAGAGTAACAGAGATCATTTTGGTTTAAAAATGGCATTAAAAAAATATAATAGTGTGAATGGCGTCTCGTCAGTGGTTGATAAGTTTTTTAGAACATTAGAACAATCTAGACAAGAATATGGCCGTTCAGCCCAACAAAGCTCACCAGTCCTATCAACTTAATTCTTCTAAAGAAAACCTCAAGTCTAGTTTTGAAGTCCGTAAAGTCTTACTGTCTACCATTCTACTTAACAGTTTATTCTAAGTGTCTATCGTTCTTTGTGTAAAGAAAAACTTCCTAATGTTTGTGTGAAATTCACCCTTAACAAGTTTCCAACTGTCCCCATGTTCTTGATGAACTCATTTTAAAATAACACTCTCGATCCACTGTACTAATTCCTTTCATAATTTTAAACATGTCAATCATGTCACTTCTTAATCTTCTTTTGCTTAAACTTAAAAGGCTCAGCTCTTTTAACTGTTCTTCAAAATGCATTCCCTGTAGCCCTGGAATCAGCCTAGTCGCTCTTCTCTGGACCTTTTCTAGTGCTGCTATGTCCTTTTTGCAGCCTGGAGACCAAAACTGCACACAGTACTCAAGATGAGGCCTCACCAGTGCATTGTAAAGGTTGAGCAGAACCTCCTTGGACTTGTAGTCCACACAACGTGCTATATAACCTAACATTCTGTTAGCCTTCTTAATGGCTTCTGAACACTGTTGGGAAGTTAATAGCTTAGAGTCCACTATGACTCCTAAATCCTTCTCGTAAGGTGTACTCTCGATTTTCAGACCTCCTGCCAAAACAGAACCTTTAAAATATAAAGATATACAATACAATTTATTTTTGTATAACCCAAAATCACCCAAGTGCCGCAATGGGCTTTAACAGGCCCTGCCTCTTGACAGCCCCCAGCCTTGACTCTCTAAGAAGACAAGGAAAAACTCCCAAAAAACCCTTGTAGGGAAAAATGGAAGAAACCTTGGGAAAGGCAGTTCAAAGAGAGACCCTTTCCAGGTAGGTTGGGCGTGCAGTGGGTGTAAAAAAGAAGGGGGTCAATACAATACAGTACAATACACAGAACAGAACAAATCCTCAATACAGTATAAAAATAAAAATTTTAGAAGTACGGACCAGAATTTAATAGTAGATGATATCACATAATATGATTTGAATTTGTTTAGAGTCCTGGAGACCTCAGCCATCAAGCTGCCTCCCCCATTTGGCCATTCCACAGCTGAAACATTTCTTGGCCAGCCAATCCAATGAAAGGACCCCTCTTTCCCATGATTCCTGTGATCCTCCATCAGGGATGACTTTACCTTAGGCAGGCAAAACAACTTGGCAGGTGGGCCGTGGCACAAGTGCCACATTTGAGTACCGAGAAAAGAAACAGAATAGGTGAGGGTTAGTATTCAAATTATAACTATCATGTTACTTATGTTTTAGTGCTAATGACTAACAACAGAGATGCAGTCTGTACAGTTAATCAGCAGCTCTAGTCAGGATATGCTAAACTGAAGTAGTGAGTCTTCAGCCGGGATTTAAAGGCTGAGACCGAAGGGGCATCTCTTATAGTAGCAGGCAGACCATTCCACAGTTTAGGGGCCCTGTAACTAAAAGCTCGACCTCCCACTGTTATTTTATTAATCCTTGGAATCATAAGCAGACCGGCATCTTGAGATCTTAATGTGCACTCTGGTTTGTAAGTCATGATAAGTTCAGACAAGTAAGCGGACCTTGGCCATTTAATGCTTTATATGTTAAAAGGAGGATTTTGAAATCTGCCCTAAACTTAACTTGGGAGCCAGTGTAAGGATTTAAGAACTGGAGTGATGTGTTCATATTTTCTTGTTCTTGTAATAATTCTTGCAGCGCATTTTGGATTAACTGGAGGCTGTATAGAGAACAGTTTGAACAGCCAGTGAACACGCATTGCAGTAGTCAATCCTACTAGAGATAAATGCATGAATTAATTTCTCAGAATCCTGTTTATTTAGAAAGCGCCTTAATTTCCTAACATTTTTAAGATGGAAAAACATGTTTTGGACAACTTTGTAATATGCTTTAAATGACATGCTAGAGTCAAAGATAACTCCTAGATTGCGGGCTGATTCAGTAAAATTAATGGGATTCCAACTGAGTTAAATGATGACAAAATATTGCTGTGATCAGCGTCATCCCCTCCAACAATTAACTTCTCTGTTTTATCTGTGTTTAAAGACATCCACTCCTTTAATTCACTAACACAACTAATTAAAGACAACATCGGAGAAACTTCATTTGATTTAAATGAAAGGTATAACTGGGTGTCATCTGCATACAAGTGAAAATTAACATTATGTTTCCTAATGAGAGATCCCAGTGGAAGCATGTAAAGTGAAAACAGTAAAGGTCCCAGTACTGAGCCCTGCGGGACACCATATTGAACTTCTGTGTATAATGATGGAGTACTGTCAGCACATTTCTGTACATATTGGAATCGATTTGATAAATAAGAACTAAACCAAGTGAGCACAGTGCCTGTAAGCCCAACATCTTTTCTAGCCTGTGCAGTAAAATAGAATGGTCAATGGTGTCAAATGCTGCACTTAAGTCCAACAACATAATTACAGTGAAGTTTCCTTCATCAGAATGTCATTTATAACCCACGTTAGTGCCGTTTCTGTACTATGACCAGTGCGGAAACCAGACTGGAATTTCTCAAATAAATTGTAATGCGTAAGGTGTGACTGAAGCTGATGGCGACTACTTTTCTAGTATTTTAGAGAGAAATGGTAAATTTGAAATAGGCCTATAATTATTTAGTATGTGTGGGTCTAGGTCTGACTTTTTAAGTAATGGTTTAATGACTGACACTTTTAGTGCATCAGGTACTGTGCCATGCAATAATGAACTATTGATAATGTTTAGAATAGGTGCTGCAAGAACATCCATTGCACTTTTTACTAGTTTTGTTGGCACTGGATCTAGGGAACAAGTAGTGGGCTTCATTTTAGAAATTAAAGTTAAGACTTCCTGCTCAGTTACAGGATTAAAATTACTAAAGTGCTGAATGCAATGTGAGACAGGGTCTGCTAAGCTAGTATTTGGTTTGTACTGTGATGCTGAGATCTGGGATCTTATATTTTTAATTTTCTCATTGAAGAAGTTCATAAAGTCTGTACTGCTAATATCTGTTGGTATTTTGCACTGTTGATCTGAATTCCCATTTGTTAATTTAGCCACTGTTCTAAACAGTACCCAGGATTTTTATTATTGCTATCTATTATTGTAGAATAGTACTCTGAGCGAGCTTTAAAGAGAGCTTTTTTATATTTTTTAACACTCTCTGTCCATGCAATTTGAAAGACATGTAGCTTTGTTGTTCTCCATCGCTCCAGTTTTCGACACTCTAATTTAAGAGCTCGAGTTTTTCATTAAACCAGGGACAGTTTCTATGTGCTTTGATCACTTTTGTTTGAGGGGAGGCCACTGTGTCCAGAGCATCTCTCAAGGTCACATTATAATGTGATATTAGCTGATCTAAATTGTTTTCCACATTTACATTTGATGTTAACTGATCTAAATGGTTTTCCACAATTACACTCGACTTACTCAAGGTATCTATAAATTTTGAAGCAGAATTACAATCTAGATGTCGCACTGTCTTTGTTTTAATCTGTGAGTCAGTTGGCAAGGGCAGAACTAAATCAAATGTAATTAAGTAGTGATCGGAAATAACTACATTTAATGGAGTAATATTTAAATTTTGAATTTCAACTTTGTAAGTTATAATTAAATCTAATATTTGGTTATGATTATGAGTTGGACCTTTGACAATCTGACAAAATCCTACTGAATTTAACAAATAAGTAAAACGTTAAAATCCCCCATCAGTGCTATGTGATCATAATTTATAGCCAAATCAAATAAAAGGTTGCTAAATTCAGTCATGAACAATGAATATGGCCCTGGTGGTCTGTAGACTAGCACTATAATTGTGTTGGAATCTGTTTTAATATTTAAAATGAATGCCTCAAAAGATGTAAAGTCGCCTAAATTGTTAGACGTGATTTGCATTTTGTTACAATGAATTATTCCAAGACCTTCTCCTCGACCAGAATCTCTAGACTTATGAAGTAACAAGTATCCATCTGGTGAAGCCTCAGCTAGGGGAACAGTGTCACATTTACTAAGCCAGGTTTCAGTGAGAAGACACAGATCAGATTTTGTACTTAATATAATATCACTTACCAAAACAGCTTTACTGCCAAGGGAGCGAATGTTCTATAAGCATCATTTAAAGCTGCATGTTTCTTTCTGAACTGGTGATATATTTTTTGTTTTAATTTGAAATAAATTTCTATTACAGATGCCCCTGGTGGAGGGTCTGGTTTTATCCCTTGGTCTAATTACACACCTTATTTTTTTGTTTATAAAGTAATTTAAGGTTTGTATCAGGACTAAATTTAGTGGATGCCCTACAAAAGGGATTATGGGTAACAGCTTCATGATAGTAACAGGTGGGAAAAACAACAGCCTGTGATTTAAGATCACATGACTGTGGCCTGGATGGTGCTCTAATCAGTCAACCAGGCAGTTTTGCTGCCATATTTTGGGATAATACATAAGATCCCTCCAGTTAGGATGAAGACCATCTCTTTTGAAAAATCCAGGTCTTTCCCAAAAATCATCCCAATTGTTCAAAAACACTATGCTTTTATTTGCACACCAGGTTTCTAGCCAGCTATAAATCACATCCCCTCTATATAATTTTGGTAAGGGGCCAGATACAACTAAATTCTGACATTTTTTTTTTAGCTTTGTGCATACAGAGATGAAGTTCCTCTTTAATACCTCAGATTTCTGTAAATAAATATCATTAGTGCCGACAGGCAGCAATAAGGTAAATACTTCATTGTCGGCAACATGGTCCAATGCGGCCTCTATGTCAGAAATCTTGGCCCCTGCGAGGCATTTAACATTAAATATCTGTTTCAAATATCACAAAATGGAAAAAAAACTGTTGTAACTGTCAGTGCCACCTTTCTTCCCAGTGTGTTAGTGCACACTTTTGCAGAGCCCTTCAGTTGCCCCTTAGGTGAGTATGTGTAACGAGATGTAATTGCATAATTGAATTGTCAACTGGAATACAAGTCACTAAAACCGATTCCCTTCATGAAGCAATCTACATTCTGTCAGCCCTCTCTGATCTGTGTTAGCTTCACTGAGAAAAAACTTAAGTCGGCTCAGAGGTTGTTCAGTGTAGCCTGCAAGTCAATAGACTTGATTAGCTTGGGAAACAAGGATGAAAAAATGTGAAAAAGTACCAGGTGTACAGCGATGAGGGAAACTGGGAAGTGAATATCAGTTTTGCGAAACAAACAGAAAATTCTGTTTTGCCTGCAATTTCACAATTTTACAACTGTGAAATGCAAAATTCAATAAAAAAGCTAATGGGTTTCAATGGTTTTGAAAATCAAACAAATCACCAGGACCAGATAATATTTACCCTCGGGTTCTTAAGGAGGGTAACGAGTACATATATAAACCCTTGCCACATATTCTTAGGAAGTCACTGTGCACTGGAGAGATTCCGAAGGACTGGAAAATGGCAAATATCATCCCATTATATAAAAAGGGTGACAGGGCAGATCCAAGCAACTATAGGCCAGTAAGTGTAACATGCTTCACAGGAAAATTAATGGATGGAATTATTAATGATAAGATTGAGCAAAACTTGGCAAGGACAGGAGTTATTAGGAACAGCCTGCATGGGTTCAGAAGAGAGAGATTGTGTTTTACTAAAATGCTGGAATTCTATGAGGAGTCAACACAAGGATACAAGTGGAGCATCTGATATTTTTTATCTTGAATTTCAGAAAGCATTTGATAAGGTACCACATGAGAGGTTGGGCATCAAATTAAAAGAAGTGGGAGTTCAGGGTGATGTTTTTAGATGGGTGCAGAATTGGCATAGACACCGGAAGCTGAAGGTTATTGTGTGAGGAACCTCATCAGAACTGGCTGACATTAAGAGTGCTGTTCCACAGGGGTCACTTCTAGGGCTGCTGCTGTTTTTAATATATAGAAATGATTTAGATAGAAATATAAGTAACAAGCTGGTTAAGTTTGCAAATGATATCAAGATAAGTGGATCAGCAGCTGTTGTGATGTAGGATTTTGCATATAACTTGATAAATGTTTTGTATGTCTTTATTTATAATTTAGGCAAACCAATGTAATTTAGTGGTACCTTGGTGAGAGGCATTCTTGTTTATCCCCCCATGTTTACGACTTTTCTTTGTAATTTTACGACAGGATTTGGGGGATGTGTCTTAAACCAGTTTGATGAGCATTTCTTTGCTAAAGTCTTTTCTCCCATCCCCCACACAAAGCCAGGTTAGTGTAATATATGGTCTTGGGGGGCAGGAGATAAGATGTTCTATTTCACCCATTGGTCTGAGGTATGGCTGTTTGGAATTGGCTAGTCTCAGAGGCCTTTAAGTACCATGATGTCCTATTGGTTCTAGGAATTGGAGAGAACATCTATAAATGTACTTGCTCAACCACATTCTCTCTCTCTGACTGACTGACATATGATGAAGAAGCATCTCTCTGACTGACCCACATATGAAGAAGCATCTCTTTGACTGACCCACATATGAAGAAGCATCTCTCTTGCTAACCTGTGATGATGAAGACAACACAATGAAGAGCACAGCTCAGCAGCCATATTGAACAGACATGTGGCTGAAAGCTGAGCACCAACGATGCCTTAACTAGAGACATTTTAAGTAACTGCAAGTCTGTGTGCCACCTGAATTACACATCACCATTTTATCAGGTTGTATGGTTGCCAATATTCAAATGTACTTTGCATTTTGTTATTATTTATGAATATTATCAGTAATACATTATTTTATGTGTAACTTAACTCCTGCTTGTCTTTTACTACATCTAATTGCCTGAGGTTATAGATATAGAAGGGAAGGTGGGGATAAGTTATATACAGTGGTAAGTCTGTGAGATTAGGTATTCTAAGGCTACATATTAATAATACAATAGGGGACAGTAGAGCAATATATATATATATTACTCTACCAAGATAAAACAATTGGCGTAGTCGGCAGGATTTTGGGGTAACCAAGTTTTGCACCCTGTTTGCAAATACTGTTTTGATGTATGTGTTTGTTTATGTATGTGAATTTTAGGGCACCCAGTGTACAAATGCGGTGGAAGTAAAACATTGTTTGGTTGCTG
The DNA here is from genome assembly GCF_016835505.1 of Polypterus senegalus. Taxonomy (NCBI): domain Eukaryota; kingdom Metazoa; phylum Chordata; class Cladistia; order Polypteriformes; family Polypteridae; genus Polypterus; species Polypterus senegalus. Next base: position 38,459,783 of record NC_053171.1, on the reverse strand, counting down.
AATGGAATATAACCAACAAAGTGTAGAGACTTCATGTGTGTCACAAGGACACCCGCATGTTTGTTAGTGCTGGTGGTAGTGAGTCCCTAATTAAAGTGCTAGGGAGTGGTGAAAGATGCATGCGTCATTCATACGGCATTTAAGTGGTTAAAGTGCTAGGGAGTGATGGGACATGCATTCGTCATTCATACGGTACTTATTCGTTTAGAATCTTTGTGTATGTATGTGTATGTTTGCTTACAGGGGCAAAAGTAGGCCAACCCATAACGAATTTGGCAAATTGTATTAGAGTAAATTGTAGACTTAGAAATGCCTAAGTTCATTTTAAAGTCAGCCATCTTCCAGTGGAGTGGCAGAGGCAAGCAGGCTAAAGCTAGGAAACCTGTAGTTCAGGTAGAGAAAGCAGAAGCTGAGCTGAGTGTGCCACAAAATGGAAGGGGCTGGAAGGATTAAAAGCAAGAAAACAGAGATCAGGTTTAAAGAAGACAGCTGCTGTTATAAGAGGTTTACTAGCTTGTATTATTGGTAATAAGGAAGATCATGATAAGGAAGAAAATAGCAAAGTGAATGAAAGTGAAAGTTATGGAATGTTGAGTGAGAGTTTTGAAAGATGTAACAGTTGGTGTGATAATTGTGAAGTGTTAGCATGTAGAACATCCACTGCTAAAGTAGAAAGCAGTGAAAGAAGTGGAAAAAAGAGAAAACCACCCATGGTGAAAGTTAGGGCAACAGTAACCAGATCGGACTGGAACCCTAAAACATGGGTGGGTGACTTACATGAGACAGATGAGTGCTCAGATAAAGAGTGGGAATGTGAGTGTGAGGAAAAGGAGAGAGATGAAAGGAAGGAAAACAGCAAGGGTGTTTTCTTCCTTTATTCTCCACTGCACCACAATCTCCAAGTAATTCTGAGGTCTGTCCAGTATTTAAAGAGCATGCTACACTGATAGATATTTCACCACTGTTAGGAAAGGTAACCAGTGCTGCATTGAAATTTGATTTAGGACAAAGAGATCAGATAGAAGGCAGAGGAGCTGGTGAGTGTGAATGGCAATTGTTGACTAGAGGGCATGAACTGGATATTGGCATATTGGATACTGAGTAAAGAAAGTGTGGAATTTAAACAAGAACAATGGAAATGAAAGGAATTCAAGTGCTTGTGTGTGAAAGGTCTGAATGTGCTAGTGAAAGAATGGCTGAGGTGGAAAGAAAGCGCACCAGTTTAGGAGTTGGTTTGAATGAAACAGGACAAGCCAAAGAACAAAGGATGGGGATGGTGCAGCAGGAAGCTCAGCTAGCAAGCCAGGAATGCACAGGGGTGTGAGGTCCTAACAGCTGTGCTAGGGCCAGCAGTAATTAAAAGCACACACACTTAGGTTCAGTAATTCGAAACCTGACTGACCAGTTGTTCAAAAAGACAGCCTATGACTCTCCATGCAATAAAATGGAGAAAAGTGAGCTGGTCTTTAGTAAAGAACACAGGTCAGTTTTAGCAGAAATGCTGGATTTAGAACTTGGGTTCTGGAGAGGCTTCAGTCCACACTTTCAGGTAGCAGTTACCATACAATAAAAAAAGGACACACAGGCAATGAAAAAAAATAGAAGGGTAGCACAGGAAGACAGGAAATGGAAAACAGTTATTTCTGTTTCAATTTTCTGGCCTTTTGCAATAGTGCTACTTCTATTGTAAGGTTTTTATGGACTTTGGTTTGGTGCAGGTAATAAATAGTGAAGGCAATTAGCAGAGTAAAATCCATGCAGGAGATCGGGTTACCATTGGCACATTGGAGTGGCGTGGCACTAGTGCCAAGCTGTTCCAATGAATGCCTGGAAGCAAAGTTTGAGTTTTGGCACCAGGTCGACAGCCAAGAAAATGAGATGGACAGAAACTGCTTTGTCACCTTCCATTTTGCAGACCTGCCTACATAGCAGAATGAAGAAAAGACAACATGCAAAGACCAAAGACAAAGACATGAAGAAGAAGTGAAGAGACATCAAGAAAAGACACTTACTGGGGTTTAAGTGAGTAACAAGTCCACAAGTCATGCAATAATAAGGCTAGTCACAATAGCTATAGTTTAAAAGGAAAGGTTTGTTCATTACTGCAGCAAATTTATATTCCAAGGGGTGGAAACTGAACAAACCAGTTAGGAATGCCAAAAATAAGGGGATTCATTTTATGCTCATAAAGTATACATTTTAGGTATTAATTAATTAAGTGGGATAATTAATATAAGAAAAGGTATACTAAGAAAATTGGTGAACTTTTCAGGAAAGCAGGTGCAGCTGATACATTTGCAAGTCATATGGGCTCCGATGTTTAGGTATAGTCTAATTGGGAAAATACGGAAGCCCTGCTGAGATTGTCGGCTGTGGTACAGGCACAGGACCAGTGGGCCAATTCTAACCTGAGGTGTTTAGCACAATGAGTATGCATATGGTGAGCAAACAACTCTAGGGGTGGCCTACGGGGGAATGATGAGAGTTGCAAAGCTTTGATGTCTCATGGTGGTGATGCCAGCCTATACTGGTAAAGGCTGATGGCAGTCAAGAGTTGCACCATGGGTAGGAAAGCATAAGAGGCAACTAAGTCAACCCCAAATGTGTGCATAGGGGCCACAAATGTTGGTTTGTGAACAGTTTATGCAGTGGCACTTGGGCTGTCACTTGGGCAGAAGTGGTTGTACTGGCACCTGTGGCATGTTACCTTTCAAATTTTGATGTTAATTGTACAGCTGCATATGCGTAAACAGATAGTTTGGGACAGGGGTCTAATTAGCAGTTAGACAGAGAACAAGTACAGATTAAAAATTCACACAATAGACTCAATTGTAGTGGGCTAGTTTAGTGGAAGGTGTGGACTTGTCTCATTTTGAACCACCAGATCTGATGACATATGGAGACTGCAGAAAGAGTTGACGCAAGCTGGAGCAGATACAAGTCATCTGGGGAGAGCAAATACTGCAAATCAATGCACAAGTTATGCATCAGACTCTTGAAACAATTTAAAGACATTGTGTATAAAGACACTGTACAAAACATTCATCGGGGTGGAGTGTTGTGATGTAGGATTTTGCATATAACTTGATAAATGTTTTGTATGTCTTTATTTATAATTTAGGCAAACCAATGTAATTTAGTGGTACCTTGGTGAGAGGCATTCTTGTTTATCCCCCCCATGTTTACGACTTTTCTTTGTAATTTTACGACAGGATTTTGGGGGATGTGTCTTAAACCAGTTTGATGAGCATTTCTTTGCTAAAGTCTTTTCTCCCATCCCCCACACAAAGCCAGGTTAGTGTAATATATGGTCTTGGGGGGCAGGAGATAAGATGTTCTATTTCACCCATTGGTCTGAGGTATGGCTGTTTGGAATTGGCTTGTCTCAGAGGCCTTTAAGTACCATGATGTCCTATTGGTTCTAGGAATTGGAGAGAACATCTATAAATGTACTTGCTCAACCACATTCTCTCTCTCTGACTGACTGACATATGATGAAGAAGCATCTCTCTTGCTAACCTGTGAGGATGAAGACCACACAATGAAGAGCTCAGCTCAGCAGCCATATTGAACAGACATGTGGCTGAAAGCTGAGCACCAACGATGCCTTAACTAGAGACATTTTAAGTAACTACAAGTCTGTGTGCCACCTGAGTTACACATCACCATTTTATCAGGTTGTATGGTTGCCAATATTCAAATGTACTTTGCATTTTGTTATTATTTATGAATATTATCAGTAATACATTATTTTATGTGTAACTTAACTCCCGCTTGTCTTTTTACTACATCTAATTGCCTGAGGTTATAGATATAGAAGGGAAGGTGGGGATAAGTTATATACAGTGGTAAGTCTGTGAGATTAGGTATTCTAAGGCTACATATTAATAATACAATAGGGGACAGTAGAGCAATATATATATTACTCTACCAAGATAAAACAACCCCCTATGAGAAGAACTTAGGAGTCGTAGTGGACTCTTTGCTAATAACTGCCAGACAGTGTTCAGAAGGCATTAAGAAGGCTAACAGAATGTCAGGTTATATAGCGCCTTGATGTGTGGAGTACAAGTCCAAGGAGGTTCTGCTCAGCCTTTATAACACACTGGTGAGGCCTCATCTGGAGTACTGTGTGCAGTTTTGGTCTCCAGGCTACAAAAAGGACATAGCAGCACTAGAGAAGGTCCAGAGAAGAGCGACTAGGCTGATTCCAGGTCTACAGGGGTTGAATTATGAGGAAAGATTAAAAGAGCTGAGCTTTTACAGTTTAAGCAAAAGAAGATGAAGAGGAAACATGATTGAAGTGTTTAAAATTGTGAAGGGAATTTGTCCAGTGGATCAAGACTGTTATTTTAAAATGAGTTCATCAAGAACACGGGGACACAGTTAGAACATTAGAACACTCTAGACGAGAACAGGCCATTCAGCCCAACAAAGCTCGACAGTCCTATCCACTTATTTCTTCCAAGAAAACATCAAGTCGGGTTTTGAAAGTCCCTAACGTCTTACTGTCTACCACACTACTTGGTAGCTTATTCCAAGTGTCTATTGTTCTCTGTATAAAGAAAAACTTCCTAATGTTTGTGCGAAATTTACCCTTAACAAGTTTCCAACTGTGTCCCCGTGTTCTTGATGAACTCATTTTAAAATAACAGTCTCGATCCACTGTACTAATTCCCTTCATAATTGTAAACACTTCAATCATGTCACCTTTTAATCTTTTGCTTAAACTGTAAAGGCTCAGCTCTTTTAATCTTTCCTCATAATTCAACCCCTGTAGCCTTGGAATCAGCCTAGTCGCTCTTCTCTGGTGCTGCTATGTCCTTTTGTAGCCTGGAGACCAAAACTGCACACAGTACTCAAGATGAGGCCTCACCAGTGCATTATAAAGGTTGAGCATAACCTCCTTGGACTTGTACTCCACATAGCCTTCTTAATGGCTTCTGAACACTGTTGAAGTTGATAGCTTAGAGTCCACTATGACTCCTAAATCCTTCTCATAAGGTGTACTCTCGATTTTCGACCGCCCATTGTGTATTCAAACCTAATATTTTTACTTCCTATGTGTAATACTTTACATTTACTGACATTAAATTTCATCTGCCACAAATCTGCCCAAGCCTGTATGCTATCCAAGTCCTTCTGTAATGATATAACGGATTCCAAATTATCTGCTAATCCACCTATCTTGGTATCATCTGCAAACTTAACCAGCTTGTTACTTATATTCCTATCTAAATCATTTATATATATTAAAAATAGCAGCGCCCTAGCACTGACCCCTGTGGAACACCACTCTTAACATCAGCCAGTTCTGATGAGGTTCCTCGCACCATCACCCTCTGCTTCCTGTGTCTGAGCCAATTCTGCACCCATCTAAAAACATCACCCTGAACTCCCACTTCTTTTAACTTGATGCCCAACCTCTCATGTGGCACCTTATCAAATGCTTTCTGAAAGTCCAGATAAATAATATCATAAGCTCCACTTTGATCGTATCCTTTGTTGCCTCCTCATAGAATTCCAACATGTTAGTAAAACACGACCTCCCTCTTCTGAACCCATGCTGACTGTTCAGAATAACTCCTGTCCTTGTCATGTGTTGCTCAATCTTATCCTTAATAATTCCTTCCATTAATTTTCCTGTGATGCTTGTTAAGCTTACTGGCCTATAGTTGCTTGGATCTGCCCTGTCACCCTTTTTATATAATGGGATGATATTTGCCATTTTCCAGTCCTTTGGAATCTCTCCAGTGCACAGTGACTTCCTAAAAATATGTGTCAAGGGTTTATATATGTACTCACTAGCCTCCTTAAGAACACGAGGATAAATATTATCTGGGCCTGGTGATTTGTTTGATTTCATCTTATTTAATCTGAGCAGCACTTCTCCCTCTACAATTTCCAAATCCCTCAGTACCTCCTTAGTAGTGTTTACCTCTGGCAGGTTATCCACTTGCTCACTTGTAAACACCTCAGAAAAATGTAAGTTTAGGGCATCTGCTATTTCATTGTCTGTATCTTTTAATTCCCTTTACTATTCCTGATGAACTTGACCTCCTCCTTAACTGTTCTTTTACTACTAAAATACTGAAAGAATCTCTTGGGGTCTTCTTTCGCCTTATCTGCTATATTCCTCTCCAACTGTCTTTTAGCCTCTCTGATATCCTTCTTAATGGTTGCCCTCATGTTCTCATATGGCGCTACGATTCTCTTTGCAGTCATTAGTCTTATATGCCTTATACAGCATTTTTTCCTTTGCAACTTCTTTTTTAAATCTTTATTAATCCACATGGAGTTTTTAAGTTTCCTATTACTTCCAAATTTAGGTATGTATCTGTCCTGCATTACATGTAAAACATTTTTAAACCTGTTCCACTGCTCCTCGACTGTCTCCACATTTAAAAGCTTATCCCAGTCTATCCTACTTAGACTTTGTCGCATCTGCTCAAAATTAGCCCTACTAAAGTTCAACTTAACAATTTTAGTCTTTGCATCTGTACTCTTACAAAATACTGAGAATTGTATTACATTATGGTCACTTGACCCTAGTGGTTCAATCACCTCTACACCCTCAATTCTATCCTGATTATTACAGAATACTAAATCCAAGACAGGCTTCACCCCTTGTTGGTGCTTTAACATGCTGTGTTAAAAACAGTCGCTGATTACTTCTTAAAACTCCTGCTCTTGTGCTCCTCCATCTGCAAGGTTATCCCAGTTAATATTTGGATAATTAAAGTCCCCCATGACTATAATATCCCCTGTAAACTTGCCTTTTGATATTACTAAAAGATGTGTGTTGAAATTACTGTCTGAATTGGGTGGTCTATAACACACTCCTAAAATAAGACCTTTTTCCTAATATTTTCCAGGCGAAGCCACATGTCCTCACTAAGATGGGGCTCATCATCCAACTGAAGATGACTTACATTTAAACCCTGTTTGGCATAAACAGCAACCCCACCTCCTTTTCTGTTCTGTCTATCCTTCCTAAAAAATGTGTATCCCTCTATGTTACACTCATCCCCATCTTTGTTATTTAGCCAGGTTTCTGTTATTGCTATAATATCATAATTATGCTCTGCTACATACAACTCCAACTCACTTACCTTATTTTTGATACTTCTAGCATTAAGGCAAGCTATTTTTAACGTGTTAATCCTTCTATATTTATGTATGCTTAAAATTTACATTACTATGCATTTTATTTCTACACCATTGTTTGTTCTTCCATGTATAGATCTAAACCTGGCCTGTCCTAAACCATTCCCCAGTTTAAACAATCCTCGACTAGCCTACACATACGCCTCCCCAATACATTGGTGCCCCTCCGGTTCAGATGTAACCCGTCATGGCGGAACAGGTCCCATCTGTTCCAAAAGGAGTCCCAATGCCCCATAAACCTATACCCTTCTACCCTGCACCAAGATTTGAGCCACGCGTTAAGCCTTCTAATCTCCTCAGTCTTACCTGGACTGGTGTGTGGCACAGGCAGAACTTCGGAGAAGACTACCTTGTCAGTTCTGCTCCTCAGCTTGGCACCTAACTCGGAAACTTCTTAAGGGAAAATTTCGCATAAACATTAGGAAGTTTTTCTTTACACAAAGAACGATAGACACTTGGAATACGCTACCAAGTAGTACGGTAAGACGTTAGGGACTTTCAAAACTCGACTTGATGTTTTTTTGGAAGAAATAAGTGGATAGGACTGGCGAGCTGTGTTGGGTTGAATGGCCTGTTCTTGTCTAGATTGTTCTAATGTTCTAATGTTTTAGGGTGGAAGATAAGGAATATTGCTCCCTAAGGATCGTTCACACTTTTTTGTTTATCTGCATTTTTTCCACAGTGGCATAGCGCAGGTAACCGTCCGTCCACCAGTAAACTCAATTCTATTTATGCCTCTCATTCACATCACATACCATCGTGCACGTAACAGTATTTTTCTCCACAGGACAATTCACTATGCAGGAAGCAGCTTGCCACCGACTCCTCCCACCCCTTCTGCTGTTACCTAGCAACCGCTCTTGACTCTTTCTTTTTTTTTTTCTTTCAATGGATGTTTGGTGACGGGGTAAAGAATTCACCATTCAGTTAACTTCATACTCTGACTCTACAATGTCCAAAACACCAGGAAAAGTTGATGTTTGTATGGTTTCTGTATGTGTGCCTCTGTCTGTAGAAAATCAAAATTAATCTTCACATTATGAAATTACAGTTTCCTTCGGAAAATTATGGTTTTTTTTGCATTTGGTAGAACACCTCTGTGATTACATCCTAGCAAAGATACAAAAATTTCAAACAAGATATTCACCCCGGACACCAAGACCTGTGTACAGCGATAACTTACAAAAAGTTTAACTGTCTTATTCAAATAAGTTGCATCGTGTTTGTCTTGCTACAGTTTGGTCCACTGCTTATCGCCATGTCTTTCAAAAACAGTTTGACCAATGTCCTATAATAATTTTGTAGAAATTGTACTGGGATTTTTGCGTTCTGCTCCATTTAGTCATGGGATCAGGCCTATTGATTTGCAAAACATTTGCTCGAGTCATTTTTGAGATACATACTAATTTATTTAAATATACATGCACACACAAGTGTGCTCACAAATGTCTCAAAGAATGGTATGAGTGAACTTCACTGACAGCTTGTTTGCCCCACCAGAACACACGCTGGATGATGAGGAGAAAGAAATGAACACACGCAAATGTCACAATTGATCTGTAAAGGCCGACGTGCACACACCAGTTTATCTGTCTATGCTGCTGGTTTACTTCATTTTACTCCATGTGTTTAGTTTCATATTGAATGTTATTTAAGTTATTTGATTTGATTGTATTTCTTTTTCATTTTACCCCACATTTATTTGTGTACATAATAAATATTATATGTTAATTGCATATTATTGTACAGTACAATTGGTTTAATCATATAGTCAAATCTTGGGTTGAGTGATGTCCTGCTTTAAAGTGTATGGACCATTTCAAAATGATTTTTTTTCTAGGTAAAGTGTTCTTCTCCACTGAGTGCTAGCACTGTAATATGTTCACAAATAGACTAATTCTATAATAAATACACATAAAGAACTAGGCACTGTCTGTCCATTAATTAACTGTTGAACTCAGGGCAGTTAAAAAAGATGGAGAAGAAACCAAAAACTCCAGTCAGCAGCATCAGTGGGAAAAATAAACATCTGGGAGGTCTGTAGTCAATTATAACAGAGAGAGTAGAGAAGCAAAGTCAGACCCAGTCCTGGCGACCTCAACCAACTGGCATCCCTTCCCGTCCATGGCATTCTACAGGAGGGTCTGTACTGGCCATCTAATTGTGTATTCCTGCAGATGAGGGTCCACATGCTGTGTTTCATTTTTAAGATTGTGACGTTGTAGGACATCCTACCAGAATAACCCCAACGTGTGCCTAATGGCCCAACTAAATGTCTAAATGTGACAGGAAATGAGTGTGGTGATTGTTTTCACTACAGAGATTTATTTAAATACTAAATGACAGGCAGACGCATGTAGAATTATTGCAGATCGGAAATATAAAAAACCTTTCTTTTTGGGTCAATAGCATGAAATTCTCTGGAAATGAAATGTTCTTTACTTTGCAAATTTTTGTAGCAAGGTGAAACACTAAGTTTCAGTGCAGATTCAATTTTGTGCAAATCATTTTGCTGGTCACTACTAGTGTATACTAAAACGATGAGGGATAAATATTAAAGTGGCATGACTTTTTTTGAACTTGTGCAGTCCGATTCCATACTTGTTTTTTTAGTCATAATGTTGTTTTGACTGTTATTTATTATCATCATGTCTATAATGTTATTGTTGTCAGTTGCTGGTTAAGTTGCTGCCATGTATCCCAATGCTGTTGGCATGTGTGACATTTAGTTTGCCGTGACTATAAAAGATAATTGTACACATATGCTGTTATTCGGTCTTTGGATGGAGGAAGCATCCAAACTCTACATGAAGTTCTGGTTAGGGATTTTCTTTTTTATACTTTTCTCTTCTGTTTGAAGACTTGAATTTGGTTTCCTCTTGGTCTTGATGGAGAATATTCTGATTTCCCAGTATTTGCCCGTTGCCCGCTTTAGACTACAATTCTGCTTTCATCCATTTAAATTCTTTCCTTCTCCTCTCAGATTAGTGAGCACTTAATGAATGTCATACCACAATCAGTCCAGGCTGATGAAGTGTGCGATGGTGACCTTGTGCTGTCCACGCTCATATACGTCTATTTTCTGCTCTTGCAATGAATAAGTAACACCGCCCTGCATTGGTCTTTTATTGGAAGGGCACTATATAACACACTGACTACATTGTGACGTTTTGTTATTGCCATTCTGTTAAACCCTGAACCTCACTGGCATCACAGAAAACATTTTAGTAACACCTGGTTCTTTGTGGACCCACTGAGCACATTTGAAAGCAGATTATCGTACTTATCAAAATATTTCATCGGCTGATTTTTTTCCAGCCCCTGGCCGCCTGCTTTCTTCATTCACTATCCAAGTAGCAGTGGAAAGCGAGTTTGGTCGCAGGTTGACAGATCTGATTCAGCGTCCTGTCAGCGGGGCCAGTGCAGGCCGACTCCTGTAGGGTGTCACATTTCAAGGCCCAACACTGCCAGCCTCTGTCCTGACCGGGGCTTACTTTGAATGTCGCTTTTGATTGAAGACCAGAGGCCTGTCATCGAGCATCCTGCTTCAGAAAAACACCTGGCAGGTAACAGGAAGCACGTGCCAGTAAAAGAACAAAGGAGCATTGAGCAAAGTAAATATATAAATTAGTTAAAATATTCTGTTTTTTCCTTTAAAAGAAAGATGGCAATAAAAATCTTAAATAAAGGAAACAAAACACAACACAACCTGTTAAATTGTGATCTGTAGGTGCTGGCTTTCTTGCGGACACATTTTATATGCAGCGAGTGTTTTAGGATGAGGCGATGGATGCTGGACATTAGTGTACAAAGATTCCAGCAATTAGAAAAGGTAAGATTCATGCCAACAGGTGAAGACAATGGGTGCTTCCCCAAATGGGCAGCAGTATTTGTCTGTCTGTACTATTATGCTCAAACAAGAGACGCTTTCAGACTCCAACCCCTCGTTCTCGTGCTTTAGGATCCTCCTAATTTGGGTACTGGCAATTCATCCTCCCCACCAGCAGAGGTTGCCACATTCCTGCCATGCCATTCAGTTACCTGATATGCTTAACCCAAACCCTGAGGACTTGCTCGTGGTAAAAGTGACACTCCATCAAGGGGAAGACAGGGCTGTTGGGAGAGCTAAGGGTGCTGTAGTTGTCCCAGAAGGGAATTAGGATAAGTGATGTCGCACATGAGACCCTGCTCTTCCAAAGACAGAGCAGACAGTGCAAAAGCGTCTTGAAGGTTGTGATCTGTTTATGGCCTCTAGAGTGCAATGGTCTCATGGACCAGCAGGCATTGTGACTTAATGACTCTAACATTTAATATACTTCTTTTTGACCTAGAGATAAATTGTGGGGATTAACCTGGATAGCCTGGTAGCATAGCGGGGCATTAAGCTCAGAGTAGGGGATGAGCTGGCTGAGTACGCATGGACAGAAGGCAAGAATGGACCAAGTTTCAAGTGTGAGACAGGAGGCGAGTGATGTTGGGATAGTGGGAAAGCCATCCCACCAACAATCAGGCCTCATGGGGCTACAGATTTGGCTTTGTTACACTGCTATGTCTTTGATACTGTTTATTCTCCTTATGCGTATCCCTCCTTTGCGTGCTTAAATGAACTGACGCCATTCTTTTAGAACATTAGAAAACTTCTGATCAGAACAGTCACTCAGACCAACAAAGCTCGCTAGTCCTATCCACTTAATTCCTCCAATGTAGCATCAAGTTGTGTTTTGAAGGTTCCTAAAGTCCTGCTCTCCACCACACTACTATGAAGAAAAACTTCTTAACGTTTGTGTGAAATTTGTCCTTAACAAGCTCACTTTAAAGTAACTTTTTTAAACACTTTCATTACAGTCAGTCAGTCATTTTCCAACCTGCTATATCCTAACACAGGGTCACGGGGGGTCTGCTAGAACCAATCCCAGCCAACACAGGGTGCAAGGCAGGAACAAATCCCGGGCAGGGCACACGCACACACTAGGGCCAATTTAGGATCGTCAATGCACCTAACCTGCATGTCTTTGGACTGTGGGAGGAAACCCATACAGACATGGGGAGAACATGCAAACTCCACGCAGGGAAGACCCGGGAAACGAACCCAGCAGCGCTACCACTGTGCCACCGTGCCACCCCACCTTCATTACATCACCTCTTAGTCTCTTCTTGCTTATACTGAAAAGATTCAACTCCTTTAATCCTAATCTTTAATAATTCCTCCCCTGCAGTTCTGCAGTCAGCCTAGTCGTTCTTCTCTGGACTTTAGAAAAACGCCTCCAATTTGTCAACCACTCCTTCTGTCCAGTGGTTAATGTGCAAAGAAGGCCGAGTATGAGTGTCCATTCATCTGCCCATTGATATCCTCCAAATATAGCAAAGTATCATTTATCTTTCACCTTTTCGTCAACGCTTAGTTTGAAAAGCACCTTTAATAGTCAAGCCCGAGAGGCCAGGGGCCCCAAAACCCACCCTGGACCCTTTAATCCTTTCTCGTCTGAGTGCCTCCCACAGACTCCAGCACTCTACTGAACAACACCCCCGAGCTCAGTGGCCGATTACTTTTAAAAAAAGACAATCCTTCAAGGCAGTGGCCAAACCTGGAGCTTCTCAAGGCTGATGTCAGCTCCTGTGCACAAAATCTAATTAAATTAAATCAGGGACCCCTGGCAACCTTGACACCATAAACAGTTAGGAGAGAAGAAACAGGAGCGCCCCATCTGCCACCAGGTGACCCCAGTGCTGGGCATGGCATGCTCTGACCCATATCAGAATTCACACAAATAAGCAAACAAGAAACAGACAAAGAAAAGTTCCAGCGATCCCACCACCTGCAGACCCCTTGCTGACTGCTTGAGGGCTGCAGGTGTACATGGATACAGAAAAAGGCAAACACAGCAGCAATCGTAGGTCTTATCTGCTCGCAGTCTCTTCCTGCACCGGAACAAGGGACAAAGGGCAGGGGTATCAGCAGAGCCGCCCTCCCCGACTCCTTTGGCAGTGCTGATGGAATTATCTCTCCTGCACCTTGTGAAGAGGAAGCCACTCCTGGCAGCTCTCAACGTGTCGGGGGAACTCGGAACTCCTGGGACAATTGCACCGTTTAGTCTGACTTTTCTTTTAATCCTACTGAGGACAGATGAGAGAGGCGCGAGACGGGGATAAAACAGGCAGATAAAGTGGCGGGGGTTTGGGCGGCCGCAGAGCAACAACCAGTCAGGCGCTGTCATGGCCTTCTCTTTTACTAGTTTTAAGGTGCTGGCAGTGTGTGTCTTGGCATGTCCAGTCTGAGTGCAGCTTTTGACTGCTGTTGGTCTGACCCAAGTAAGATGTCCTTCCATTTTCAGACCAGCTCGTTTCGTTCTAGTGTCAGGTCGTGGAGCTTGTATCTCATTCTGAAATCACTCGGTGTAAAGTACAAAGTAGTATATGAACCCTGGAGGGGATACCAGTCACGCAAACACAGACATATTCACCAACTCCAGAGCTGAAAGACACACTTTGAACATTACACTAATGTGCTCCAGAAAATCCACATGGACATAAGGAGAACGTCAATGTGAGGTGTGAGACATGTTGTGCATTGCGAGAAAGTAAACAAGAAAAGTTTTTAAAAAATCTGATCTACAGTTTTTATAAATCTAAGACAGCCAGTCATTTTAGTTTTTATTAGGAGACAGAAAGTATTCAAGCAAGGCACAAAAAATCCCTAATGGAGGTGCAGTGTCACAGAAACACCAACTTGAAGTGACTGACCCAGCAGGACACAAGCCTACAAGCTAAAAGAAAACGGTCAAACAGAAGGCCGTCCTTCATGTGATGTCTTTTATGCAACATCAGAAAAACTTTTGACATGCAGGCCATTTAGGGCAGTAAAGCTCACCAATCCTATCTACGTAATTCCTCCAAAACAACAGGAAGTCGAGCTTTGAATGGCCCTAATGATGCAGGAATGATCTCCTGCTGACGTGGCTGTAGTATGTACTGTATTTACAGCCACAAGACTAACGTTTGGGTTTAGCTCTGTTGCAGGTGCCCCAGATGTGCCCGACTGGCAGCAGACCAACATTAAGACTAAGTGCGGTTACATTGTGTTTCTTAGAGTCGTGACAGGGGGGGCAAAGTTGTGTACTAACAGACGCCCTCGTGAGCAGGTTTAACATACACATCAGTCAGACTGTCACCACCATTGCCATTAAAAAATATGGACCCTATGTGTTATACTTATATTTGGACTAAAGTACAGCCTGATACTGATTCAGCTCTATTTAACTCAATGTCACAAAAAAGACAAGCGATGCATGAAAACATTTTTATTTTATATTTGTATAATATAAGAAATATAAAACAATGAATCAACATACATTTAATCATTAACCTTCAGTAAAAAGTCACAGAGTCAGTGTCTGTAAGAAATCCTGCAGCTGACCACTCCAAAAAGGTGCATTGAAAGATGCTGGCAGTTTCTTCCATGCAGTATTCGTTGTGGATTGTCCTCCAGAACTGATAAGAGATCTTCCACAGTACGTATTATATAGCGCTTGTGCTCCATTGTGAAATCTATGCTGCGATGAGACCTTCTTCATGAATATTGACCCAGGGAGTTTATATCCTATACTGCATAATGAGTGACACTGATCAACTCTTCTGTATTGTCTACCTAATTGGTAAAGGAGTTACAGCAAAACCAGATGACCCATTTTAGGTGTCACATCTAAACATCAAACAAGTCGGGTCTCTTAGAGATTTAAGCCAGCGGTCACTCATACATTAGATCGAGGGGCAGCGATATCATTTACAAGTTACCACCTACACGTGTTGCATGAATGGGCGCAAGGTAAAAACTGAAAAATTTTTTTCCTGCATATGCCAAGGCTTCAGGGTGCACTGCCAGGTCACTCTGATAGGTAATAATAAATAATAATTCTTTTATATAATGTTTTTCTCACTACTCAAAGCACTTAGATCCATAGAGTCACAGAGACACAGTTATGCTTCAGATATGATTTTACTGACGTTTGTCTTTTGTCGTCATTATTCATACACTTACATTAACAGCTACAAAAATATCAGCGACACCCACTTCGATCTCATGTAGCTTGATGATTGCAATTAGTTTTTAATAAATATACGTACACAAGGATGTGCTTTTTCAGTGTACCCTATTCCTATCAATCAATAG
This sequence comes from Polypterus senegalus, assembly GCF_016835505.1. NCBI lineage: Eukaryota > Metazoa > Chordata > Cladistia > Polypteriformes > Polypteridae > Polypterus > Polypterus senegalus. The sequence goes on along the minus strand of NC_053171.1, from coordinate 38,444,449 downwards.
GAATTTGTAGCTGCAAGCCATTTATTGAGAGATGGAGAGGCACTAATTGCGGGCACCCCACCGTTAATGGGCAATCAGACGGCCAGCTGAGTAAACTAAGGAGGCGCATGAGGCCAAAACTAGACGAGTAGTAGATTAGTTAAACTTGGTTCTGCAGTTCACTGAGACAGCACTTGGACCTGAGGATCATCTCTTCGTAGTACTGTGCCACGTAGTCTGGTCTTCATCCACAGCTAGTTCAGTATTATCTTAGGTACACTGCAACTGACCATATTGTCCACCACCCTACTCGGTAACTTACTCCACGTGTCTGTAGTTCTCTGTGTGATGATCCCACATATTACAATATACAGCTTGTCCAGGCAGCATGGGGTGAAAGTTCTCCAATGCACTCCAGAGCAGTCGTTTATAAACCAGTAATTCTGGTGTGGAGTTTGGATGTTCTCCTCATGTTTCTGTGGGCTTTTCTCTGGCATCTTCCCACATAGAAGACAAGCCCATGTGATGGACTGCCATCGTCATGGACATTTATTGCTGATGAAATGGACCATTGCTCCCACTGTTAAAACTGAGGCCAGCTGGAACTTACAGTATGTCCTTGGAGCTGTGGGGTGCCAGTCAAACAGATCACATGGCCATTAACTCTTTAAGGGCTGAATATTTTTTCCAAAAAACAGTTTCTGAAAAGCAATGGTTTCACACAGAAATCAACACAAAACATCAGTTGCTGCAGGCTGCGGCTGCCAGTTTGACAAGAATGTGTGGTAGGCTTGCTGCCAAGCTGTCTTCATGTGGCTGAGGAGTTGCAATGTAGCTTCTACCTCTCATCATTGTTAAGTGGCCCTCCTCCCTGGCGAACATTGCTGTAGGCATATCAGCTACATGAACCCGTTCAACACTATGATTAGTTGGGGACCAGTCAACTGAAGCTGGAACCTCACATTTGTTTTTGATCACTTGTATCAAAATCGGAGTCCGACACGTCATAGTCCAGTTCAGCGATAATTGGCAAAATGTCATCCATGCAGTAGTTTTCTTTATGTATTCACTTTGATCTCTCGCTAGATGTCAGTCCCATTTTTGCTGTTGTTTGCCTTGCTACTCACACAAGCGCAGGAAATCTCAGTCAAACCAATGAAGCTAACTTTCCCTCTAGCAACAACAGTCCAGCTAAAACATCACGGTTGGTTTTGTCACAGTTTACAGTCAATTACCATCGTCAACTCCACCTCTTGACAAAAGTTGACATCAGCCCTGAAAGAGTTAAAGAAGTGAGTTAGGCATACACAGTAACTGCAGACCTGCATGTTTAACTGTATTGTCAAAACTGTGTTTTCTATTTAAAACACATAGCATGAATTCAAACTTTGATATCTTTTCAAGATGTTATTAAATGAACACATGCTTTTATTTTTAGCTGCCTTGATTATTGTTGTGTACATCTATGAGGACTACTAAGAAAATACAAGAGTTAGCTGCACCTTCTTCACAAGGCAGCAGATAAAGTCCTAACGAATAAGAGAGAGTATGAACCGAGTGGCCACCTGTTCCTTAAGAAATACGTCAAAATTCTTATAATTGACTAAAGGGCTCTCAAGAAGCACACACATACCTGTATTTTATAATGAATGTCCCCTTTATTGTCACCAATCTGACAGAGGGCAGAAGTTATTAAGAAGGCTAACAGAATGTCAGGTTATATAGCGCCCTGATGTGTGGAGTACAAGTCCAAGGAGGTTATGATCAACCTTTATAATGCACTGGTGAGGCCTCGTCTGGAGTACTGGGTGCAGTTTTGGTCTCCAGGCTACTAAAAGGACATAGCAGCACTGGAGAAGGTCCAGAGAAGAGCGACTAGGCTGATTCAGGGGCTACAGGGGTTGAATTATGAGGAAAGATTAAAAGAGCTGAGCCTTATACAAAAGAAGATTAAGAGGTGACTTGATTGAAGTGTTTAAAATTATGAAAGAAATTAGTCCAGTGGATCGAGACTGTGACTTTAAAATGAGTTCATCAAGAACACGGGGACACAGTTTGGATACTTGTTAAGGGTAAATTTTGCACAATGTTTAGATTTTTTTCCACATACAAAGAGCCACAGACACTTGTAATAAATGACCGAGTAGTGTAGTAGTTAGTAGGACTCTAAGCACCTTTGAAATGACTTATTTTGGAGAATCTCAGTAAATAATACTGGTGAGCTTGTGGGGCTGAATGGCCTGTTCTCATTAAGATTATTGTCATATTCTGTTTCTAACAAGAGAACATTTTGTGGTAAAAGACTACTCCAGGACCTGAGAGCACAATTGCTCCCAAGAAGCTGTGCCCATAATCATCATCTTTCTGACCTTGAAAGGGTAGTAAATCCCACACTGTTTATTTTAGGACTGCCAGCTGGGAGCCATAGTGGACACCTAGTTAAATGAATCAGCAGCTTGTCTTCCACCGAAGAACTTGGTTGGAATGAATGGCTGGAGCTCCCGCACTAGAGTCTCAGTAAATGGATCCCCAGACTGGAAGGAGCATCCATAACCCTATTAACCAGACGGTCCATGGAGGCTCTAACAGATGTTGTACCTCTCACTCAATTGTAAATACAAGTCTATCATCTAATCTTCACGTCAGCCTCATTTGAAACTAAACTCTTGCTGCTCAAGTCAGTGTTTCAAATGAAGCAAATAAAACAAAAACCCTAACCGTGATCAGTGGTTGAAAATCACTGCTGCCTTTAAAATAGAGGAGCACATTGTGAGGAGATGAGCCAACTTTCTTAGACTCAAATCAGCATGAGGCAGACAAGCAGCCAGCTGTTATTTTGTATAATGCCCTTCAGGGGTGATTTACAAATTGGACCATTCATCAATATTTATTTTTAATTGTGCCTTTCCCAGCAAGTATGATTGGAAGTCATATGTCAGAGCAGAAGGGTGCTATATTAATAAAGCATACTATTGCTGTTTATTGATTATTAACCACCCATTACGTAACCCAATTCAGGGTCATGGAGGGGCTATACCAGCTCTAGACAAGGAGGGAGGCCATGACCGAGCACATACCCACACTGGGCGAGAGTATCATTGGCAAGGAACACAGCAAAGAGAAAAACAGATTGACACACAAGAATTGTGAAGTGGCATTGGTAACCGCTGTGCCACCATACTGCATATTTCACAAATCAGCCTTTCATAGCAAGTGTCATTAGAGTTGACTGTTCAAATCAAGTTTCATTTTGTATAATTCCTTTTAACAGCAATATGATCCAGAAGTAATAAATCAACCCTTTAGCTCCCACAATCCAGTTCAGGGTCATGGGAAGTGAGGGCTAACTCAGCAGCATCATGTGCAAGGCAGGAACCAACCTTGGATGGGGTGCCAGTGCGCCTCATGGACCATCCACTCACACCAGGTCAACTCCGAGGCAGCCACTGACCTATCAAACACATGTTTAGGATGTGGGAGGAAAAAATGGACCAGGAGAAAGACCCACATGAACAGTGACCTGGAGCTGTGAAGCCCCCTTGTGCCACCATGATGCCTATTTTATACAAAGTCAATCCATTTTTTTATATAACATCTTTCACAGCAACTACCAGCTGAGGTAACTTTACAAACTGAACAGTCAATCAGTCAGTCTTGATCTTATATAGCACCTTTTACAGCTACTTCAGCTCAAAGCATTTTAACAATTTTATTGTCATTCATTCCCATACATAGTATAGGATTGAACAAAATTTCATTCCTTGCAGTCCCCCAGTGCAAAATGACATAAATTAGACATACACTGTAAAAAAAATTGCCAAAAAACAGAGCAACAATACAATATAACAAGACTAAAGATAAAGCTTGAACAATACTCGCTATTCATATTAAAGTGCAGAGTGCAAAGTGACAGTATATAATTGGGGGAATGTTATAGCAATATGGTACTGGGTGACATACAGGAGTTCAAAAGTCTGACAGCTTCTGGAAAGAAGCTGTGATAGGACCAGGCTGTGCTAGTTCTACTGCTGCAGTATCTTCTACCTGGTGGCAGGAGGTCAAACAATGCATGTGATGGGTCGTTCACATCTTTCACAATGGGGAAGGCTCTACATAGATAGACAGAGTGCCTGAAAGATGTCCTGGATTGAGGAGAAGAAGAGCTCTATGATCCTCTCAGTAGTCCTCACTACACACTACAGAGTCTTATGCTCATGGACTTTGCTGTTTCCAAACCACACAGTGATGCAGTTTTGTCAGAACGCTCTCCACAGTTCCTTTGTCAAAGGTGGTAAGAATTGGCTGTGGTAAGCCGATTCACTTCAGTGTCTGCAGAAAAAAAGAGACGTTGTTGCACCTTCTTGACAATAGAGTTGGTGTTGATTGTCCAGAAGAGGTCATCAGAGATACACACCCCAAGAAACTTGTTGCTGCTGACTCTTGCTATCAGAGCCATTGATGAGCAGTGGTGAATAGTCAGTCAATGTTCTTCTGAAATCGGCAAGCAACTCTTTTGTCCTATCAACAGTAAGAGATAGATTATTTGCACCACACCACCTCATCAGATGCTCGACCTCCTCTCTGTTAGATGTGTCATCATCATTGCTGATGAGACCTCTATGGTTGTATCATCCACAAACTTGACAATGTCATTGGACTCAGACTTGGCAGCGCAGTCAAGGGTGAGCAATGTGAACAATAGTGGACTTAGCATGCAGTCATGGGGGGCCCCTATGCTCGGCCTCATGGTAACAGATGTTCTGCCGCCAATGTGCACTGACTGTGGCCTCTCTATGAAATAGACCAGAATCCAATTACAAAAAGGAGTGTCAAGGCCCAGCAGAGAAAGATTTCTCACCAACTGCCGAGGAATGATTGTGTTGAACGCTGAGCTGAAATAAACAAACAGCATTCTGACATACGTATCCCTGGTGTTCAGGTGAGACAATACAGCGTGCAAAGTAAAGGAGATGGCATCATCAGTGAAGCAATTCAGATGGTAAGCAAACTGGAGTGGGTCAGAGTGGTGGGAAGGATGGAGTTGAAATGTCTTTTGACCAACCGCTCGAAGCATTTCTTCACAATTGGAGTCAGTGCTACAGGTGGTGGTCATTAAGACACATCACTGGTGACTTCTTTGGCACTGGAATGGCAGTAGTCTTTTTGAAGCATGTGGGAACCACAGCCTGGCTCAAAGAGATGTTGAAGCTGTCTGTGGGGACATCAGCCATTTGGTCAGCACAGTCTCTAAACACTAGACTCTGAGGCTAGGGATCTGCACTGGCAATCGGAAGGTTCCCGGTTCGAATTCCATAAATGCCAAATGGGACACAGCTCTGTTGGGCCCTTCAGCAAGGCCCTTAACCTGCAATTGCTGAGCACTTTGAGTAGTGAGAAAAGCGCTACATAAATGCAGAGAATTATTATTATTAATGTTGCCTGGTCCTGCTGCTTTCCGTAGGTTGACTCTGGAAAACTCCCAACTTACATTGGCAGGGTCTGGATGGAGCACGTGTTCTTCCGGGGAGAGTATGGACTTGTATGCCTGTGTGTTGTTTTGAGCCTTAAAATGTGTGTACAAGTTGTTGAGCATGTCAGGGAGGCAGGTATCAGTGCTCTAGGCCTCTGGTGAGATTTTATAATCTGTTAAGGCCTGGACGCCCTGCCACATGCATCTGGGATTTTTCAAGTCACAGATGTTGTTGTCTATCTTCTGTGCATACTGACTTTTAGCTTTCCTGAGGGACATGAAAAGTTCAGCCTGCGCTGAAAGCAGCATCTCTTGCTCTCAGAAGAGCGTGAACTTCAGCCATGGCTTCTGGTTGGCGCGTATAATCCTAGTTTTTCCAATAGTGACATTCTGTGTGCACTTTCCTATGTACCCTGTCACAGAGTCAGTGTATTCCTCTAAGTCAATATGCTGGTCTTAGGTGGCTGCCTCCTCGAACATATTCAAAGCAGTCCTGCAATGATGAGTTGGCTTCTTCAGGCCAGACTCGGATGTTTTTTTTGTACTGGATTGTTTCAACACTGACTTGTATGCTGGGAGCAGCATAACACAGAGGTGGTCAAGGAATCCCAAACAGGAGGAGGGCACAGCTTTGTGAAAATCTAAGTGTTTGTATAATAAAGGTCCAGCATATTCTCACCCCTTGAGACAACGTTCACATGTAGGTAGACCTTTGGTGTTCCAGTTTTTAAGTTGGCATGCTCACTGATGACATCAAGCAGCATTAGTGCAGGTTTGGGGGGTTTGGATGTACACTGCAACAACTATAATGGCGGTGAGTTCTCTCAGGAGATAAAACTGCCGACAATTCACCACTAAAAACTACAGTTGCGGTGAGCAATAAGTCACAGCTGCCATAGCACTGACACACCAGTCATTGCTTACATAAAGACCACTTCCTCTGCCACGAGTCTTACTGGAGGCCGTGATGTCTGCACGAAATTATGTTAGTCCTTGTAGTTGAATAACTGAGTCAGGGATGTTGGTCTCTAACCATGTTTTCGAGAAAATAAACACGCAATAATTCCTCGTTTTGGACTGGATGTTGAATTGGTGTCGCAGACAGTCCATCTTATTTTCCAGAGAGCATACGTTGGCCAGTAGCACTGATGGGAGAGCTGGATGGCTAGGCTTGACCTTCAGCCTACAGTGGCTTACCACGGTTCCAGTTCCTATCGCACTGCTTACGGTGCCTCCTAGCCCTGACATCTGAGTTACTGTATGTGCTGCTGTGGTCTGCATAGCGGTCCTAGATCGCTTAGCCTCTGTGTTACCGATGTAGAGATGTGGTCATGGATTTAATACACCAAAGTGCTTGTGTAATCAAGTGCCATGGCTGGAAGACAAAGAAGAGCAGCAATATTTGCTGACTGTCGAGCAAATCGCAGCGGCCGATGACATGACAAAGAACTCTAAAATAGGAAGAAGAAGAGAAGCAATATCTGCTAAGCATCAGGTGCAGCATACAGAATGCAAGAACTACAAAGATGGAGAACTAGTGACTAGTTTATTCAGCAAATTGATTGTAAAATCAAGTGACATAGCAGAAATAAAAAGAGGAGCAGCGACTTCTACTGAGCACCAAGAAAAGTGCAGAGGTAGAGTATATTACGTGATGAAGACTGAACATTGAATTTTTATTAAACATGCATAAAGAATGGCAAAATGACCTGTGCAAAGTGCTATCCACAGTAATGGTAGGAGCAAGAAGAAGAAGCAGTGACATCTGCTAAGCATCAAGCAGAAGGCACTTAAGTGACGATGAACAAAAAAACATTTAGAAGACAAGCAAAAGGTAATCCTGAACATGAACCAATTGACCAGCAGGCAAACACAACAGTTCATGTGTATGCCAAACAAAGACCAGGATACACAATGAAAGAATGAGAACAAGAGAGAAATGCAGGCCAACAAACGAGAAGACCTTCCGACCACATGCAACCATTGCTTTCATATCCTTACATCGATGCTTCTTTGGAGATCATTACTTAACAAAGTTACATCGGCCATGTGATCAATGCTATGCTGGATTTTTTAATATCGTAAACAAAAGAACATATTGCCATAACAGAAAAGTTCTGCTTCGTTTAGATCAGTGGTTTTCAACCATTTTGACAAGTGGAGTGTTTTTACTTTGCAGTTGCGAGTGGCTCAATTCATTAACGTTTGGTCGAAGCTGGGCGAGGTGGGTGTTTCTCTGAGAGTTTCGAGTGGCTCAATCAGTTAACAATAGACAGAGGAGCCAGTAACTTCTGGATTTACTAAAGGAAGAGCTCCACAGACCAGTAGCGTTTCATAGCAAGTTTTTTGCGGACGAGCAAGTAGGTAATAACAACGTTAATATTCTTGTCCTGCCGGACATTTTGCAGACCCTGAAAACATTTCTGTGGATCAGCAATTAGAAAACCTGGTCTAGATGAACCAGCAGAGGCAATAGGTATATGATGACATCTATTGATAATCCCCCAGGACAAGGTGCATACATGATCAGAATTCATAGTAAAGCGCGAGTTCTTCCGTTTGTAAATGGTGGATGGAGTTTGCTGTTGTTTATATCTAGCCTTTAGTAGCAGAGGAGCCACCAGAAGTGAGAAATAACATTATGACTTCGGTTGGAAATGAAAGAAGGAACCGTTTAGAAAACCTAAGAAGTATCAACAGCTCCTTATCTTTAACATGGTATTTATTTACTTTTTAAGCAAATCGTTTTTGTACGACTGTGGGGTTGTGTATACCCCTAGTATTATATAATTTAAAAATAACAAAACAAGATTATTGCAAATGGTAAACATAAACAAATGCCCAAAGCATTATAATCTAGGACGGCCTTATCACAGAGTCACACTGCTGTGACTTAATAGTACCTGCCTGGACACCTGACGGGTGGCTCACTCGACGACGGCGCTGTGGCATTGGCCTAACGCTCCATATGTTAAGGTATCTAGAAGTGTTGCAATGCACAAGAAGAGACAGCCTGCAAAGGCACTATATAAACTAACACAGAGAAGAGCAGAATAACCCCACATGCCAAACACCTGCAGCTCAGGCCAGTTGGTGGCTTTAAACTGGTTCAGCGTCCGAGTGTGCCCTGCAGTGGACTGGCACCCCATCCATGGCTGGCACCTGCCTTGCCCCCTTTAAAGTAGATTAAAAAGGCTCAGTCAAAGAGTGAAAGGATGGAGAGACAAACAGACAGACAGGTGACAATTTGAAGTCAAAGCTGGGCAGACAAAGCAACAGTGAAATGGCTTTTACCGTGAAAGGTACTATAAAATAGGGCTCCATTGGCTGGCACTGGATGCATGAAATTAGAGAGCAGTGACATGGCACTGACCTGCCAGGAAGGCAGTCATCAAGGTAAAAAGTTGGCAGTCACCCCGGGGTGCTGGTCTGCCGCTGAGTTTGTTTATCTGCATTGCTGCATTTTAAGAGATGAGCTGGCACAGCAGAGGCTCGCAGCGAGTGATTTACTGAGAATGTGCAGGCCACTGAAGGCAGGACAGAAGGCTCCTAATGGACAACCGTTCTGCCAGATGAGACCCTCTGCAGCAAACATGATGATGGGGGAGGACTGATTGATTAGACAAGGAAGGTGGCACTACTGTCCTGATCAGGTGTCAGCTTCTACCTCTGAACAAAAAAGAAACGAAGATGGTGTGGCTAGCAGTGGGGATTATTCGGACGCCCTCATCGCAGCCCAAGGCTGGACACACTTCTGTCACAATGATCTGTCAATCTCGGTGCTTATTGATTAGCTCAAGCCGTGCAGGGGGGCGGGGGGCTCAATACGGCTCAGTCCATCAGTGGACAATGCATTCGGCCACAGCTCACTGCTCTATCTAATAAAGCGCACCAAGATTAATATCACATTCACATGAACTCTGGCCGAGGCTTCAGAGTCGTCCTAAGCACATTCATCACTTCAAAGCGGACCAGTCCCTGTCGACGGCTTGAGAAATACGCCGCCTCTGCACTACCATGAGCTCAGTCCTTCATCCTATATGGTGCCTTTGCAAATGATTTGAAATGACAAATATGCCATTAAATTGCAGTTATGTCTAGATGCTGAAGATGAGTCAGGACCTGCAGCCCTAGTGAACCCAAGTTTGTTTTTGCAGATCCAGGTCAAGACTTTCAACCTGCTAAATGTGATTATCCTACTGAGGAATATTCTGGAATAAGCCTGTTTGTTCAGGGCATACTGTCACATGCTAGCAAAGCACAGGCAGGCAGTGTGTTCAGTGGGAAAGGTAATGGGCATGAAGATACAAAATCAGTAATGCATTTCACGTGAGTTTTGTGAAAAGTGCTATATAAAGTTTGGCCTAACAAAGGAAGACATTAAACTGTAGCTTTAAAGACATTGACGATAAATCACAAGAGAAGTGTCATTGGCTGTCTTTATCTCACCTTCATCCGTCCATCCATCCATTTTAAGAGGTTCAGGGTCAAATGATAAGCTGTATGCTCAGTACTCCTTACATTCATTAATATTGGGGAATCCTATTTCCATAACAGGCTTCCAGTGCCCACCACCTGTAGGTTTAGTTGAAGTGCAGTCAGTCAGTCAGTCAGTCAGTCAGACACATTTGAAGCTGGCCTCTCACATATAGCTAGCAAAGAAAGAGGGGTGTTGGTGATGCTGAACAAGTGGAGTTTGGAGTGCAGAGTTCTAGATAGGATTAAGGCGATGGCGGTGGGTTGGTGTCTGCCACCAAAGCTGCTCCTTTTTTTGTGCTCTGTTGGGTCCTCACACGATGAAGAGCTTAGTCTTTCAGCTTTTGGCCCAAAGTTGCTTGTCAATCCTTGCCTTCCTTAGTGTGTGACAGTCTACTACATTGCCTGGCAGGCTACTCCGTGTATTAGTTACACATCTTGAGATCTGGTACCCTGGACCTTCAGTTTATCCAAGCATTATTTGTGCTTTCCATTGTGTTTTGTGTATTCAGGGTTGATTCTGTCTTCAATAAAGAAACTATACACACCTAATTCCTAAATGTATTTATTTACATCCATTTTTAGTCCATGTCTTTGAAAAGGAAGCCAGCTGGCCCATCCACTTAATGCAGGCGGACACTTCAATGAAACTTAAAGGCCACATCACAGTAGATGGCCTGTTAACCCTTTCTACAGTGCCAGCATGCTATTGGCTGTCAGATAAAGAGGCGGGCACAACTGTGCTGGAATTTGAATGGGACATGGCCAGTGATTTTCAGTTGTGTAACCTGACCTGGTCCGGCGATGACATCAGCAAAATGCAGGCGGCAAGTCTGACGTACCCAAGGACTAGAAGTCACGTGATACCACATTGACTTGAGTTTGTTATCCTCCAGCAGGTGACACCCTCTTCTTAGTTTGGGCACAGCCTTTTGTTAATCAGCACAAGGCTGTGCCTGCCATCTTGATAACTCTTTCAGGGCTGATGTCAACTTTTGTTAAAAGGAGGAGTTGACGACTGTAATCAACTGTAAACTGTGACAAAACCGACTGCTATGTTTTAGTTAGACTCCTGTTGCTAGAAGGAAAGTTAGCTGAGTAGCAAGGTGCAAACAACGGCAAAAATGGCACTGACATCTGGCGACAGATCAAAGCGGATGCGTAACGCAACATCCTCCTTGGGCGACGTTTTGCTTATTCTCTCTGAATTGGACTATGACTTGTCGGACTCTGATTTTGATACAAGCAATCAAAAAAACATGCATGTAGCAACAGACGTTTTATGTTGCTTTCTGTGTGAAGCCATTGCTTTTCAGAAAACTGTTTTTTGGAAAAAATATTCCGCCCTCAAAGAGTTAATTAGCACAGAGTCACATCCTCCTCTAACTCTCACAGATTGAAGCCCGGCATCCATGCACTGCACGTAAAGCCTGCTGTCTGACATTTGCTGCAAGCAACTACTGCGGTGGACGCCTGGAAGGACCGGGAGAGGGACAGTAACGCCCCTGGACCACGAGAGGGCAGCCGACCTGGTCTGCATGGGGGCCATGGGATTAGAGTTTAGAAGTTCATCCCTATTGGGGCCCGTGGCCACCGGAGGATTATGGAGCCCTGGACTGCAGCATTTCTGCCACACCAGGAACTGCTGTCAGAAGATCATCAGGAAGCACCTGGAGCACATCCGGGGTATTATAAAAGGGGCCGCCTCACACCATTAGACGGGCCGGAGTCGGGAGGCAGAGGAGAAGTGGAAGCGGTAGAAGGAAAGAAAAGGAAAAGAAAGAGAAGGACTGTGATCTGGGTTTATTGTGGTGGTTCGAGCACTGTGTGTTGTGCTAAGAAGAGAAGAAAATAAATTGCGTCTGTCTGTCTGTCTGTGTACGGGGGGCTGTCTTATCACACTACATTAACACATTTTCTAGTCTAGGGCATGTTTGTTAATTTACAGGGTGGGATCAATGCAATCAAAGACAGTTTGACCCCAGCACAGAATGTCATCTTCAGAGAAAGGAATCAGCTTTTGTATAGTATAGTGTTGTTCACAGCTACTGTTTAACGTTTATTTTGAGGAGAAGTAACCCAGTGATCAAAAATCTGCCCTCGTCCACAGCCTTCTTGTTTTTTTTGTATTCTTTTCACTGCAAAAATCTTAATTATTGATTATGAAAAAATGAATTCACACTAACCCCAGTTCTTCCTAATACAGTATATTTGTTTTCATTTTCTTTTCAAAACAGCGCATTACCACATGAGTTTAGATCACAGAATCACAATGCTAACCTTACAAGGCTATTGCAAAGACCTCTGAGATTGGCACAGACGTTCCACCAGCAGTGGCCTGGCGTGCTGATTGTGTTGCCAGTAGGTGGTGCTCTTCAAGGGCACAGCCAGGCATTTCCCAGCCCTGGGGAGCCGATCTGAGTAGCCTGGCGAGAAGAGATCTGCCTGTCTCCGACTTTATGAAAGGGGGGAAAGGCAAAACAAACAGAAAAGTCCCAGTGGAGCTCAGGGTGGCAGGCCTTCACTTTAAAAGTCGATTCTTTTTAAATTCAGATTAGCTTTCTTGCACTTCATTTTCGGCCTGAGGGGTCTGGTAACATGTCCTGGAAAAGTCACAGAAATCTCTCCCAGAAGTTCACAGCAAACTCAGGGTGCTAATCTGTCCATTAGCGAGCAGCCCCACACTGACCTGCCTTTTAATGGTTTCACACAGGTGAGAAGACTTGGGATGGAGTGACAGGGAAGGGGCAGGGGTGAAAGAAAGAAAGAAAGAAAGAAAGAAAGAAGCTGGACACTAAGGAGCATGCCAAAGAAAAAAAGAAAGACTATGAGTTGTTCTTATTTTTCTCAGTTTCATTCCTTGTCTTCTATCTTGTCCACCCTAAATTGTTTTTTGGTTTGTTTTGTCAAGATGGTGTGCTCAGTGAAGAGCGCTATATAAAACTGACTGGTTCTGTAATTGAATTTAGCTTAATCCAGTTAATCAGACTGAGTTATTACAAAAACAATAAATGAATCAAAGTTACTGTCAGACTTCAGTGGACTCACGATGGTGGCTCTCCATAGGTCACTTGAGCTGTGGTGGTCCAATTTCTACTCTAAATATTAGTTTACAGTCATAATTATATTTTAAAATCAGAGACATGAAGTGATGGCGTCTAATGTTACTTGGCAATACTTTTGAAATTGGTTTTAATCCTGATGATGAGCTGACTACCACTGAAACAGGGGCCATTTTAGCATCCTCAGGTGGCAGGTCCCTTTGTGGAGGGGGTGATCATCCAGACCTAGAAAGTCTCCTTTTCTTGGTTATTTCATTTCTCTGTAATAATTTGGTGCCAAACATCATATCAGCTCAAAGTTTAGCATGAGCACAAATGCAGCTATGACAAGTTATCTACAATGTTAAAACATTTTAAACTGCATCAGGCTTTTAAAGCAGGCAGATGACAATAATATTTCAAATGATGGAATACAAATAAGGAACATGGCAGTCAGTCAGATCTCCCCTAAGTAAGACCAGCTGGAACACGTAGACAAGGCAATATAAAAAGCCTACTGCAAGTCACTTTTATGGGCAATAAGTGCAGGATGGGCGCTCTTGTCCTTGCAAATGTGAAGTGGCACTTTTGGACTTCTGACTTCATTTTTTGAACCCTTACATAATCTCTCACTTTTTCACATATAGTGCCCTCTTGCAGTTGCCATGCGTCTTATTTGGATTGTGGACTCTAAACCAGACACGTGATGTCCAACCTTGGATTCCTTTCTGCTCTTAACTCAGTTCTGCCAGGATATACTGTATAGTAAACCCAAGCCTAAGCTCAAGACACTACCAGCTGCCTCCAAAGCTCACTCCAGAGTTACACTCATGGTCAAGATGACACTCCGCAAGTCCTTAGGTGATCCAGACTTAGCTTCTGAATCAAAAGCCAGGCCCCACTACCTGGCTAATGGTAATAAAGTGCTGGAGGGATTCACATTAGAATATTGGAAAAGTTATGAACAGAACTGGTCCTTCAGCCCAATGAGCTCAACTATCCCATTCACCAAAAGTGTCTAAGATAAAATGAAGTTTAGATTTCAAGGTGCCTAATTGGCCTGCTCCCTATCACACTACTTGGTAATTTATTCCATGTGTCTATATTTTTTATGCGAAGAACACGTGTCCTGTATTGGAATGCTTCAATGACACGTGTCAGCCTAAAATGTTCTGTGAGCTGTCCACTAGTCCCCCATGGCCATTCTTTCAGTTTGGTTAATTTGAAGTAAATGCTGTTGGTCACCATTTAAACATTTAACACATACTTCACTCTGGTGATTCTCATTTACCCACTCTGGTATTTGGGGAAGTTCTCAAGTCAAAGCTTTTAAAGTGGCCCATGCTATGTACCAGTCTTATTCCCTTCTCTGCTGCAATATATACATACTGTATATTTATATATTTATTTTTTCTCTCTCTCTCTCTCTCTCTCTCTCTCTCTCTCTCTCTCTCTCTCTCTCTCTCTCTCTCTCTCTCTCTCTCTCTCTCTCTCTCTCTCTCTCTCTCTCTCTCTCTCTCTCTCTCTATATATATATATATATATATATATATATATATATATATAGTGGACCTTGGCTCAGACACAGACAGGTGGACACATTAAAATCACCCCACACACGGTTATTATACAATTGCTCCATAGTTACAAAGTGCTCAAAGCCTAAAAGTCCCCAAAGTCCTGGCCACACAGTCCAATGCCTTCACTTTCCTTCAGGCCGCCTCCTTGCCTTCCTCCAGAGACTTCATCCTGCTTCCACCCGACTCAACTCATCATATGGAGGGAGGCGGCCCCTTATATACACGCCCGGATGTGCTCCAGGTGCTTCCCAGGTGCTCCGCCGACACTCTCCTGTGTGGTGGAAGTGCCGGCTGCGCACCCGGAAGCACTCTGGGTGTCCCCGGTCTTCTTCCCCCCAGCACTTCCGGGTGTGGCAGAAGTGCTGAGGTCCAGGGCTCTCCAGGCACCGGGGCGCCCCCTGGCGGTGACCACAGGCCCCAACAGGGTTGAGCTTCCAAGCTCTGCACTCATGGTCCCCAACATAACCAGGGCAGTCGCCTCCTTGTGGTCTGGAGGAGGCACAAGTCCTCCTCTGGTCCTCTTGGGCGTCCCAGCTGGGTACCACCCGAGCCGCATGCCACAGTACATATATATATATATATATATATATATATATATATATATATATATATATATATATATATACATAGATATATATATATACTAGCAAAATACCCGAGCTGCGCAGCGGCGAAGTACTGCCTTAAAATTTTTATTAAGAAGAAAATGAAACCTTTTTAAACTGAGGGAAAATATACCAATAATTATTTGTTAAGGATCTCTTTGTATACCACACTTTGAGTTCGGCCCTCTGGTTGTAATATGACCAAGCTGTGAATCTAAGATGTTTAAGAGGCATTGGCGGTTGTCCAAAGGTGTAAAATATTTGGCCATTTCAGTACACTTGAAAGCGATAACCGAACAATTAAGCGGCAGCCATCAACTCACATGCAGATCCATAGGTGAAGGACTTAAGCATTTCACTCTTCTAGTGCTCCTGTGTAGTATAATTATCTCCTGTACTGTCATCAGTCCACATCTTAAACCTGTCCCACCCAGTCATTCAATACGTAAGACACAATGTTTCTCCGGATATCAAGAGTGAGCCTGATATGGCCGTGCAATATGTAACACAGAGAATGGAAAAGATAGGTGCCATCTCCTGGCATGGAAACCACTTGGTAAGTGACAGTTCTTTGATCGATGGTGATCACCTCGATAGACATGTTAATGGGGGTACGGTTGGAATGATAAAGGAAATGGGTACCTGAACAATGTAAAGTAAGTCTAAAATACCAACACAATAACTATAATCATAACAAATGAACAATAAAACAGCGGAGAAGCCGTGGATTAAATCAAAAGGCTGTAGTTATTAGCAGGGAGACGTGAATCCCGTGGCGAAGCAAGGAAGGGAATGAAGAGACTGGAGCGACGGACGGCCTTATATAGGCAGGAGCCAACAACGTGGGAGTCGTTGGGATGGGGGACCCAACACCACCTCACACGGTGACCGAGCTGCAGGCTATGGACGTATATATGTACGTAAGTAGGATTCAGTTAGAGTTGCTAACTTGCGTACCAAATTTCTTGAAGATGGGCCCATAAGTAACAAAGACCGTTGAAAAGTTCAATATGGCGGGCGACAGTGGCATCATACCACCGAAATAAGTACATACATCGGTTTTGGTTAGCGCAGGGAAGCCACCTACCAAATTTCGTGAAGATGGGGCCATAAATAAGAAAGTTCAAATTGGCAAACATTGTCAACCGTTATGACCGTTACGCGTAGAATTTTTTAATGAAACCTGCTTAACTTTTGTAAGTAAGCTGTAAGGAATGAGCCTGTCAAATTTCAGCCTTCTAACTACACGGGAAGTTGGAAAATCAGTGACGTTGTAAAGTTCAATATAGCGGCCGACAATGGCGTCATACCGTCGAAATAAGTAAGTACATCGGTTTCGGTTAGCGCGGGGAAGCCGTCTACAAAATTTCGTGAAGATGGGGCCATAAATAAGAAAGTTCAACATGGCGGACGTTGTCGACCGTTATGACCGTTATGACCATTACGTGTAGAATTTCGAAATTAAACCTGCCTAACTTTTGTAAGTAAGCTGTAAGGAATGAGCCTGCCAAATTTCAGACTTCTACCTACACGGGAAGTTGGAGAATTAGTGATGAGTCAGTGAGTGAGTGAGTGAGTGAGGGCTTTGCCTTTAATTAGTATACTGTAGATATATATATATATATATATATATATATATATATATATATATATATATATGTTGGTCCATATCTAATTATGCAATTTTCATCACACTATAACTTATTAAGTTTATTACATAGAAAATCACCCAACAAATCCTGGACCATTGAGAAGCGTGCGAACTGACGACATGAAGAATCGTCTTTGCGCTGAACTGGAATCGTCCCCGCATAAATCAAAGTCATCCAGACGATCTGCATTATTAGATCTGGACCACCCTGTATGTATAGATACACACAGTGCAGCCAACAATGTTTTGTACTTTAAAAAAAATGGTCAAAAATAGAAATAAGGATATTGAGGAACAAACTTTAAAAACTGTGCAAACTGTTACAATTACTTAAAGAAACAAGAAAAACTTTTATTCAGAATATATTTTGGAAGTGCTTTTTAAATTATGTAATTTATTGCCTTCAAACAAGTATTTGTCAGGACCGTCTTGGGGAGACAGTGTTGGGCAGACACACCAGCCCTCTGCTCTCGCACGCTCGAGGCTCACACTTTCACCTACAGAAACATTGTTTTGGCTTTATTTCCTCTAGATAGTCAAGTTAAATCGTCTTCTTGGTGCTCCGCCATAGACTGCGCACGACTGCAGCAGGGCCAATCCAAGGACCTCACTAAACTACCCTATCGGTGTCAGCAGCAGGCGTGGTGTAGAATGGGCACTTATGACCCGAACTTACTGGGAATTTCTCATTTGTGGGAAACAATTTGCAATCCCCACCACGAATTACCCACCGCAGTCGGTGCCAGGTAGGCAGTTGATCCATTCAGTGTAGCCTACATACAGCCCCAGACATCCAAGGGCCATGCTGTTATTGCTCATGTGTTGCTGCTGCATGAGGGGCCACTCAGAATTTATTTCCTGTCCTGTATGGTCACGAGTAGGCACAAGTAGTCTGCAGGTGTCGTGAAATGGTTTTTACACTTTTATAATCGCGGATAAGCAAATGTGTAGAATTGGAATCCTTGAATATTGAGGATTTACTGTATTTCTGAACTGAAATCATATGTACTGTATATGTAGTGGGAGACGTTACCAAGGGAGTTTGCTATACATTAACTGTTCATTACACCTCTTACCTTAAATGTTTAAATAGTATTAAGTGCATTTCTCACCGCATGCTTTTGTCGGTGCATCCTTTTCGAGTTCACAGCTGGCACCCCATGTTTGAAGGAGTTCCAAGACAGGCCTTCTGCACTTCAGCACCTCACTTTCCAGGTCTGCAAATGTGGTTCACATATCGTGGAGTCCCATCAGGCCGTGGCCTTTTTAGTGGTGTCTTCATTGTGGAGGCCTGTAAGCCATAATACCAGAAAAGTTACACAGGGTCTTGAGAGACAGAAAGAAAATGAAAATATGAGAAATAAAATCAATGCTTGCTCCTAGAAGCCGCCAATATCGTATCGTCTCAGTGTAAGGAATTAATAAGGGCAAATATGCGGGACTTCATCCAGAGATTAAACAGCAAGGCCTGTGAATACGAAGCGTCAGCCAGCAGGCAGCCTGAGATTCACTAAACAGCTCTTTCTGTGCGGCCGCATCGCAAGCAGTCCTGAGCAGCCAGCCAAAACAAAAAAAAAATCAATAAACAATTTCAACATTTGTGAAAGGCTTTCTTCTGACCTAATAAATGTCTCAATTCGCTGCTATGACTTCATTTTGCTTTACCAATCTTCTTCATGTGCATTTCTGAAGATCAATGAGAAACAAAATGCTTCCCCCTCCACGCTGCAGCCAGCCTCGCGTTCCCAAGGTCAGGAGACGAGTTGACCCCCCCACCCTGCTCTGCTTAAAACTAAATCATTTCAGAGAGACTGACAAGCACTCTCGGCCTGTTTATAACCACGAGTGTGGACGACAGGGACAGCGCGGGGGGGTCTACCCAGGTGCATTTCTGTCTATTGTCGGGACCGATGGGAGTGCCAAGCGCTTCCAGCCATTCACGTTTAATGAGCAGGAGCTGTGAGGACTTCTGGTGAACTTTACAGGAGCAGGTTGGGGGGTAAGTCTCAAGGAAAAATTAGTCAATTTGATTTATAAAGCACATGTAAAACCACAATAGTACGGCTTCCATAAAATCACAAATACATACTGTATATGGATAAAAATAAAGACATCAAAATGGATTCAATAAATAGTATAAAATCAAAAGTTTAAAAAGCTATGGCAAAAAGTAAAACTTTCCGGCGAGTAACCAAAGTTGGCACTGACCTAATATAAGAAGGTGGGCTGTTCCAACGCTTAGGGGCGGCTAATGCAAAAGCACAGCCAGTAAGACTTCAATGACTATGAAGGAGGATAAGGGTATAAAGGGACCCTCCACTCTGTCACACGAGGTCTCCTCTTTGTGTTGTGAGACACTGGAGACGACAAGAGTGTCTCAGAGTGTTGGATGTGGCATATTTACCTTTTCAGTATCTTAACAAGGTGCTATACAGACATATTACCTCTTCAGAACTCAAGTAGTGACAGGTCAAGTGGCTCAGGGTCAGACGTCGAGTCATTAGTGGGTTTGGAAACCACAGCCTCATGCATTACATTTGGTGGGCACTGAAGCGGTACGGGCTGAAAGAGCGCTCAGCCGATAAAGACACCTTTAGACTGGAACACTGTCACTTCATTGGAGGCGTCTTGTGATATAAGAAGATACAAGATATAGTGGAGGGGCCCCCAAACCCCTTTGAACCCTTGTGTTTTCTCACTTTGCTCCTTTGTGGACACTCAGGTAGTAAATCTGTGGCCTTCTACAGTAAGTTTGGCTGCTCGCTTTACACCAAAATCAATGGCACAATAAGGCAGGGACACGTTGGAGGGACTATGTCTCCCGGCTGGCCTGGGAACGCCTTGGGATTCTCCCAGAAGAGCTGGAAGAAGTGGCCGGGAGAGGGAAGTCTGGGCCTCTCTGCTTAAGCTGCTGCCCCCGCGACCCGACCTCGGATAAGCGGAAGAGAATGGATGGATGGATGGACGGACGGATGGACAATAAGGCAGAGGTGTTTTGCTTTCTTCAAAGAACTTTTCCATTCAGCAACTGCTTACAATGTTTATTAATTTTTTTTTTCTTCTGAGTGGCATAGTAATTAGCGATGCAGACAAGTTGTAATTTCCCACCCCACAATATGTTACACTACCTGATCTGGGACCCCCAATGATGCGAAGCGCAGCAGGACCCCCAATCTTGGTGAGGGGTGTTGTGTGGCTACTGTTGGCAGAGTCTGAGCTATAACTTCACTGATACAGGGCAGGCCTCCTTTTATACACCAATTCAGTAACTATTTTGAATTTGGTTTATTTAAAAACTATGTGAAGCAATTCAGAGGAAATCTTCAACACTGGAATAATTAAAAACATCGACTTTACCAGCACTGCCGCAGCCTCTTCAGTACTCCTTGAAAAACATTGTGCATGGTGACTGCACCTTGGTATCAGAACGAGGGTTACCACCAGGGCTACTGTCAGGAACTCCAGCACAATGCAAACCTACCACAGATGGATGGATGGATGGATACGACTCTGAAGAAGCAAACAAACAGGGCAGCCGTCTCAATGGCTCTGTCAAATTGGCCCACGTTTTCCCTTTCCAATATCCCAAACAGGCTGGTCATCCTAAACCCAAAGCCCTCTGCCCCTTTTATCACTTGAATGAGAGTCACAATCCTGCACCACATGGCTCTTTAGAGCAGCCAGTAGGTGACGGAGTGCCTGTGGAGACTCCTGACAAAAGACTGTAAGAAGGCATTCGTTTACTGTTGTGACAATACCAAGATGGGGGGCACACATACAGTATGTGCAAATGACACTTGCAGCCCTTAAGAGAAATTCCTCCACATGTCTAGAGATGACCTACGTCAGGCCAGGCCCCAGTTTAATGCTTGTTCTGCTCGTTCCCAGGCTGACCGCACGGCATCCCTGAGGTGCAGGAAGCTCAAGATGAAGGCGTCCAAATTCCCATGGTCCTCTGTGTGGTGTGTGTGATCTGGCTGGATAATGTGACAGAGCGGCAGCCATAAGCCTGTGTGATTGATGGCCTGGGCTCCCCCTCACGCGCTGTAAAAGATTATCCGCTCTCCGAGTGGAAACAAAGCTGTGATGGAAATTCGTCTCGCATCATCAGCAACAAAATATCTACACGCCAAGGCAGGAGTCTCTCATTTTTCATGGGCTATATATTAAATAAAAAAGGTATTAAAAGGAAGAAGTCTGAGTGATAGCACTAGTTAGTGTTTTTAAAATGGGCAGCTTGAATCAGGCGGATTACCAGGTTTTATTGGCTGTCAGGAAACACAACTTTGGATGTACTTCGCTTGATGAAGCTCATAACGCTCTGATTAAAATGCCACCAAAATGAAAAGGAATAGGGCTCTTCTAATTCCAGGTGTGGGGTGGCGCAGCGGGAGGAGGTGGTGCCAGCGTTAACCCTTTGTGGCAGCAGGAGACTTGGTGGCCCGACTCTGGAGATGTGACAGAAAGACAAAAGGGAGAGTTAAGCAAATGACATGGAGTTGCAGATCAACAGAGGAATTGAGGCACGCTTGGAGATGACTGAGTGCCATGGTTTTATTTATTTATTTATTTAGCACATTGAAAACAACTAAAAATTGACTAAAGTGCTTTACATAGAGTAAAAGCTAACAGTAAGAAATAAAAGCTAGATAAAGAATTTTAAAATATACATATAAAAATATTATACATATATGAACACAAGTATACCAGTGAAGCACAAATAACTTACACATACATGTACAAGAATAGAATGAACCGAGTATAAAAGATTTAAAAACTTAAACTCAAAAGCTAAAAAACAAATGAATTAAAGTGCTTTTTTACTCAAAACTTAAACCTATGAATCATGGGAGCCAAACTTATTGCGAGGAGCAAACTGTTCAACAGTTTAGGACCAGCCAGCCACAAAGGTAGACTGGCCCTCAGCGTCAGCCGTGCACGCGGGACAGTAAGCAGTAGCTGATTTGAAGACCTCAGCCGCCTGGCTGACAAATATGGAACAAGAAGATCAGCTAAGTATGGTGGAGCTGAGCCCTGTAAGGCTTTAAATACAAACAGTACAATCTTAAAATTCACCCTGTAACTAATATGGAGCCATTGAAGACAGGCCAACACCAGAGCGATGTGGTCTTTGTTTTGCTGCTGATCAAAACTCTTGAAGCTGCAGACGAGACCGTGTCATATGGGATACCCCAACATGCAGGGCATTACATTAATCCAGATGAGAATCGACAAAAATAAACGAGACTTTCGATCACTTTGTAACGGAGTTAAAATTGCTGGTGCTTATGCAAACGAAGATGAGATGGTCAGGGATAGACTAGTGTTTGGCACAAATTCAGCAAGTGCGAGAGAAACTTTGAAGTGCCGGGTCTGAGCTAACATGAAATAAAGCCGTGGACATCGCGAGATCACACGAGATAGCACAAGCACAGCTGAGAACCTTCGATGCATGTACTCCGAGCGGCTCACATGAACTGACTTTACAGGACTGGGAAAGGTAAACCCGTGCATGCAGTGTGTGATGTCTCAGATAAAGAGGAAGACGAGCTGTTTATTGATGCAGTAAGAAAGGAACAACCCTGTAAATCTGAACAAGCCTTTAATAATAAGTAATACATTTTATTTATATAGCGCTTTTCCCATGCTCAAGGCACTTAGGAAAGCAAGGTGTAAAGCTTAAGTTTAAATTACGTTCATAGACATGCTGCCGCTAAATATTCGCAGGCAAATCCACAACTTAATACCGGAAATGCCTGTTAAACATCTTAGATTCACGAGTACCGATTTGGGTAGTGAACACTTCGATGAATGAAACCTGTTATCTTTACAACGATTGACAAACACGGAATGTAACTTGAACACAACACATCCTCCAAATACGAACCTGATTGAAAGAAATAATGATAATCAAATCCTTGATGACAGCAACACTCATAACAGTGACAAAACAATTACATTGAGAATCATGTTACGTTATTTTTGAAATGTTTCCTTTTCTTTTTCATAACTTCTTTAACACACTACTTCTCCGCTGCGAAGCGCGGGTACTTTGCTAGTGTGTAATAAATGTCAATCCCTAAAAGCTGTGGATACAGGCAGACAAAGAACAGAGGCTACAAGCTACGATAAAATGTGACAACCAGTGAAGAATGACAAGACAGTTGTTATAAACATGTAATAGATTGGAAATTTAAACAAAGTGTCCTGTTGCAAATACACAGCACAGAGCACAAACTACAACATAACTGGCAAGAGAGTCAAGAAAAACAAGAGGAAAGATGAAAGTTGCTCATTAACAGAAACTGTTAAAAATCTGTCGTAGAAAACACTTCATGAAAGATATCAGTGCAAATGACATAAAACGACAACAACAGCAATGTCAACCTGCTGACTGACAGAAGAGTTGGGATACACTGGAAATGGGCTGGCAGCAAGCTGTTATAAACACAGAATAGTAAAGGCCTGCCTCGGCATGCATCTGAAAAGTGAAAAACGTGTAATAGTCCTTAAATGATTCGGATTGAGAATGATGGAGGAAAACACTCAAGAGATGAAGATTGTCAGGAGAGGTGTGATTTATCATGGTAGATTCCTAGGGTGGCCATATTCTCCCTTCTGTTCTCTTTATTATGTAGACCTTAACCGAATTCCTAAAATCCCATCCTCATCGGCAGGTTTCTCCTTTAGCTCTTGCTACAAGCAGCTCACTTCTAAACCAGATGGTGCAGCAGTTCAGCACAGTGCGGTCCTTTAAACTGAGACGCTTTGTGGAGCGAGTCCACCACAGTTCACTATGTAATTGAGAAGAGAGGCTAAGGCCTGCTGATTCATTTATGAAAAATGAACTGGACAGCCGATAATGAAAGATATTTACTGATAAGATGGGATGGCTCCCAAATCCACAGGACTTTTGCCTTGACGAGACATCAGGCTCTCCTGCCAGCAGCAAGAACCAACCTACAAACACATTAAATATGACCGAAAACCAGTGGAAAAGTTGCATAATGTGACATGGCCGTTAGTTGTTATTAGAAGTTGACTGAGGACATTCAGGCACAACACACTGGAGTTCGTTAACTGGAAGCCTCTATTTAAGAGAAAAGCTCCTATAAATGTGTAATAGTGAGCAGTTCATAAGAGTCAGAATAAACACGTAACAGCTGCTGATTAACAGATTGTCCAGCACGTAATAAGATGATCATTTCAACTTGCTCTACAATTTCATTGTAGATTTTGTTTCATAAAAGATGCTTATTGACGGTCAGTATAAATATGCAACAGACAAAAAAAACTACTGAATGTCAGGATAATCTTGCAATAGACTGCAGTCCTCAAAAAGATGCTGATCAACAAAGCAGATGTTAAAAATGGGCAACCAGCCCTGAAAGCACAAGAAGGTCAGCCACAATGTGTAACAGAGAACAGACGATAAAAGCCGTGAATTGATAGGAGAGTCAGAAACAGCAACTTGTAACTGCGAGGGACTTTACTGAAGGTGGCTGATTTGTCATAAACTTATACTGGAGAACAGACGCAAAAACTTTACTGACACAAGACTCACAATTACAGTGGACATCTGACAAGTTGGTGATTAATAGCAGAATCATTAGAAAATGTAACTGAAGGAGCAATTACTAAGATATGCCCGTTTACAGAGGAGTCCTCAAAAATGACAAGAGTCCCTAAACGATGCTAACTGACAAGAGGTGCTTTAAAGGTTGCCTTCCGAGCAGCCTCACTGGACGAGACCAGTCTAAACCTGTAATAGACAGCAGGAGAGCTGTTATAACCACATTCAGAAGATTGGGGTGAAGTCAGTGACAAGGTGTTGTCAATAGCTAGTGCCGGGTTGGGAGTCACCACTCAGACTCAGGAGGAGCTACAAGCACGTATGACCGCCTTTGTGGAAGCCTTCCATCAACCTGAAGAAGACACCAGCCCTTCTATCAGTATTGTCATCCATGAGTTCACGTACATGGGCTCAACGATCTCAGGCAACCTTTCATTCAAGAGCAGTATCAACAAGTGCATCGAAATAGCAGCTACTACCTTTTCAAGACTTACAAAGAGCATATGGAAGAAGCTCCTGAAGAACACCATCATCTAGGTGTGTATCATCTGCATGCTGAGCACATTGTGGTGTGCCAGAGAGACTTGGAAGGTGTGCACAAAACAAGCACCGCAGCTCAACTCCTTCCACAAGTGCGGCCTCAGGCGTTTAATCAACGTTACATGGAGACACAAAGCCACAAACAACGTGGTGCTCTTCCAAGCAGGCACCACCTCCATCTTCAGCTTCCTTAAACACAGATGTATGCTCTGGCTTGGTCATATTTCATGTATTTTACCCAAGGACCTCCTCATCTGGCAAGAGGTCAATAGGAAGACCCCAGATGTGCTACAAGGATGTCTGCAAACAAAACCTCAAGGCTCACAGGATCAACACCAGCACTTGGCAGTCGGTCGTCTCAGACAGGAGTGTCTGGAAGTAGGAAGTGATGAAACTGAAGCAATGTAAAAAGATCTCGATAAGAGAGCCCAAAAGAAGTCCTGTGCCTGGATATTAGAGCTTCTTCAGCATTCTGCTGTACATGGTGTGGCAAGGACTGCTGCTGTCATATTGGACTCCACAGCTGCTACAACCAGACCACCAGGAGTGCAGATGCATGATCCCTCAGGATTGAAGCCTACTACACCTCTACTACGTCCATGTAACAGGGAGTCACAGCCATATAAACAGGTCACAGAGAGCAGAGCAAACATTTACACCACAAAAGTGTAACAGGGAGCAGCCATTAAAATCTACTGATCGACAGAGGAATCGCTATAAAAGAATTACAAAGGGCAGTCGGTGAAGTCCACCAACTAACCAATGAATTCCTATAAACACGTCATAATGCACACTTCTTACGTGGTACAAATGTGCGGCATGCAGCTGTCCTGATAATGTGCTGACTGATGGGAGTGGCGTCAAAATCACATAGTAGAGCGAAGTTCAAGACTAGGCCTCATTCCAGACAAGTCACTATAAAAATGGGAGAGCCAGCATTCTTTAATATACTGCTATTGGTATAAAAAACTACTTAGGGTCCCCTGCCCACAAACAAAAGATGGGTAAAGCATTTAAAGAACAGAAACAATATAAATACGTAACAGACAGGCCATGAATTGACGGGCAGTTCCCACATCAAACAGCGTCAGTGCAAAGGGGCATCTTGATCAGATATGCTAGAAGCAGTTGAGTGGGCCAGGCAGCTGTAAGTTCTTCAGGTGGGTAAGGTGCAAACTCCTGGCAATATGGAAAACAGAAGTCAAAAAAAGTTTAAAGTTGTAGTTCTTCATAATAACTTTGATCACTTGTGGTTTTTTTTTTTCTTCTGGCTATACTAAGCATGCACGTTGGCAGCTGGCATCAGCAGACTGACTCTCTTGGGTCAAAAGGCTCTGCTACACAAAGCGAACAGATAATCCCATTATAGAAGGGGAAGAAGATCTGCCTCTGCATCCCGAAAGAGCCATCCAAATAAAAGAAGAACAACTCCAAATGTAAATCAAAGGAAAATCTCCTTTGTGGCTGTGAAACAGAGACCTGAGAGTGACGGATGGGCAGTTGCCGCTGGCCTTGTGACCGAGTCCATGACTGCACATCCAACTTTTAAAATGTGACACAGCTTCCTTTTTCTGGCTCAGGCTTGTCATTGATTTTTCTTCTGCTTCACCATCAATCTGATGGAAGACGGACAGCAGCAGATGTGATTTTGAGTGTAGGCTACGGTGTGAAAGGGGGGGAAGAAAGTGAAAAAGGTGGTCTCTTTGTGCAGATTGGAGGGCCTCATGAGCTATCCCTTCAGGTCATTGATGGTGCCTTTAAAGGCCTGAGACTGCCATTGATGCCTCTACTTTTGTGAGAGACTGTGTTTTTACATATGTCCAGTGGTACCCATGCCTGCCCGCTGGACACCAGAGGACCCTGGACAAGCTCACACAACAGCCTAAAGATGGAGGACATCTCTTACAGGACCATAGCCAAGCCAGTCCATTCAGATCCTCAGCCACACTCGCTTGAGATTTAATCACCCATCATTCATTTGGCGTCTCCGACAGTAGGTTTGTTGTGGCAGAACTTAGTGGTGATTATATATCTTGCTATGGACATTTTCATAAACACCTTGGAACCCCACTTAAAATTTCATGCCAGAGTCAGAGAGACCCTCGTTGCACATTTCACTGTTAAGCACATTTCTTCAGTTCAATGCATAAAGGAAGCTGAAGATAAGAAGGGGCAGAGAAGAGGGGATCCTGTGTACCAGGCACAAGTTAAAGAGCATCATCAGAAGTGTCTTGGGGCAGGAAGAAGGGTTCTTAGTCACTTGGTGGAGCTTTAAGACGTAGAGGAAGGGGGCAGGCAGATAGATAGATAGATAGATAGAGATAGAGATAGACAGATAGATACTGTAGGAATAAAGCTGGACAGTTTAACATCTGTAGCAGAGCGACAGGCATTAAGCAAACTCCTGTCAATCATGAAGAATCCACTGCATTCACTTAACAGTGTCATCTCCAGGAAGAGGAGTAGCTTCACTGACAGACTGATGAGATCGTTCCTACCCCACACTATGCGACTCTTCAATTCCACCTGGGGGAGTAAATGCTAACATTATTCAAAGTTATTTCATATACATATAAACAATTGCTTTATTTCCTTGATAGATAGATAGATAGATAGATAGATAGATAGATAGATAGATAGATAGATAGATAGATACTTTATTAATCCCAAGGGGAAATTCACATACTCCAGCAGCATACTGATAAAGAATATTAAATTAACTTTGAATAATGTTAGCATTTACTCCCCCGGGTGGAATTGAAGAGTCGCATAGTGTGGGGGAGGAATGATCTCCTCAGTCTGTCAGTGGAGCAGGATGGTGACAGCAGTCTGTCGCTGAAGCTGCTCCTCTGTCTGGAGATGATCCTGTTCAGTGGATTCTCCATTATTGACAGGAGTTTGCTCAGCGCCCGTCGCTCTGTCACAGATGTCAAACTGCCCAGCTCCGTGTCTACAATAGAGCGTGCCTTCCTCACCAGTTTGTCCAGGAGTGAGGCGCCCTTCTTCTTTATGCTGCCTCCCCAGCACACCACCGCGAAGAAGAGAGCTGCACTCCCAGGTATTTATTGGTCTGCACCCTCTGCACACAGTCACCTCTGATGATCACAGGGTCCAAGAGGGGCCTGGGCCTCCTAAAATCCACCACCAGCTCCTTGGGTTTGCTGCTGTTCAGATGTTGAGGTGCCTTCACTGAGGGCCTATGAACTTTAGACACAGGACTAGGCCAAGGGCACTACCAGGTGTTATGATGTTCTGTCAACTTCACACCAGCAGGGAACTCCAGACGGATTGTGTGGCACTGTGCCTTGTCCTGAAAACAGCAGCACCAGAGCTGCAAGGAAGGACAAGCTGTAGAACTTGGAAGAGAACTTGGAAGAGAAATCCAGGGAGATATCAGAGGGACCACTGCTTACCAGAATAGGCTCAGGATATGGTCAGGAAGATGTGAATAAGTGGCATAGGCAAAGCTGGAAGGAGAGATAGAAACAAAGGGGATCAGGCCTGTGCTCAGCTAGGTCTGTACACAGCTAAGGGGCATCAGACTACCTTAGGTACCGTGTTTGCATCTGATTCCTGCCTTCCCAGTTTTTACATCTGCTAGAGATGTAAACAAAACAGAGAGTTTCACAATGAGACACCAATGTATTAATGCCATACGGGTGAAGATACACGCGAACGAAAAAACGTTCTAATGTGAATGGAACCCAGCATGAGAGATGCGTTCGATTAGATCCCCAGGTCTTTTATACCGAGATCCACATGTAGGTTTGGCCACTTAAAAGTGACAGCTAGACAAGTCTGGATCCCAGTGAGGCCATGATGATTGTGCTGCTGCTACTGCTCCACTACACCAAGAATTTGTGGAATGGGGTGGAATCGATTGCTTCCAGAAGGCTTAGTAGGTCTGTGATGTAAAATGGAGATGCTGGAAGATTCTCATACCCTTCAAAAAGGACATGGCAGGAACACCACCATCTCCAGATATGTAAATCGCAAAACAGTGTGGCAAACTTAGTTCAAAATAAAAAAAAGTCCATACAACACTGGCTGTCACCATGCAGGGCACCATTGCCCAGGATAGCTGCTTCCTAGAGCCAATCTGGTAAGTCAAGGACAGCATTTGCACCTCAAACAACCATTATCAGCCAGAATTCATGGTTTAAGGTCAAGCATGGGCAAGATTGGCAGCCTCCCCGTCTTTGGCATTCCTGCAGTCTGACTTCAAGCAAACCACTCGTCTCTCATGTGTCAGCTGTTCTGGATGGCAAGCTGGACTATGGCACAGGCGAAAGACTCCATTTGTCACCGAGTTTACCTACTGCGTATGTGCAGTGTCAGGACATACACTCACCTAAAGGATTATTAGGAACACCTGTTCAATTTCTTATTAATGCAATTATCTAATCAACCAATCACATGGCAGTTGCTTCAACGCATTCAGGGGTGTGGTCCTGGCCAAGACAATCTCCTGAACTCCAAACTGAATGTCAGAATGGGAAAGAAAGGTGATTTAAGCAATTTTGAGCGTGGCATGGTGGTTGGTGTCAGACGGGCCGTTCTGAGTATTTCACAATCTGCTCAGTTACTGGGATTTTCACGCACAACCATTTCTAGGGTTTACAAAGAATGGTGTGAAAAGGGAAAAACATCCAGTATGCGGCAGTCCTGTTGGCGAAAATGCCTTGTTGATGCTAGAGGTCAGAGGAGAATGGGCCGACTGATTCAAGCTGATAGAAGAGCAACTTTGACTGAAATAACCACTCGTTACAACCGAGGTATGCAGCAAAGCATTTGTAAAGCCACAACACGCACAACCTTGAGGCGGATGGGCTACAACAGCAGAAGACCCCACCGGGTACCACTCATCTCCACTACAAATAGGAAAAAGAGGCTACAATTTGCACAAGCTCACCAAAATTGGACAGTTGAAGACTGCAAAAATGTCGCCTGGTCTGATGAGTCTCGATTTCTGTTGAGACATTCAAATGGTAGAGTCAGAATTTGGCGTAAACAGAATGAGAACATGGATCCATCATGCCTTGTTACCACTGTGCAGGCTGGTGGTGGTGGTGTAATGGTGTGGGGGATGTTTTCTTGGCACACTTTAGGCCCCTTAGTGCCAATTGGGCATCGTTTAAATGCCACGGGCTACCTGAGCATTGTTTCTGACCATGTCCATCCCTTCATGACCACCATGTACCCATCCTCTGATGGCTACTTCCAGCAGGATAATGCACCATGTCACAAAGCTCGAATCATTTCAAATTGGTTTCTTGAACATGACAATGAGTTCACTGTACTAAAATGGCCCCCACAGTCACCAGATCTCAACCCAATAGAGCATCTTTGGGATGTGGTGGAACGGGAGCTTCATGCCCTGGATGTGCATCCCACAAATCTCCATCAACTGCAAGATGCTATCCTATCAATATGGGCCAACATTTCTAAAGAATGCTTTCAGCACCTTGTTGAATCAATGCCACGTAGAATTAAGGCAGTTCTGAAGGCGAAAGGGGGCCAAACACCGTATTAGTATGGTGTTCCTAATAATCCTTTAGGTGAGTGTATACTGTACTGTGAGTTTACGTCCACACTCATGAGGGCCGCACAGAGAGAAACACAGGGAATAAGGTGCTAACTCTGTACTGTGAGGACCAACTCCTTAGCTACAAAATTATCAATCCAGCCAACTATTCATTGATCCCAGGAAAAAGCAAGCCAGGATAGGACTTCAGTCCAACACCACAGGCACACAAGGCCACTTTGAAGACACCCATCTACGTTACAGTGTCAGAAAACACACAACAACGCTCACCAGCTGGACAGTGAACCAGGGTTCAAGGGTGTGAGCAAGGCCAGTGCCCACTTACCTCATCAGCTCAGGGACTGGCCATTGGGGGGCTCATTTAAAGATACAGGGAGAACATGCAAAGTCCAACTAGGCCGTGACCTGCTCAGCTACTGAACTGAGAGCACCAAAGATGTGAGGCAACAACACTAAGTGCTGTGCCACCCACTCTTCTCAATGGCCCACTGTTTCTAATTCTTGGCATCCCATTAAGAAGACTGACTGCTTTGTATGGCTGCATAAAGTCAAGCTTCTATAGCATAGTGTGCAGCCTGGCACATGAATAGCTGGAGGAGATTGGCATGTCACTTTAAACATTCCCCCAGACCCGGTCTCTGTCTTAGTGGCAGCTTTTGGCTGGCAGAGTTAGGACACTGAGCCTGCCCGAGTCCTGCCTAGCATGTTCATTCTTCATCCCTGTTAAAACCTCCATTCACTTTTGACTATTTTTGTTGTGTGAACCTTCATTTGGTGTTTGGGTTTTCATTTTTATAGGTTTACAGAGTCATTGCTATCACGTGTAAGGGGTACGGTGAAATTTGTACTTGCACTTGCTAATCAATACATCATCCTGGGTTGGTATCACACTGATTACTATCAACACCTCTCCAGAGCCTAGCTGGCATGGAAAAAGAAAAGAAGTGATTTTATGTCACATCTCTAACTACCCTCTGCTGACAAAATCTATTGCCCGGGGGTGAAGGTTTGTCTCCTTTGGGTGAGATGTTGCCGCCAATCAAGGGTTGGACAGGGAGGTATGGTTGGTGTCCTTCCACATATCAAATGACAATTATCCCAATCCTAATCCTAACCAAATACAGAGCTAACTCTGCACTAGCTCGGCCATCTGTGTCTGTTCCCTCCATAAATCTGAGGAGGCAGAAGCTCGACTTCAGTCAAGACCGCATATGTGCCCGGCAAGCATTATATTTCCAGTGCAACCAGGGCATTTCTGTTGGCAGGCAGTTTGCTAACTGAAGTTGGCCTTTTCTTCTTCTGAAGGACACAACGGTCTGTTCTGCTCAAGCACGAGGGATTGGGGGGGTTTGGGGGGCTCTAATGGTGATAATAGCCCTAGAGATGCTGTGTGAGGTGCTGCTGACCTGGTTTGAAGCAGTCATTAGGTGTGAATGTTATCAAACCTCAGCGGGCTGCTTTGAAGAGAGGGTCTGATTTCAGATCTCCACATGCGACTCCCCTAGAGGAAATACGGCAGGTTATTAAGGAGAAGAAATACAACACCTCACACACTTTGTGCTGAATCGCTGCGATGTCGCAGGTTCCCCCGTGGCTGCCTGAGAAAAGACCAAAGCACCACGGCAGTTTAGGAAAAACTTCAGGAAAAAGACAGAACACCAGTGGCTACGGAGTAGAAACGTCTCCTTGGAGAGCAGGCTGCTTTTATGGGATGGATCTCGGCAGCGTTCACTTTTATAGTTTCTCTCTCCTCAAGGACACATTCCTGTTTGCCATGTATGGGTTCCATTAGTCCTTTATGGTGTTGGGATACAACAAAAGCGGCCGTGCACTGCTAGCAAAGAAACACATCCTAAAACTCTGCAGCGTTGGTTAAAGTCAAAGGCTAAACCCGACGACAGATGGGTGACATTAATTAGAACGGCAGCATAGGGCCAGAAATAAAAATTTTAGAATGCTGTTATCACTTTAAACACACACAAAAAAACTTTTTATATAAAGAATTTTACAATTGGATGCCACAATCAGAAAGTCATCTGTGCCAGGGTGAGTGGTGCCCAAGTCTGACTCCCAATAACACCGCCACTATCTACCCTGAACGGGATTTGGACGCTTTGACGATGTGACATTACATTATCTGCCTGGGCTCTAGTTGTCCTCCGTAATAAGAGGGCAAGTGTCCTTGTGTGTCTGTCCGTCCAGTTTGGCATGGAATTCATTAAAACTGTACTAATGTTTGTGATGCACCATCCATTTGAAATGACAAATGAATTTTATTTTTGTGTGTGGGGTGGAGTGGTGGCTCTGAGGATAGGCTCAGGAAGGTTGCCGGTTCGAATCTCGTAAACGCCAAAAGGGTCTCTGCTCTGTTGGGCCCTTGAGCAAGGTCCTTAACCTGCAATTACTCCGTCTTGGGTATGACGTTAATCTGCACCCAGCCCGGCATGTAGGCCCTCCAACCTGCAGTGAAAACCTGAGCTCCAGCCACCAGAAAAACCCTCACAGTGTTCCACTCCATCTGAACTAGCGTGGTGCTGAGATGCCACCCGTTGCATGGCAGCACTCGGGTCCTAATCTGGATCCTGAGTTGGTTTGTCATGTGGTGGGTGAGGCAATGTGCTATACCAGCGTGTGCTCCTAACCTCTCTCTGTAATTTTTGTGAAGTGCCATCTGTAGGAATGAAAAATGCAATGCATTGTAATACTACATGTATTACAAATTACTTTCTAATAGATGGCACACTGCAAACATTAACGCTGAGGAACACATTGATTACTTCAATTTCAAGTAGTAAAACAATATATTTAAACTGGCATGTATTAATCAACATGCAACACATTGGCACTCGGGATTAGTGAGTATAAATACCTTACCTTGAAACTTTTGTCTTCTTTACCTGAAGAAACTCAAAACATGCATGTCATTAACAGATTTATCATTCAATTCAAATTCTGAGCATTTGTTTTTTCTATTAGTATAAAACTGACGTTCATTAATCAATTCTGTTTTCTACTTTACCACGTTTCTCAGTGCACCATCTATGAAATGCTGATGTTTTGTTTGCTTCAACACAAAAACGTGCATTAAAGTACAAAGCCTACTGGTTGAACACCAGCCTCCAATGGATTGTCCTGCTCTGGTAGCACATCGGTCAAGAAAACATCACATTCTTGGTAGTGAGCCACCTGAAAGTCCCAAAACGTGTGCATTGGACTAGGAGGAGCAGGCCGACCAGCACTGTACTCCCAACAGGTGACAATGATGACCCCGTAAACCTGCAGTCTTAAACACCACTGAAGAAAGGTGGTAAACTAGGAAAGGTTTCAAAAACAAAATCAATATTCAGAGAGACCCCCTTTTGCCTTCTCTTAGGTACAAGTAGTTTCTGAGAGTCCACGCATGGACAGTTGTTTGAAGCCCCTTGGAGACCTGAAACAGTTCCACTGCAGACTGGCTCCATGACACTTGAGATGAGGGCTTGGTGAGGCCATACGGCCTGTTACAATACTCTCGGTTCCTCTTTTTGCCGCAGATGGCTTTTTATAATTTTGGCCGTGTGTTTGAGGTCATTGTCATTTGTGAAGTTGGGATCAATCAGGAGCTTCCCTGGTGGTATTGTGTGATGGATAGGAATCGGCCTGTACATCTCAGCAGTGACCGGACCATCAATTTTGATCAATTCACCAACTCTTTTGAAGATATGCAGCGCCACACCTGCGGGGAACTTTCACCATGCCTTACGGTTGCCTGTAAAAATTCATCCATGTACCGTTCTTCAAAACTTGGTCAAAATTAATTCTTTTAGACCCAAAAATTTCAGGTTTTGACTAATCAGTCCATAGCCCCTGTTGCCAGTGTCGTAGTTGTGTTTGCGAACCATTTGACTTCCTTTACACCTTGGGGGGATGGCTTTTTGGTCACAGCTCTTCCATTAGGATCATTTCTGGTACGACTTTTAAGAGCTGTAGATGGGTGTACCAAAGTCCCAGTGGTTTCTGCCAGTTCTAAGCCAATATCAGTGCCCTGACATCTTTTGATTTCAAGGAGAGGTAAGCTTGATGTGGCTATCATTTGCTGCACTCTGTTTCATTGCCATCCCCTGTGTTTCTAGGCCTCAACTTTGTGTATTTATTTGTGCTTCTTCAGAAGAGCATGGACAAACACCAATGTGTCATGAAATGTCTGCTTGGGAGAGACCTTGATGATCACTACTACTCTATACTCACTTTCACCACGGTGCAAGATCTGCAGGTTAAACCAGCACATCTAGGTATGGTGGTCTCTTGCCCCGTGTTATTCCCTCTTCACAGCTGTTTCGGCCTAAGTTTATCACTTTGGTTGAACCTACACATCGTGTCTTTGATCGTTAGCACCTTGAGCTCACGCAAAGCGGTCCATTACCACTGTACGTGACAGCTGCAGTCACAACACGACTCCGAGGCCCAAAAAGAACAACGTGAGGTGTGCTCTACGATGGCGACCAAGGCGTTTGCTGAAACACAATGGCTTCTTTGGCAAAACTTCTCAACGGCTGCTATGTGGGGTCCTTTCTTTAAGGCCATTCGGATATCACATTTCATTGGGACTCTAAATTGTGCTCTTCTGTACTGACACGCTAGTCCAGAAAACGACAAAGAGCCGTCACACTGTTGAGAACTCTCTAAAGTGCTCAGGACTGAGGTTTACACAGTGAACAGAACAGGAGTTATAAACTGTGAAAAATGACAATGGGACAAGATCTTTAAAGGCACTTTGAGTAAAAGTGTCAACTAAATATGCAGCACACTGTGTCTTGAGGGTCAGGTCACAACTCCAAACTTATGCTTTGTTCAGTTCACCCCTAAAATCGTATTAATCTGAACACAACTATGCAACTCAGACCACCTAATTAAGAAAACATTACTGTGACTTTTTGCAGAAGCAGACAAAAAAGTAAAACACTGGCTTTTGAAGATTTATTGACAAGATAGCATCTCATTGGAAACAATTTTCAGTTATACCAGAAGCATCATATGGAAAAGACACATACAAAACAATTGCTACTAGAAAGAAACACAACAAATATTTTCAGAAAAATCGGACAGCATTGCCTTTTTTAATTGTTCTTTTCTTGAATGTGTATCAAACATTAAGAGGTATCAAGCCCTCACCCAAAACATGAAAGGACATACGTCATCTGCCTTCGCCAATCTTATCCACAAACTCCTTGGAGCTCCTGGACTGCTCTGCTTGTTCTGGGTGGGCAGGCTGAGCACAACAGCACAGTCCTGAAAGACATTTAAACTGCGCAGGCAACGGCATGAGAACAGAATTAGTCACTCGGAGATCAGCGGGACGCAAGCTTCAAGAAACGGGGGCAAAGTCAGAGGGAAGCGCACAACATGAGGTCTTCAACACGGAGCATACTGTGCTTGCGTTGGCGAGAAGTTTAAATTCAGAACAAGGAAACGGTCCCATTGAGGAGATGAGTCAAAAAAGAAAAGAAAGACCAAAACGGGCCGAGGCAAATCTGGTGGCTGCCCAGGAGGCAAATCCATGCAATTGTGGTAATCCTGGAATCCACAGCCATATTGCAAGTGAAATACTGAGAGGACAACACCATATTCCACCATCTTCCTCCCAAGCCGGCACAGAAGTTACTCAATCCCAGGGTGGCGTTGCATTTCCACAAGCAGGTGGCCCTTTCTCTGAAGATATGCCCTTCAGGAGCTGAAATGTTTGACGCAAGACACATGCCAGGCCTCTCCATTCATCAGTTCATCTCTGCACAACAAGGCCCTCCAAATGTGCTTCAGGCTTGGTACTGTATAGACAATGAGATGATTTGCCCACAATGGAGATTTGTGCACTAAATGTCAGTGTTGTAAAATGCAATGGTTTTCGGTCCATGAACGTAATGTTTATTTAACGGCATATGACAGAGCAGAAGACAAGTGCTTTGACGTGATCGATATGCGTTAAGTTTAGTGTTTTACGTATCTTAGCACAGAAGTACAACCAACTGACCACAAGGAGCCGTGGGGAGTCCATTTGATTATTAGGAACTGCAATGAGCTCCACATGCCTGTCCAGATTCCAGGCCAGGGCGCTGCACACAGATAAAGGAGGCCAAAATAAAGAGATCCGAGACTTACAATACCTGCACAGAAGCCCTGAACATTTAAACATCTAACCAGGCTTGGGGAAGTGACAATGACAAGGCTGAGGCCGTTACCAAAACACGTGAACTTCATGATCCAGTTTTAAATGAAACTTTAAATAACTGGAGAACATTTAACATAAGAGAAGTCCAAATGAAGCCCACCAGAACAAACCACCACCTGAAACGTTCATTGATTATATGAAGTCACCTACAAAAATGACAAGATGATTACCAAAAGGAAAATGCTGTAGAGTTGCAAGGCAAAGCCCAATGATTTCAGTAAGCAAGAAAGGGAAGTTATGATGCTACACGTGCGATGAGAATCAACCACCAAATGCAGCTTCTCTGGGGAAAAAATACGACTTTTTAGGCATGGTGGATATTTTGAGTTCATCAACTGCAGCACCCTGAAGGTCCCCAAAACTTTAAAGTGCTATGCCACTAAGGAAAGAACACACAGAATTAGCCACTGCAATATGGAATCAAAACTTTTTAGGTATAAATCACAAATCTTCCGAACTCCAAAGCAAATGTTATCTGAACAAGACAAAGTCTGCTTAAAGACGACAGCAGCTACTGCATTCTTGAAGATATGAATTCAAAAACGCCAAAAATCAACTGGCAGAGTTTTGGAGAAACAACCAGATGGCCAGATTTGCCCAAATCCCCCCAGCAGCTGCAGCCTTGCCCCCAGTGTTATCTGAGTAATGCGACTCTATTCAGAGATAACGCCCACCATGCAGTGCAGGCCAAGGCTCTTTCATTGGAAAAGTGGGCCAAAAAATGACAAACCTGTGCAAACACAACATAAAAATTAAGAAGAACTCATTAGAGAGACTGAAGAGTGGTCCTTCCCACTGTGATGGCCATTGTTTTCTTAAGCTGCAGTCAAGTCACAGTCCAAGAAGAACAACGTGAGGTAAGCTTAAAGATGGTGGCCAAGGCGTTTGCTAAAACACAATGACTTCTCTGCCAAAGCCTCCCAAACAGCTACTTACTGTCTAGAAGTGAACCTTGGAAGAAAGAAAGTGAAATAAAGCTTGTGTTAGCTGTTATGTTTGCTCATTTCCGTTTTAGATATGCAAGTCTAAATGCTAAAATTACTGATTACGTTGAGCACTTTGGTAATACAATGCAAAGGGACACAATGGACTCCTACAGGAGTCCACCTCACAGACATCGAAGGCGTTCACGGGGAGAGCTTTACGTATGCATGGCCACTTATCCTACTTTGAACCAGACCCTCCTCGTCCACAGTATGCAAGATGTTGCTTACATCCCACACCCTTCTCTTCTGTACTGTACTTCACTGTTGGAGGACTTTGTGCTTTCTGATCGCTCGTACTTTTGTTTGTAGTTCACCTTGTAAGTCACTTTAGAGTTTGCTACAATAACGAATAAATAATGGCAGCTGCTTCCCAAGTGTTAACAAAACAGTTTCAGGTCATTTACATGTGCAGCTACACGAAGAGGATGAAGATCTGCCGCATGGCACACAACTAAGTACCTCTGATAAAGACACCGTCCTCTGGCAGTGAACAGCAGCAGTAGCAGCAGCAAGCGCATGTCTCAGACATACCAACAATGCCAAGCTCCTCCTAAAACATGTCCAACAAGAATCGGACAGTCACCTGGCCAGCATGGTATTCAAGGTGTTGAACAGAGCCGTTACTGCCCGCTCACAGTGTCAACATGTACACCGAGTGGGCTTCATTTATTTATTGTACATAAGGAGCCATTTCTGGAATGAGGGTGTAGTAAGGAGACTGGGGTTTGTGTCCCAAGTCCTCGCTTGCATGGAGTTTGCATTTTCTGCCCATGTCAGTGGGTTGCTGGTTTCCTCCTAATGTACAAAGACGTACAGGTTAGTTAAACGGGCCCCCTTGTGTGTGTGTGTGTGTGTGTGTGTGTGAGAGTTCACCATGCGATGGACTGGCACCATGTCCAGGGTTTGTTTCTGCCTTACACCCTATCCCCCATCAGCCCCTTGGTCTGGATTAAGCCGGTTAGGAAATGACATGACACGACTTCTTAACAGTGTGAACTAAGACAATGAGGTAAAAACTAACTTTGACATTGCCTTCTTTGGCCTCTCATATATCGTTTTAAGTAATCAGAGACCCTAAAACCTGACTGTTATTTGCAATGCACTCTCTGGGTTGAGCCAAGAGTGAGTACAGACTTGCTGGACCTGCGGCTGTCACGCGCGAGAATGCTATGAGAGAGCCTGTGACGGCTCATTATAGTAAAGGCATCTTGTCAGGTAGACATATTGTTATCTGCCGTCATCTTTCTTGTGTTACTATTTTAATCAAGTCCACTCCCAAGAGTGACAGCGAGCTGCTCAAGTGCTGTCAAACACAGGGGTTGTTTTGTTTGGTGGTCTGAAACACCTAGAACTGTGTACGGCTCTTCAAGCCGAGGTTAAAAGACAACTGCAGTTAGCAGTAAAAAGGAAAAATGTTGTGCCTCATCTTCACAAACAGGTCCAGTTTTTCACAAGTACGCCTGCTCCCGTTTACTACGGCATACGGTGCTTAACACAAAATGCTGTCCTCTCGCAGCCCCCAAATGCACACGGTGCAGTACACACCTCCAACGCTGAGCGCGCCGCGCCTGCTGTAATTGTAGGAAACACTTAACTTGCAGGAGCGTGTAAGGCAGCATGCTTGCTTTATTGAGAATAATGACAACAATACGAGTTGTGGTAATTTTATATTGCATGAGTTAGCTGCCTAAAATCTCAATTAAAAAAATGAATATGATAAATGAGCACTGAGCACCCAGGGCCTTGGAAAGGGAAAAATCTGTAGATGTTGCAGTAGTTTTATTAGCACCAAGTGGACCAAAAAGGGGCTTCAGTTTAAAAGCTATGAAATGATAATAAGTGATGACTGCAGAGGAATTTAAATCAAGGCCCTGACGATGGGCCCACCGCTCAAATAAATCTGATGCTCGAATAAACAAATTCAAACTGAACCTGAGGTGTAATTTCAACTTTAAACAAACATCCAGATGCCTGCTTCAGTGTGGACCACCAGGGGTGCTCCAGAATTACAAAGCGGGCACTCTGGCAGCATTCAGACTGACACCCAGCAGGGCCCATGACAGATGAGCGGCCGCCTCCAGTAGAATGTTTTACGGAGGGGTACAAGCAGCCGCCTTTGGGGGGCTACAAATGAATTCCCTTTTTGAATTGTTTCCTACACTGTACACGGACATGTGAGACACAGCCATGCTGTCCACTGACCAGAAGACTGCTAAGGCCTGCCAAGTCCTTGTGGGGACAGTCAAGGAGGAGGAATCTCACTTTACTGAAAGACAAAGTAAAGGTACTCAGTACAAACTAAAGTGCAGATTGTGAAATGTGAATGAAGCGTCAAAGTTTAGCACATACTAACAATAACACTTTAAAAATGAAAAGTAAATCTAACGGGCGATTTCTAGTTTAAAAAAAACAAAAACAGCAATCTGCTTCTTGTAAACTCTACATACTGTCATTTCTAATGCTGTCTGCGGTGACTGAATGGCGGACACTGACACACTACACACGGCCTTTTCTCATTGAAGAGAATCGTCAACCAAACACCCGTGACAGGCTAGCCTAGTGGGGCGACTAACTCCCAGTGTCTGACGCAGTTTGATTTTTTTTTTTACATGTACAGTATTGCCCCCGGAATCTGAATGCCCCAGAACTCGAACAACTTGGAATCTGAACAAAAAATTGGAGCGAATTTTGCCCTGGAATCCGAATGCCCAGCACGTTGTCCGTGTGTGTTTGTGCGTACGTTTCCCCAGCTCTCGGACCACCCATATGCTTTGTCGTTCAGTTCGTTGTCGGAAGCTGTTGTGTAAACATCTTGTGTGATTTTCGCTGCTAATTTTATGCTTTTGTGCCTGTTTTGTGTTATTTGTTTTATATAATAATTCGCCATTGGCTCCTAAAAAGTGTGGTGAGAAAAATAAAAGTAAAGAAAAGCCTTCCAAGCAATAATCTGTCCTCTTCCTCCAGCTTCCACATGCGCCATCATTATTCCTTTTTAA
The DNA here is from genome assembly GCF_016835505.1 of Polypterus senegalus. Taxonomy (NCBI): domain Eukaryota; kingdom Metazoa; phylum Chordata; class Cladistia; order Polypteriformes; family Polypteridae; genus Polypterus; species Polypterus senegalus. The sequence continues at coordinate 38,403,802 of NC_053171.1, read as the reverse complement.
GGTAAATACATGTTCTTATATTTTTAATTTTATTAATTTACATTTTTATTCAAATATTATTATTATTGTTGTTAATATTTTACCTTAAAATCCAGTGTATTTACTGTTAAAATCATTTTGAAAATTCGAGTTTGTGGGACCCAGTAACGGATTATTCCAGTTTCTATTATTTTAAAGGGGAAAAATTGTCTTGGAACTCGAACGGGGTTCTGGAGCGGATTAAGTTCGGATTCCAAGGTATCGCTGTAATTCATTTGCTAGACATGTCCCCTGCATAAGGACTTGTTCTGCCTTGGGATAGACCTGGAATTGGATTAGGAGGATCTCAGAAAGAAAATGTGGTTGTAGTTACACAGGCAGCCAAGTTGTTTGAAAGAGTTTATTTCCCAGCATTCTAGTGAACTGCTGGTGGTATTTCAAAATAATTCCTTCATCAAGTAAAGTTTCCAACAAAACAGTGGGCTTCACATATTATTCAGTAAGAATGTGTACGTCACAATTGTTCTCTTAATTCAGAAGCAGGTTGCTGCTCACTGCCTCCACAGTCAAGAGCAATGCTGGACCAGACTGAAGTTCATGTCAGGATTCCCTCCTGCCAACAGCCAGAAGGTGATCTCTGGGCACATTGCCTTCAGCAACACAAAGCTAATCAGAGAATCGAGGGTTTCAATATTAATTGCCAACCTTCTCTACCCAGTAATAACACAAATCTCAAACACGCCGAAACGAGAAAGAAATAATAAAAAAAAAAAAAAAGAAAGCCTCTTTACAATGGGAAACTATATACAGGAAACGTAAAAAGAACAAAATTAAACTTGAAGAGTATGCGGCTTTTAAAAATGAATGTAGTACTGGACCACCAGGGGGTGCTGTTCACCATAGTTATATAGAATGTGCTGAAAGGGACCGGCAAACAGGGGGTCGGGCAGTGAGGACCTCAAACCTATGGGACCAAAGATCCCCAAGTCTTGCAGGGGCAACAGGGGAGCCCCTTGAATTTTTCATGGCTCCTGTAATGGACAGGGGCCTTGTGTTGCCAGGTCTGGGGGACCTGGGACACCTGGGGACTTCTAAAGGCAGCCATTTTCAGGAATTAGAGAAGTTCTCCATAGGGAGCTCTCCGAACTAAGTTAAAAGCCACTTCAGGTCACTCTGCAGACAGGCCAGGGGTCAGCCAGACATGCGTGCCGTGAGAGAGGTGGGTTTGTCCAGAGCCTGAAAGCATTCTACACAGAACACTGGGAGGCTGACGATCCCAATGCAACATATTGGTTTTGCTTTTGCTCCTTTAATACTCCTGATGTTCTTTGTAAGATTACTTTGTTAACACCTTTTTATTGTATTTCTTTGGCTCTCTTTGGGTTCCTCAAGATCATCCTCTGGTGGTGGTCACTCAATTTATATTATTTTTACACATATATGTAAAAAAATAATGATGTATTATTTGGTCAGAAATCTTTTAGTAAAACGTGTTATTCTGCCCATCTTACAAGTCGTAACACTAAAGGAGTACCAATTACACAAATAATACAGACAACTGAGCACACTCTTCTAACTGTTCTTTCTTTGCTGGACAAGGTGTGTGACTCCCAAAGGGTCTTTTGAATGGTGCGCCTTAATCAATTCAATAAATGATGGCTGCGGTCAGGTCCCGACTGGGAACCTTACGTGTCACCACCAGAAACGGTCACAAAAACAGGTTTGTTAAGTAGGGTCACAGCCAGATCAAAAGAGACCGTCCACAATCAGATGGCAACCTTGCTGACAAGGGAAGAAGCCCATTTGTGACTTAGAAATCCACCAATCCACTGTTTAGCAGACAGCATGCAGATGGCCTCTTTGCAGCAGACCCCACAGTACACGATAATATGTGAAGGTGTGCAGGCCTCTCCTACAACAAGACTGGTGTGCATGGCAATGAAAAGAAAACAGGACCCCAACATACAACAACCCTCACCCCCAGCAGGAGGTAGGATTAAAAAGGTTTAAGGCTGTTGCTCTAAAGCCTCAGGATCCAGATGGCTTACAATTATTTGAAGACAGATTCTTCAGGAAAATGTCAGAGCTATACGAGCACAAGCTTTAAGCCTAACAGAATGTGACAAGTAGCCAAGATGCACAAACACAAAGTAGTATCACCATGCAATGCAGCGGCCAAACCAGATCCTTCATCTTCACACCACTTGTGACACGAATGGCAGCCTTCAATTAAATGTGCTAAAGTGGGTATGAAAAAGGAAAGAACCCAGAAGACTGGCATGCGTTACGGTTAATGAAGATGGCATCACCAGCCACTAAGTGCCAGGCTTCATAATGCTGTGTGCAGTAAAGACAGTGAATGTTGAGGAAATGGGCTCACCTGAAAGAGTACAAATTATGAGGTGCCACTTGTCGATCAGATCACGTTAACGCTGGGACACAAAACGCTGCAATGGGTACAGAAATGTGCCTCTGGGATAATAAAGAGCCCACCTAACCTGTACACTTTTACACAGAAATAAGATGACGCAGGGACAATCCAACCTTTACCATAATAATCCAAAGACAGTTGTTAGGTTATCAGGGTAATTGTGCTGCAGTGGCTGGCGTGTCACTGAATGGTAATTTAAAAAAAACACAAAAATGGGCAAAGGAGTTAATTAAGTTAATAAAAAACTTGGAAAAGGTGCTTAGAGCAACACCTGTTAAAGCAGACAGCTGAAACTTTATGGCGATATCCTTCACAGAATTTGTTTTTAACTATATAGACTTAGGCAAGCAGAATTTTTGCCCACAAACAAATGAAACATGAGTTTTATCTGCTTTTGTCCTTTACTATAATCTGTTTCAATTAGTCTAATATTTATGTGTAAAAGTATAGATAGAAATTAAGCACTGGCATTAAATACACTCAGGCGAGAGTAAAGTCACAGTGAGCTTTATAAACCTCTGCTGGGGTTAAAACAGGCAGCCAACCATAAACCTCTGAGAGCCATAAAACTCCACACTAAGTGCGCCATTCTTGAGTTTCACACTCCGGCAGACCCTTTGTGCGCCCATGGATGTAAGGAATTTAGGGGACCATAAAGCCTTCTGCGTCACTGAAATGGGGTGCACTTGTTCAAAAAAATCCATGCGCTGAGACCTCGAGGGCTACAAGGCAGAGTGTCTGCTACATGTGAACACAGAAGAAAATTATTTTAAATTTGACACATTACCTTTCAACTGAAATGTCAGCAGCTGTATAGGTGGCTGCATGAAAAGTCTCTCTTCAAAGTGGCAAATGATCCCCCCAATGACATGAACAACAAACACGAGCTTGTTGTAAACTAAGGAAGCAGACCTTGAAACACTCTGGGCAGCCAAGCTGCTCTCCCCCAGGTTCACACTGAGTTTAAGGTGGCGTGCCGTTCTTTTTGTCACTCTGGGGTCACTGGCAGCACCTACACTGTGTGGGTTATGGTGTGGGCATCATTCAGTCAGACTGCTCTAGGTGCCTTTGCCAGGTGATTGCTGCTTTAAAAAGGAAAACAGATCAATACATCTCTTTTCCTGGTGACAGGTAATCCTTACAGGGAATGAAATATGAGTTTTATCAGGCCGCAAGATTTCTTAACTGTAACAGGGCAATTCACAGCGCCCACATGACACGCTCAGACGTCCTGAACATTTTCATTACTTTGGTGGGATTGGACATTTAGTCCCTAAAATATGCAGGCAGTGTCGTCAATGTGAATGTTAATTAGAGTGGGACATGCTACCCCAAACCTGGTGGGGGCAGGGGATGGGCACATACAGTAGATGTATGCCTGCTCCGTAAAAAGCTGTCACTGTCTGGGTCCTCAAGGGTGCACAGAGATGCATTTCTTACATGAACTGGTGCAATAAAATATAAGCCTTTACAAAACTGCAAGTGAAGAGTGCCCGTAACGTACAAATGGTTGAAAGTATTCAAGCTGATCCTACACAAGGATAACTGTACGAGAAATGGCCCCTAAGGTCTGACCTTAGTTTCACCTAACAAAGCGTCTGTGCTTACTGATGTTGAAAGGAAGATTATTACCCAGAGTCCAGAGCCCCCCGATCACGGCCAGCACGGCTGGAGGCTCGGGTCCCTTCTGAGTACTGTATGGCGCTGTGTTGACTGAGAACAGTTTAAGGGAAATGGAGGCTGGCAGCTGCCAACAATCATTTATTTGGGTTTTCAGAGGGAACCAGAAACTCCAGTATTAGAAGGAATATTAAGAGTGATCACCTGCGCTGCCACATTTAACACGGGATGCACTTTGACCTCTTACACACACACACACACACACACACACACACACACACACACGACTGCATTTTAAACAGTTGTCTCACCCACTATGAATACTTTAGACTCATTACTCTTTCTGGAATGTCTCACTACAACACGGTCATTTAAAGTCAGAAATGAACCTGCATGCCCATCTCTTAAAAATGCTGCTCTGGCCATTTCTGCCAGGCTCTGTAACGCTAAACAGTTCTGTCCAAGTGACTCAAAATGACCGCCACTCCACTAAGTTGCCTGTTAAATCTCTGGCTGCAAGAACTTGGTTTTAAGATATTGTTCAAGTCAGGCCAAAAGTGTGAATGTGTCAAACAACGTTGTGACCCGTACGATTACGGTCAGCTAAAACACTGAAACTGATATCTAGTCAAACCTACGCCTAAAAAACATTTTCTCCTCCAGCTAACAGACTATTATCATAATAGCAGCTTGTAATAATGGTGGCCTGGCATATTTAGCATTTCTTCAATTCATGCCTTTTTACAACTGATATTGAAATACAAACAGTATTTGAATATCAATCGTAGATAGATAATTCCTCAAGGGCAGAAAAAACAAAGTGCTTTTATTGTGCAAATGCTAACTGTTCTAGCAAAGAGACTTGTAAATACATCCTAGCAATGAGTGGAGTGCTGAGTGGGGGCGACAGGGAGATCTAACCTCTTATACAGATTACTTTCTGGTGGGGTGTGACAGGAAAAAACATCTACAAGTGCTGCTGAATGACTCGGTAAACCACAACATTCGGGGGACAAAGCCACCTTCAATTGTGTTAATGTGAAATGTGGAGCAACAAATCTGCAAAGCGGCACAAAGCAATTTTTCTAATGAACGCAACATAAAATGGTGGTCAAACAATACTAAACAAGCACGCCCCGTTATGTATTTAGGGGAAAGCGCTGTGTCCCATCATGGGGATTACAGAAGAATGCATTAGCTTCCTCT